>NW_024962265.1:3181002-3216038 GCF_019238085.1 Lagopus leucura | reverse complement strand
CTTCCCTTCCCTTCCCTTCCCTTCCCTTCCCTTCCCTTCCCTTCCCTGTCCTGTCCTGTCCTGTCCTGTCGTTACATGTTACACGTATCTTTTATTTTTCCTTTGTTTTGCTTTCTATCACTTTTAAGATTTTTTCCTTACTGCCACAGAGCTTTTTTCTGCCTGCCATTTCCAGTCAAAAAACTCTTCCGTATATGTAGAAAGTTTTAAGAAAGCATTGTAGGAGTTTTGCAAAATATTTACAGTTTCTTTTCAGGCTGGTGATAATATGCTTCTTCTGGAAACAGCAAATATTAGACTGTATTTTTCTGCTGGTGTATAACCAACTGGCTGAATAGGTGGAGGAAGAGCAGAGGATATTGTGTAGCTTGACTTCAGTAAAGCATTTGACACCTTCTCCCACAACATTGTTATTATGAAAATTAGTGTGGGATAAATGAGCAGACAGTGAGGTGGATTGAGGGCTGATGTGCAGAGCGCAGAGGATTGTCATCAGTGGCACAGGGTCTGGTTGGTGGCCTGTGTTCCCACTGCTAGAGGCCACATTTAGAATACTGTGTCCAGTTCTGGGCTCCCCATTTCAAGAAAGTCAGGGATCTCCTAGAAGGAGTCCAGCGGAAGGCCAAAAAGATGATAAAAATCCTGGAGCATCTCCCATATGAGGAAAGGGAATAACCTGGGCCTGTTGAGTCTGGGGAGAGAAGACTGAGAAGGGATCTGATAAATGTTCATAAATATCTAAAAGGAGGTGGGAGGCAAATGGATGAGACCAGGCTCTTCCTGGTGGTGTGTAGCAATAGGACAAGGAGTAAAACTAAAAAACTTGAACATAGGAAGTTTCATACTAATATGCAGAAGAACTTCTCGACAGTAAGAGTGACAGCAGGATGCCCAGAGAGGTTGCGGAGTCTCTTTCTGTGGTAATACTCATGACCCATCTGGATGCTTGCCTATGTGGCATATTGTAGGATACCTACTTTAGCAGGAGGGTTGGATTCGATGATTTCGATGATCTTTTGAGGTCCCTTCCAATGCCTGCAATTCTGTGATTCTGTAATTAGCATGTAATTAGCATGAGCAGGAAGCCTGCTTGAGGATGATGGGGGAAATATGAATATTTCTGTTTGAACTGTAGTTCCCATAAGACCATGTGCTGCTATGAGAAAACAAAGTTGAATTTGACATGATTCAAAACAAAACCTTTCTGCAAACCAAATGGAAAGGTTTTGATTTCAGGCATGCCAGAACATTTTCTTCAACTGAAAATGTCAAAAAGAGCATTTGACATCTGTTATGTTTTGACCTTTCCAAATTGAATTTCTTTGTCATTCCCTCATCCATACTGCAAAAAAAGAAAAACAAGTGTTTCTTTGTCCTGTTGCAGAGAAAAGCACAAAACAGAAATATCCAGAGACTTGGCCTTGGAGGGAAATTTTCAAGTTTCACTTTGCTCTTTATGAGAAAATTCACTCTGAAAAAAGCCTAAAAAACATCTTAAAATACAGTATCCCTTTCACTTTTGAATACCTGCAGGATTCATAACACGCTGAGCCAGCTGCATTGAGCAGAGCATGAGGCGATGAGCTCCAAGCATCATCCCAGGGCAGTGCATCTGTTCTTGGGCACTCCAGAGCTTCCCTGTCTCCAAGCACATAAAGTACGTGATTGGAGACACTCAAGGTCAGGTTGGACAGGGTTCTTAGTGAACCTGATCCAGCTGTAGGTATTATTGTTCATTGCAGGGGAGTTGGTTATCTTCAAGGATCACAGAATCACAGAATGGCCAGGGGTGGAAGGTACCTCAAGACTCTTGAATCTCCAACCACCCTGCCACATGCAGGGCCACCAACCTCCCCATTTAATGCTAAACCAGGCTGCCCAGGCCCCATCCAGTCTGGCCTTGAACACCTCCAGCGATGGGGGCATGAGTGGTTGGTCCCTCCCAGTTCAGCTGAATCTATGCAGAGGTGAATAACTCTGCTCCTACCCTATATGTCCCTGTAGCACCTGGATAGATTATGAATGTTACTGTGGTATTTTCGTTCTTCTCAGTCCTTTCCTTGCTGTTATCTTCTGTGACACACTGTCTAGTGTATTCTTTGTATATCAAGCACAAAATCGAGTAAATGTCCTCTGAGTTACTTTAATCTCAGCATCTTCATTATTTTCATGTCAGAAGTGTCTCAGCGTCGAAATTCAAGTTTGGGAGAGCTCACAGACATTTCTTTTCACTCGTAAGACATGAACCAACCAAGTGGCACAATTAAGCCACTCAGCATGATTCTAAAACAAAGACAAATGCTGCTGATGTTGTTTCATTGTTTAAAATAGACATTTTTTGGAGCATGAAATTCTTCGGATCAAACCTCGCAGCTCTTTTCTGTCTGATCCTTATATACTGATACATTCCCCCACATATCTCATAAACCCTTAAGAAGTTATCTCATTATGAATAATGCACACTAAATATAAAGCAGCTATTTCTGCGAGATATATAATAAAGCCCATTTCAAACAGCAATGAAGCCAAGCAGGGGTCTCAGTGCCCACTGGTTTTCTACTATATGCTCAAATAAGATAGTGGCACTTCCCACACATCATCAGGTTTAGTATGGTTGTTTAAGACCTTGAGCTGTAACTGTGTGTCTGGCAAACGGGAAAGAAACAACAGGGTTGTAATTGTTTGTTTCAGTGGCTGACTCATAAACCTGTCCCATATAGTAGGGCCATATAGGTGCCTATGGAAGGCAGAGATCTGAATAGTCCTTTGAAGAAACAACTGAATCAGTGATGCCTTGGGGAAAATCTTGAACTGAGTTGTCTTATGGGCTTTTTTACTCCAACAATATTTGGTATTCTCCACTCAAACGAAAACCCAGGAGAGGAGAGGTGTGGTCTGATGTCACTATTTCTGTTTTTTGAAATCAACCTGGAGAGGGCTGTTCTCTACTTGAAATGTGTTCTGTTCAGCGGTTTACTACCCTTAAAGAACTTGCAAGGAATGGTGATTCTTATTAAACAGCGGAAACAAAGCTGGAGCTCCAGTTATGTGGATGCTCTTTTTCTAGAGAAAACTTCTAATTTATAAATGAAATCTGGGTTTCAGTGGTGACAAAGCCCACCCTTCCAGACTGTACCAGTACCAGTGATAACTGGTAAAATTGGCTTGAAATACAGAAAGTTAATTTGATGTCTGTAGCTAGATTTCTTTTGAATTTTATTCTGGAATTAGGTGGATTGAGAAAAATTGATATTAAGAGAGCCTTACCTAGGCTGATATCCCCTATTGTGTCTTGTGCTATGCATTCAGTTCTATGTAACAGGGTGGCTGGTGCCCATGGAAAAGTTCTCATGAATCAGAGCTTTTACTGTCAGGCCATGACGTTGATTTCTAATAATTGAAGGTGATTTTATGTTAATTCTTTCCCTCTAACACTGATAGATTTCTTTTATTAAGTCAAGGAAAATGCATGGTACAACTAAAAAGTATGGGCATCTTTTCACACACAATCACACTTGCATAACAATTACAGAAATTTCTTCTTCAATATCGTGTGGTACTGTGTGACTGGGAAAGCTCCAGAAACTGCTGGTTCAATGGTTCCCGTGAACCCATCACAGGCTCATAATTGAATAGACTCAGCCTTTTGAATATGGCCTCTGTGTTCAATTAATAATGTGAAAAAAATCAATTAAGTTTTCCCAATCCATTCCTGGAATATATATTACATGAAAGGGTTTTATCACCTGCACTGTTCATAATGTCCTGTTCTGGATGTAATTGAATGTCTAGATGGTTTCATCCCTGCTACCTAACTACTTGACATCTCCAAGGATGCATTATCACCCATTAAAGACCTATAAGAGAAAGCATGTGGATTCAACATAAGAACATATTCCAAAGTTTTATTAACTTTTATTGCCATTGCAAAAGTCCAGGGAGCCTAGATGATATGGTTATAGATAAAAGACTCAATTATTAAATGCAAAGGATAACTTGTAACTTTATACAGAGACAATTATATAGGAGATTAAAGCTCTTCTTCTAATAATCCTCTAGAGAAATTATTTGTGTCCATGTTTTTATGGAGCAGATCCCTTCTTCTTTAGTATTAAGACTTGTTGGACTCTGCAATTGGAGTGGACTCTGGTCCATAACGGGACTTTATATGTGCAGGTTGACAAGAAAAGATGGCACGATGTCTTCATGGGTGAACAAATGTCTCCCAATAAAACTCTAACGTAGAAAATAAGTGTAAAAGAGGTGGAAACAGTGTCATACCAGGACAGCTAGGAGAAATAAAGGGGCATTATTTAGCTTACCAAGTCCCTACCATTCCTACATGCCCAAAACACACTTAGAATTGAATATAGCTAGGGATAGGAATAGAAACAAGAAGGACTTTTACAGGTGCATCTGCAGCAAAAGGAAGGCTAGAAAAAATGTAAGCTTACTGCTAAAGGGGCAGAGAACCTGGTGACATGGATCAGCATACTCAACACCTTCTTTATTTCAGTCCTTATTGGTAAGGCCAGCAAGCCAAAATCCCAAGCCCTCAAAATAATTAAGGAAGTCTAGAGCAGAAAAAACTTATCCCCTATGGAGGAGGACCATGTCAGAGAACATTTCAATGGAATATACACAGATCCACAAGTCCTGAAGGGAGGCAGCAATGGGCACCGAGCAGGACAGTTGATTATCTTTGAAAGATCATCGTGAGTGGGACAGATTCCAAAGGACTAGAAGACATCAAATATCGCTCATCAGAGAGAAATGCAGAGTCCTGTACCTGAGAAGAAACAGCCTTATGGACCTGTACACTTGGAGGGTTGACTGGCTTGAAATCAACCTAGCAGAGAAGGATCAGGTGGTTTTGGGTTCATCAAGCTGAAAATAAACCAGCATCTCTCCTTGTGACACAAAATAAAAACAACAGCTTCCTTGACTGCATTAGGAAGTCCATTGACAGCAAGGTGATGGATATCATCGTTCTCTCCTCTGCAGCCCTGGTGAAGCCACATGTGGGACCATGTGCCCAGTTTTGGACTTCCCAGTACAAGACATATGAACATACTGGAGGGAGTGAATCAAAGGGCCATGAAGATGAATAAAAGATTACAGCCTCTATCATATGAGAGTCTGAGATAGCTGAGACTGTTCAGAAAGAACAGATGAAGCACATGAAATTGTTTAAACATAAGAAAAGCCTTTTATTGTGTGGTTGAACACTGAAAAAGATTGTTCAGAGAAATTATGGAGTCTCCATCTTTAACACTCTACAGGACATGGCCTCGGGCAGATTTGTAATGGCTGCCCCTCCTCTCAACAGTGGAAGTAGACTAGATCTCTAGACTTTCCTTCCAAACTCAACAATTCAGTGATTGCAGTAAACCCAGAAGTCTGAGCTTATCCCGAATGGACTGAACTATTACCAAAACAGACCATCCTGTAGCATTGATAAAAGAGACTTCCTGAAGCATGGAAAATTTCTCTTGAAATATTAACTCTCAGGGGATACAGAAAAAGAGGTTTGGTCATTTAAAATATCCTTACAGGAAATGGAGCAACAGTTAAGGATTCTGCTGTGACCAGTTTTGCTGTGTGTTGCTGTTCTGCTTGCCTTCATCAAGCATCTGCTCTTGTGTGATTGCATTTTTATTCTTTTTCAAAAGGGCAGATGGTATTTTTTTCCTGTGTGCATAATTAAAAGAACACAAAACAAACTCATCTAAAGATACTAATTAATTCCTTTTCCTAATAGATTGCAGGCAGCCTATTAATATTATTCACTCCTGGGACTAGGAGTCTGTTAGCACAAGCTTCTTCCTCTTTCTGCTTTTCTTTCTCCCATGGTGATGCTGGTGAAGTGAACCACCACATTGCTATGCTACATAGTCATCCTAAAGTAGCTGTAGCTAATCCTAGGGCTGATCTTGATGAGAAACTGACCATCCTTTTCTTTATTTTTTAAATATTGCTCTACTTGGGCTCCTCCATCACCTTTTCTATCTTTGATAATCTTCATCGGAAAGGCCACAGTGCTGCTCAGGTCAGTTACTGGTTGAGTACTGGGTTGTTCCTAGATTTATACACATTTATATCTATTATGAACTGGTTTTCTTGGAAAGGGTGTGACAAAGGGGGATAAATTTAATTGTTCTTCATACATATATATATATATATTTAAAAAGGGGAGATCAAACATGCCTTTGGATGGCACCAAGTGATTGTCAGCTCTATTATAATTACCCAATTAGAGGGGTGATAATGAACACAGACTTGAAATGCTGGAGGGAGAAAAAGAGGGTGTCACTGGGTACTCAACTTTTGTTTTATCCTAAATCCTTATTGTAAAGGAATCATCTGTCAGGAAGTCTGCTGAGAAGTGAGCAGCTACTCACCGCAGAGCTGTGATCACAGAAACACGGTGGGAACAAAAACAGCAATGACAGATTCAGGTAAGGCAATTTACAGCCTCTAGAAACTCAGACAGCCCTTCAGGTTTTTTAGGAGCCTATCTGGCCTGAGAGCAAGGAGCTGTTGCCTTAGCTGGAGAGTTTAAATGGGAGTTGTGCTTTCTCCAGACAAAAAGGATTTCAGTGCTTAGAAATTGAATGCTAATTTTCAGAGTGCTGGACAGAAGTTAATACGTGAACTGTATGTTTAGATTTTGTCATAGCAGCTCTGCTGAAAAGGACCTGGAGTAGATAGTCATTAGTGCATCCTAGAAGTCTCTGGAGTTGATAACATACTTGTCTTTACTGGCACAAGCAGTGCCAGGAAGTCATGGGAAATTATCTCCCCCTTTTACTTTGTTTGGCCAAACCTAGAACACCGCTGGGTCCTAGAATCATAAAATGGCCTGGATTGAAAAGGACCTGAAAGATCATCTAGTTTCAACCCCCCTGCTATGTGCAGGGTCACTATCCAAGACACCGGGCTGCCCAGAGCCACATCCAGCCTGGCCTTGAATGTCTCCAGGGATGGGGTATCTACAACCTCCTTGGGCAACCTGTTCCAGTGTGTCACCACCCTCTAAGTGAAAAAAATTCCTCCTGATATCTAACCCAAACCTCCCCTGTTTCAGTTTAAAACTGCTCCCTCTTGTCCTATCACTATCAATCCATAAGCAGTCATTTTTTTTACCTGGGTCCTAAAAACTTTCACAGATGGAGTTATACAGCTTCCCTGGATCTGCATTTCAATATTTCACCTTCCTCACAGCAGGGAAAAAAAGTCCTTATAATGAGTCAGAGCTTCCATTGTTTTAATTTCTGTCCATTTCTTCATCCAAACACATTTCTCCATGTAAAACCTGCCTTGGTCATGATCCCCCTACAGGTACTGGAAAGTGGCAGAGAAATCCCTCCTGAAATCCCTTCCAGGTTGAACAAGACCAACTCCCTCAGCCTATCTGACCAGAACAACTGCTCCAACCCACACTCCCAACACTGGACTTGCTTCTAGTTTATCAGTGTCTTTCTTGTAGTTGGGGATCCAAATGGATGAGGACCTGAAAAATGTGGCCAGGTCTCATACTTGACTTTGGTTTGATCAAAGTTTGGACTAGTGACCTCCTGATATGCCTTACAACTGAGTTACCTTACTTTACAATGAAGCCCTGTCAAATCACTCCTATTGTAGATAAGATTCAAGCCCTCATTGCTGTGCCTATGCCATGTACAGTTTATGTGAGACCATGCTATCTCCCTTCTCTGGGTTCAGCATGCCAACAGGTTTCTGATGAGCTGCCCAAGGTTTTATGCAGCTAGGATCCTACAGCTGATGGGCTTGGCCTCCTTCAAGACCTATATGTATGCCTTGGAATGGTGCTTTCCCCAATCCAGAACTTGATATACTGGACATGCCCTTTGCCTAGGTTGATATGTGCTGCTTATGCTTTAGGAAAGCATATGCTTCTGAGACTTATGTCATGATACATAGATCAAATTAAGAGCACATAAAATTTCATGAGAAAATTAGTGTACATCCCTCTTACCAGCTCTCAGGATGCCCAGCTCTCACTTCAATATTCAATCAAGCTGAGTATTACACCTCAACAGTAGTCATATCCTCATCTTCCTCTGGCTTGATTCTTCTGGAAGTATATTTCTTTGAGAATTGTCCACCTTTGGGACTACAAATTCTGTCAGTATTCAATGCTGGCTCAATAATGAGCATGGTTGTATTGGACTTCAGAGGTCTGCATGAACAGCCAGATAAATCAGGATCAAATCCTCTGTTCTGGGAGACAGAAAGGAAGGCATCTCATTAAATTATTTCAGCTCTTAATGCGCGCAAAAATGTATTTCTTTTCATATTGCTGGATTTCAGTCATGTTCAAAGACGACAAAATGAAAAAGATCAAATGATAAATCAAAACAAGAGTAACAAAAAAGCCTGAGGGATGCAGGGAGCTGACAACAGATGATCACAGAAGAAAGTGATCAAATTCTTGCTTACTCCAGAAAAGCTGGTCTTAACTAAGAATTATTTCCTAGGTATGTGTGTAAATGACACAAAAATTTTAGATTGATCATTTTTAGTATATATTGTATGACCAAAATATCAATATATTAGAATTCTAGACAATCTGTTCATCATTTTCAAGGTTGATTAGTACTAATATACATATATAAATATTTAAAAATTTGTTGAACAAGACAAAGACCCAGCAACTAACAAATCAATTTCTTATTAGGTTACACCAGAAAATAGAGTGTCCAGAAGTGTGTGCCATTTGTAAATATTAAGTGCATCAATCTTGGTTCCTTCAAACAATCAATTTCCTTGTGAAAGGAAGATAAATGTTTAAAATGAAAAAAGAAAAAAAAAGGAAATAAACTCTGAAACCAGCAACAGCTTAATAAGCATAGTAGGCTAAAAGTAAATTGTTGTTCTATTGTCAAGAAAATAGCTATCTCAATTTTTCTTTTATTTGTTCTTTTTTTTTTTTTTTTTAAGGAGTTGTTGTTCTAGCTCATTATAATGACAACTAGTTTAAAAGTGTTAAGAGAAAAAGATAAATCACTACTGAAACATTTTTTGATGAGGGTTAGCTAATACATGGAGCCTTGCAACACTCACTGCGGTTATTTCCTAGATGATTGATTGGTTTGGGCTTTTTTCTGATCTGCTGAGGGACTTTTTCCATTCTCATGAGGACAGTGGAGGAATATCCTGTGAGGCGAGGAGGTGTCCTTTCTGGATACCCATGGAAGGAGGCAAAGCAGATATTATGGGGGATGCAGAGACTCCACAGGAGCATGCTGCCTTCTCTTCCTAAAATCAGTGTCTTATATTAGACGGAGCACTGCACAAAAATATTGTTCTTTTCTCTAATTTGCAATGGCAGCCTGCATAACTAGATCTGGCATAGCTATCTACAGTAGATAACTTCTTACCTAGCTATCAAAGTCCTGGCACCTGGAGACAGGTGGACACCTTGCGATTAAGCATAGAACAAAGGTATCTGAGCTATCTGTTACATCCTAAAGATAAGAAACGCGGTTTTATTGCCCACCTAATAATAATCTCACTGTTGGTTCTGAGTTATTAAGCTCTATCTCAGCCTAAGGACCAACTGGCTGACAAGGATGTGCTATCTCTAGCCATAGATCTATCTAAACTGCTATTACTCCTGGAACCTCTGCACCAAGCTATTGTGTAGGCATACAAAATCCTTAGGCCTGAGTTCTCTTTTATGCATGTGCCAGTCTGAGGTCCTCAAGTCAACAGCAATTTCTGGCTTAGAATCATACTATCATTAGGGTTGGAAAAGACCACTGAGACCACAAAGTCTACCCATTAGCCCATCCTCACTTTGCCCACTAACCACAGCCCTCAGTGCCACATATGCCCTTCTCTTGAACACCTCCATGGATGGTGATTCCACTACCCCCTCGTCTTGTGTCCTCATGGCTAGCTAAATGCTCAAGCTTGCTCTCTTTTATTTAGCAAAGCAGACCTCCTTCTTCTCCCTGTTTGGCTTGCTTTTCTTGTGGGAAGAAACCTTTCAGCTTTAACTGCAAACATACATTGAGTCTTCTTGAGGAGTTCTCAATGAGGGTGAAGGAAAACGTGCTCGAAGCCACCAGTGTAGCATATCTTCTAGTCTCCCATCTCCTCATTAAAAAGCTTTGATTTGACTTTAAAATTCTGCCACTCAGCTGTTCAACTGGGACTCTGATTTTCCTTCTGCCAGCGTGATGGAAATCAGACTCCTGGGTACTGGCAATAATGAATTAGTTAAGCCCAGATCCCCAGATAAATTTAGGCATGATATCTCTGAACTTGAAGAACTTTCAAGTAGCCATATCCACATCCTAGCATAATAACTACAGCACTACGTGTATTTTAAACACTGAAGAGAAGCAGCTGGGATCACAAGAAGAGAATTCACACTGAACATGTACCCACTTAAACACAAAAGAATAATCCTTACTTGCAATGGGAGCAAACGTGTCCACTCACATGAACATACACACATATATAGCAGTATTATTCAATGTGACATTTAATTTATTAAAAGAGTATACATTAAAAAGCTCATCTTACAGTAGGGTCTCAGGAAGGGTCACATGCTGTTGCTTGTCTTCAGAGAAGTAAATGAAATCATACATTACAGTTAATCAGCACCATCAGTTAAGAGCAGGTACATAGTGCTGCAGTGACGAATGACTTAATATAAGTGACATAGGTGTACTAATCCAGGGATAAATCCCAAACAGTATATCAGTGATTGCATCTGACTGCTAAAGCTGAATTATCTCTCAGCTGTGGCTCCTGCTGCTTTTGCCAGTTAAGTCTTAAAATTCTTGCTCTGGAAACCCCACAAAAACATGCAACCGCTGTGGAAGGATGTTTAAATTACAGCACTGTTGTCCCAAATACGGTTGGAGGTAATGTACAGAGTTAGATGACCAGAGCTCAGATAACGGAGGCAGAAATCAAGCAGGAGTGGAGGAAGGATCTGACAATCCATGATAAGTATGATTCCAAAGGAAGAGTGGTCCCAAGGTATATTGTTGTCTTCTCTCTCTGTTCCTCCTTAGAATTTGGACACTTGCTCAAATTCGAACTTGCTTTGCTCTGTACTCTGTTATTCCATTGGCACAGCTTTTGAAACCAGCCCTTGTGATGATGAATGTGTGAAAGCAGCACATTTACATAGCCTGAGGGATGAGGCCTTGGCTGTTCAGTGCATATCCTTTGGTTAAGTTGTGGTCTCCTCTCCTTCTTTTCTCCTCTTAGCCCAGCCAAGTGACACATGCCTTTTTAAGCCTTTTTTTGCACACCAATTGTAGATGCTAGATCATTTATATTCCTTGGAGCATTTCCATTTCATTAATGGATACTTGAAAGTTTACTTCTGTTCAGAACTCAGTGGAAGTCTTTCAAAAAATAAAACATCTAGGATTTGAAAAGCTAAGGATACTGAAAGTTGGGATAGGTGTTTTCCAGTAATCCAGAGTTCAGCCTGCACATGGCAACCAGACCACTGGGCAACCACGAGAAGAGCAGTTTGACAGTAGGCTAGGCCATGATGACAGCCAGAGCACACACCTGTGCCCAAGTGTGTAAAGCATCTCATTTGGTGGTTTGTCAACAACTTGCATACCAAAGCAGCCAGTAGTGGAGGAGAAATGAGTGACTAAGTGAACAGAGGGTGGATGTGAGATCTCTGGCTTTTTCTAATGGTTCACACAGTGCAACAGCTGGTAACACAAGGATCAATGGCTGAGATGGAACCCATGTCCTTTCAGTAAGCAGCTATGAAAATTCCAACTTGGATACTTGCAGCTAAACTGCTTTTATGGCAATAATGTTACACTGGCTAGGCTTTAGCTAGACAAATAGGTGCACAGGATCCCCATCACACCTGCCTCCTTCCCAGGGAAACTTAGATACCCTGAGCATCTGCTGCATCCTTTTCATATGCTCCCCTGCAGCAGGAGCCTACCCTTTGTGGTCCCAGATTTCCTCCTCTGCCTTCACTACTTCATACCATTCTTCTTCAGCTGAATCTCACTCATTATTTCCAGATGATATTCTTAACCTCTTTCCTTTCCTCTTTGTTATTTCTGTGTTCTGCCTGCTTCTCCTGTCAGTTTGGTTATTATCAGTACCTGTTATGTTCTTTATTATCAACAGAGACCAAATCTGCTATACTCCACAGTGCTGCCATTCCCAGTATATCTGCTTTTAACTCTACTTCTAGGTGACAAATATTGTCTTTTGTTTACAGACCCACAGCCATGACAGTGCCTCCCTCAGTGTTGATCTGAATGAGTTTTGCTTCAAGTAAAATTTCCCAAGAGATGCTAGGAACTGCAACTGTAATTGTGCCAGTGCCTATTCATCCAGATGCACACTAAGCTGTAACAACCAGGGGTATTTTGTACTCTCTCTTGGGGAAGTGTCTGCTGCAGTGAAGCAAGCAGGGTTTGAGCTGAGCTTCAGATGGAACAAGAAAACCGTGCACTAATTAGTTAATTGGCCAAAGGATCTTGCATTATATTGGCTGTGTTTAGCTTATTCACTGGACCTGGTTTGTGGAAATATATATACGTATGTGCTCTGCAGAGCTGTAGGCCTTGTACATCCCAGTTTTGCCTTCACTTGTCCCAGCATTACACTGACAACAGGATGACTGATGCTACTTTGCACTCAGGAATATTACACAAGCATAAAATCAGGAATGAGGTCTGACTCACGTCTTTCTTTCATGCTCTGCTATGCCTTCATTTTGCTGTTCCTTGAAAGGAGAGCATGAATCACTGATTTACACAGGAGAAACATGAGTATCCCTTTTCTACATTAAAAAAAAAAAAACAAAAAAAAAAAACAAAAAACCAAACCAAACCAAACCAAAACAAAAACATTTTTGAAGAGAGAAATCTGCACACATTCAAGAGTCTTGTGACTTGCCTCTGTATCCCAGCCCACCCAAATACTGCTTTGCAGTCACTTTGCACCACAGTGACTTCTCGCTCTGATATTCTGGCCAAGCACTTCTCCTTTGGTTTACTCCTTCCAGCACACACAGTTCCCATAATGAATGGTTAGGAGTTATTGAGGCATACTCAAATTGCTGTTGTTTAGCTTTAAACCTTCTGTGGAAAGAAAAAAAGAAATTCTTGGAATACAGCAAGAAAAACTTTGGGACTTTCCTAGCATTTCAGGTTTTCAGATTACTTCTGATAATGAGATGTGGAGGGACAGGGCTTCTGCAGTGTGAAACAGCATAAATCTCACATGAATAAGGGCATGAGATTAGCCTGGCAGCATGAAGCTCATGATCCCAGGTAGAATTTTCAAATAAAATGAATGACACTGCTGCCAAAGTCAGAAAGCTTTTGGGGATTGAGAAGGGTAGAAGGGAAGAATAAGGTGACTCCTAAAGATACAGGAGATATTAGCTTGGAGAATATTTGTACTTAGAGTACAGTTCACTCATCTGAAAAAATGTAGAGACAATTGTAGAAATTACCTGGGAAATAAAATATGTGTATGTAGGCATGGTGAGGCTGAGCATCTAAATTAATGTCAGAGAAATTGCTGCAGAAGAATAAGTGATGATTATAGCCACTCTTATTCCACAAACCTGCCAATATTGAGTCTCCCAAAAGCATAGCAATAATTTATCCCGTTGAAAAATGTAAAGGACCAGATTTCTTCTGTGTATAATGACAGGAAGGGTCAGAGAAGCCTACAAACTGCTTTTCAGAATGGACTGGTTGCTGTAATTCTGCACACAAAATTCCGGTAGTAATTAATCAGAGCATGGGATCAGGAGAATTGTGTCTCATTTTATTTACATCAATTTTCATAAATGCCATTCAAACAGATGTTGTTAAACCTGAGCTTTTGTGTGCAGCAAAACCCAAGGATTTTCCCAGAATACTGCTTCGTTCATTAAGTTCAGAGTCTTGTATTTGGAGACAAAGTCTTTCAAGAGTGACACACAATTAACACCTTTGAAAAATGGAGGTTTCGAAATACCCCACCTTGCAAATATCCCAGACATCCTTCTTTTTTTTTAATGTCTTCAAATGTAAAACATGCAGAAACGCTTGAAAAACTTTGCAAGAAAAGCTTAGGCACCTCGTTCCTACAGAAGCGCATTTGATGTTGAGTGCCACTCCCCTTTTGCATTTGCCCACTTTATCCTTCCTAAATAGATTATAATGAGTGATTTTAATATTCTAGTCATGCAGATCTTCCCCCAAGATTTCAATAATGCCAACAAGGTCTAATGTATACTCATAAATGAGCTATTCCAATTCCAATTCTTGTTTATTACTCAGACTCCCAGCATTGGAGTATAGGCAATTAAAGAATTTCTTCTCTTCACATCCCTTGGTGCCTTGATTAATTTTGTTCTTGACATCTTAATTTTGTACTAAATGAATGCTCATTCATTCCTCCCTTTCTGCTTTCCACTTTTCCTAACTTAACACTCTCCTGACTGCTCAGCTTGACACCTCAAAGACTTGTTTCTCTCCTGTGAAAACTGTGATCATCTCACCAAAGTAGGTCTTTTCAGTTCTTTTAACACAAATATCTACCTCATTCTATTGAAATTTGCCAAGTTTTTTTGTTTGTTTGTTTTCCTCTGCTTGTTGGAAATAAGATTTCTAGACAGAAGATCCACGACTGTTTTGCAGTATGCAGGAACACTTCATCCACCTCCATGCTGTGCCTCAACTCATAAAGAGTGTGGCTTTTCTTCAGGTACATCACAAGCAGTGGGAGCCCTGGGCACCATAGCAAAGGATCATAGATTCAGTAAGGTTGGAAAGACTACCAAGATCATCTATTGCATCCACCAACCCCTCAAAGCCATATGCTTGTCCACCCTTGCAGTAATACATTGTGATGCAGTTCGGATGAAAATATCATACAATTTCTTTGTCTCTGGGAAAATTCATTTCATTCTGAATAGTGTCGTTGCCACAATTGGTGGGCTTCGTGGGATTAAATGTAGGCACATCAGAAGTAAATTTCTCCATCTCAACCTGTATAGTCAGAAGAGAGAGGTAAGGACTTCTAGGGATAAATTAATATGAAATAGGGTAGATAAATCATGTCTGTAAAGTGCCCCTTGCTCTCTACAGGCAAAGATGAAGAGTTCAGCTGTAGTTTTCCGTAACTGAGACTCCTGGATCTTTTCTCCCCCATGATAAACCACCACAAACAGCATTTCAAGCCCTTGTAGTTCTATTTGGGGATTTCTGCTGAATTATGTGAAGGTTCATGGATATGCATTCAGAAAGTGCATTATGTCAAATACCATTCAGAAACACAGGCAAAGGCAACCCACTCTCTAGAGAATTTGTAATCTAAATGAAATCTTCTGTTCCTATCCCTTTCCTGGCCTAGTATAATGCAGAATATCTTCTAAAACATTTTAAACCCTTCCAGCTTTGCAGATTGTGACTGTTTCTCTGCCTGGCCACCTGAGATATAACTGTAGACATACTACACGTGAAGCATGCTAAGTTGAAAATACACTGTATTTCACCACTGGTATGCAAACAGACACAGACATGTATTTGTGCCAAACTGTTGCTCTTACAGTTCTTTCCAAGCAAAACACTTTAAGTTCCACTGATAGAAAATGTTTGGTGGGATGTTGATGTTAATAATCATGTAGGGAATAAGAAAAGACTAGCAGTGCAGGATGTGCCTTTAATGCTGCCTGGCTGCTCACTGTCATTAGCTCAAATAAAAGGAGCGAACAGGTTAAGCAACAAGTTAATGCATGCAGCAGAGAATATGTGTGTGAACTGCTGGAGTCTGTGTAGTGAAGGCTCTATAGAGGGATCTGGACAGGCTTGATAGCTGGACTGAGGTCAGTGGGATAAGGTTCAACTAGATCAAGTACCAGGTATGGCACTTTGGCTGTGGCAACCCCAGGCAATGCTACAAGCTTGAGACAGCGTGGCTGGAAGGCTGTGTAAAGGAAATGGACCTGGGTGTATTGGTCAACACCAAGAAGGCCAGTGGCATCCTGGCTTATATCAGAAATAATGTTGCCAGCAGGTGCAGGGAAGTGATCATATCTCTGTACTCTGCTCTGGTGAGCCTCAAGTACTGTGTTCTGTTTTGGGCCCCTCACTGCAAGAAAGACATCAAGGCCCCGGAACATATTTAGAGAAGGGCAGCAAGGGTGCTGACGGGTCTGGAGCACAAGTCTTGTGAGGACTGGATGAAAGAACTGTCTGGAGAAGAGGAGGCTCAGGAGAGACCTTATCAGTTTCTACAGATACCTGTAGCTGAAGATTCAGGTTGGTCATTAGAAAAAACTTCTCTAGAAGGTCAGGTGCTGGAACTGGCCGCTCAAAGAGGTCACCTGAGGGACATGGTTTAGTAGGACATACTAGTGATATTTGGATGGTTGGGCTGAATGATCTTGGAGGTCTTTTCCAATGTTGGTGATTCTGTTATTCCATCTACAAGTCTTCTGAACACCCCCAAGGATGGTGACTCCACCACCTCCCCGGGCAGGATGTTCCAGTGCCTCACTACTCTGTCAATAATTTTTTTCTTAATGTGCAACCTACAAGTTGTTTCAATCTGGAATCTGTCCTTTTTCTCTACGAAGCACAGGACTACAGATGAGTCTATGGAGACTTGAGCCAGGCTTAGCTCATAATTTTTCTTACTCATGCTCATGGTGTTGGAGATGTTAGAAGAAAACTTACTTCCATGAGGTGGGATTCATCTCATCTAGCTTGTGGTGTGGGACTCATCTTGCAGATTAAGACCTCTACGTTTCTGTGTCTCCATCTATGTTTTTGTGTGCAAGCTGTGTCTCCAAATGTAGATGTGGAACCACATCCAGTTGTCTAAGCATGGGGTTTAGTATTGGTTTTAGTGGTCTGATGTATCCTACTGACCTCCAGAAGCACTCAAAGAGGGCAAGTAAAACATTGCTAAACCCCAGCTGCATAGCTTGATCCCATATGGGCACCTCTTATTCCCCACAGCATTTTAAATGACACTTCACATATATGACTTATAGTTAAATTAAAACACAACAGTTTTCCTGGAAAATACCTCTTTTGTTTGCTCTTGTTCCCTGGTTTCCAAAAAAAGGCAGCAATAGTTCTTTACTCTTCCTCTTATGTCGTGTTTTTCTCACCTGCATGGGAGGGAGAAGTGATGCTCCCAGTGTTCAGACCTCACCTGGGGGCTGATTCTGGCTGGATCTACAAAACACACTGTAATTTTAATCCCATAATGCATAACGTCACCATTTGCATCTGTGTTCATGGAGGAATAAACTAGCATCATGCTCACTGCAATGCTGTCACAACCTGGGGAGGTTCAGGTTGGATATTAAGAAATAATTATTTTCAGAAAGAGTGGTGAAGCATTGAAACAGGCTACCCTAAGAGGTAGAGTCACTGTCCCAGGTGTTATTCAAGAAAAGGCAAAATGTGGCAGTGAGGGACATGGTCTGTGGGCATGGTGGGGATGTGATGACAATTGGACTAGATGAGCTTAGAGGTCTTTTCCAAAATAACGATTCTAGTATTCTATTCTAACTAAGGAGATGTTGCAGTGAAACTCAATGAGGCCAGGAGAACTCAAACCTTTTTTAAACCACAGAATCACAGAATCATTGAATTTGGAAGTGACCTCAGGACATCATCTAGTCCAGCCTATCTGCTGGAGAATTTACCCTAGAGTTGGTCACACAGGAAACTGAGTCCTGTCTTCACAAGTTAGAAATGCTTTAACAGTGTAGCAATGGAAACCACAAGACTGTGTACCTTAGAAATCTGTTAAAGTGATTAAATCAGACTATGCTGTATGGTATTAATTTAGAATTTCAATTAGTGCTTATAATTTGCCATCCTCTTAGTCCAAGTCATCTTCTCAAGCCAAAGCTGCCCTTTCCCTGCCTGTTTCCTTGAACGGTATGAAGATGGAAGCAATTTGTTAACATAATCTGATTTAATATGATGACTAATCATTCTCAGAAGAAAGTATGGATTGATTTTGTCGGACTGATTATATCTGAAGCATGACTGGGAAGGGGCTGGCTGCTCCAGCTAGCACGATCAATGCAGATTTGCAGGACCTGAGCTGGTCCCTGGCATTTCCAGGGCAGGTTCAAAATAACTTGACTTTATCAACTAAGTATAAGATGGCTGTGTATACTATGACAGCTTGAGTTTCTTCCTTCCAGGGGTGATTTCTGTTCATACTGGTGATATGAACAGGATATGATGAAGAAACAGCTGCTTATTTCTTTCATTTGAATGGAGTCTGCATTCCCTGAAACCCGCCCTCTCATTTGTTTTGGTATTCATGTGATAATTGAGGAGACCCTGCACCTAATTTGTTTTGTTTTATTCTTCTGGGAGAGTTGCTGACTTTGCAAAATTGTTCATCAAGAAACAGCTTCTTTATTATCATTTTTGGGGGTTCTACTTTTTTGGATTTTCATTACATCTTTGGCTCTTATCTTGATCACTGTCTATGGCTGACCCTATGTCCCACAGTGCAAAAAAGAAAGCTGGTGATGATGTCCACAGGGTCATTTTGCTGAACACCCTTCTCTACTCTCCTCTTTAGGCTGCACAATGGACACCACAACTCGTGTAAATATTGATATTCGCCAGGGACTTTCCTTTGCACCTTCATTCCTCCTTGGAAAAGCTTGATGTTTACCTTCTGAGTTTGCCTGGATATTTTCCTACCTCTTTTCTTTAATTCAGCCTTTCTTTGAAGCGCCTATATGAAAACTCCTTTTGTAAAGGCTTTATTATTTTTTTTTTTTTCTTGCTGAAAAAGTGAACTCCCTGCACAGAGATTCTGGGAAGTTTTCAATGTTCTTTTGCTGTGTGACACAAGAAGCTACAAGAGGAACATTATTTCTGCAAGGCAGCAAGTCATTGTATTGCTTCTTGTTTTGTCTCAATAGATATTTTATTCTGTTAGTGATGCACTGGAATATCCTTTTACTAGTTCAGTAGCTCCTGCTTACCTCCCTTTTAGTCTGCTTTTCCTGCAGCCAGAACTGTCTTCGCCATGAGCAAATTTGTCAGCAACTGGCCCATTAATAATGACTTGTTAGGAAATAAAAATTAAGCAAGCACTAAGATTATTGCGGAGCATTTCCCATGACTTATTATCAAGAGTGATCATGCAGACATCTTGTTGCAGGGGGGAAAACTGCAGTTTGGTTGGAATTAACTCACAACAGCTGCTTTATTATTGTAATGTATTATTATTTATGTAGAGTGAAAGAATGTGAATAGCACTTGAGAATAACAGATCTATGCACAGAAGAGTTTACAGTGTAAGGGAGAGACGAAGCTGAAGCAGATGACAATAAGAAAGGTGTGAGACTTGTGTGGCTGCAATTCAGTCTGTAAACTTCAGCAGAGATTTATTTCATTCATCTTCTTGTTCTTCTTTATTTAAGGCACATCTATAAGCAGTGTTAATCATCCAGGTGAAGAGTCAAGGGCTTTATCTTTAATAACATTTCAGTTTTTCTTGTTTAACTTTCTCCCTGTGGACCTAGTACCCAGATCTGGCCAAGTTTCACTCGATTGAGGAGCAAAAGAAAGCAGATAAAAAAAGGTTAAGAGGGATTTATGCCAGAAGAACAGCAAGTACATTTTGATCTGGAAAGCATAATGGCTTAATGCAAGAGTGAATCTTAAGTATTTTAAAATGCTGTTAAACTGTATGTCGATCTTTGCTCTGATGCCAATTTAGTCAAAGTTACAGAGCCTGGAAGATGCTAAACACACAAAAATAGACACACATTTTAAAGAATAAATAAGAGCAAACTGATCTGCAAAGGGAGAATACAGATGATAAATAGTCAGACTGCTGTCAATTGTAACTGAAAAGGATGAATGTTGACCCTGTCCAGAAAGATGCACGTGTGGTATGACTATACTTTCCTAAAGAGCAGATAGGCCTTGGGCTGAAAGGGTTAAAATGCTATAATGTGGGATTGTGACACTCCTTTTGCTGGAGAGGGAATATAGAATCATAGAATCATTAAGGTTGGAAAAGACCACTCAGATAGTCTAGTTCAACCATCAACCCATCCCGACCATGCCCACTACCATGATCCTCAGTATCACATCTCCATGTTTCTTGAACACCTCCAGGGACAGTGACTCCACCACCTCCCTAGGCAGCCTGTGCCAATGCCTCATCACTCCTTCTGAGAAGAAATTTTTGCTGATGTCCAGCCTGAACCACCCCTGGTAGAACTTGAAGATGATTTCTCTCATCCTATTTCTATTAGCTAGTGGAAGAGGCTGACTACAAAATCATTTCAGGCATCTGTAGAGAGAGATGATGATGTAGAGAGCCTCCAGGCTAAACAATCCCCATTTCCTCAGACATCAGACTTGTGCCCCAGACTCTTCCCAGCTTCTTTCTTTGGACACACTTTCAAATCACCTCCTACTTCCCACCCCAGTACATTCTTAGTATCACCCACTACCTCCAATCCCAATGCATTCACAGCACTCTTCTACCAGCGGCAATCTGTAATCTGCCCCACTGCTTTTAATTTTCTGAATGTGTTTCAGGATAACTTTTGCCCAGGGAAATGCTGAGGAATCAGCTATCAGGTGTATCTTGCCTTTCTCCAGCTTCTAAAAACACCTTAAATCTGCCAGGAACAAAATGGAATATGAAGAACCAATTTCAATTACAGTGTGTGAAGTGGTTTCCCAGCAACAGGAGTATTTAAAAGCAACAGAAATTAACATGCCTTAAAAAAAAAAAAAAAAAAAAAAAAAAAAAAAAAAAAAAGCAATAGCAGTGGCTGCTGATTTTCACAGTGTAGTGTAATATTTTGTATTCATTAAAAAGTAATTTCTGAGTATTGCTTCTACCTGAAGGCACAACCCCAACTCAGCTTAAAATCACATTTCTCATTTCTTCATTGAAAATGCTTAGAACTTTACAAAGACAGAGAGGGAAAAGAAGAGGATTGAAAGAAAAGACAGAATAGACTGGAAGCATAATTATTTGGAGCTAAGATATGACTACTCTCTCACAGGAATATCAAAATGCAGTTTCTCTCTTAAGGAATAATCCTTTTTCCTTTTGGATCCAGCTCCTGTTCTGAAACACACACGGAAATATTCCAACCTTTTCCTTCTCCTTCCTATTTTGTCATCTCCACTGTACAAATACCCTTCCTTATTCTCTCTGGACACTACAGTATTTTCTCCAAAACCTCTTGCTTGGCAGATAAATCCAGGTGAATTTATGCTCTGTGAAATGGCTGTTATAATAGAGAGTCAATAAATCCCAGACGTTGTGCTCCAACTCATGTAACACAGTTTTAAATGCAAGGAAATGAGGAACTGGTATTAGTAGAAACGGTAAGATCCATGGCATCTTAATAAGCTCTACTGTAAGAAGAAACTGGGACAGATGAGGGATTCCTGTATGCTCATTTGACCTTAAAGGATTTTTAGTATTTGAGACACTTATTTCCCCCAACACCTTATATCTAGCAACAAGTATTCATTCTCTTTGCACAGGTCTGGCAAAGGGAGAAATCAAGGGAAAAGTGTGATATATCCTACCTAACCTTAGGCACCTACTGTGTACACATGCATACTAAGGGAAGTTCCACTCCAGAAATGATACTGGGAATACAGGATACCAAAATTACTGCTCCTCTGAGGACACAAGGAGTTAAAAGGGGCTGCATCAAGTAGGAAGACAGGCCCAGCAAGCCAGGTCTCTGGCAGTAGGAAAAGTCCATTAATCTGGTGAAAGAAAAGAGATTCTGACCAGAAACAGAAATGAAAACAAAACTCTTCAATGTCAGAAATTTGTTTCTCAATTCTTTTTATTCCTAAAAAAAAACCAAAAAAACAAAAAAACAAAAAAAACCCTTTCTCAAAAAAAAAAAAAATAATCTTCCTCAGAAATACATTACAATTTTCAACCCAAATTGAATGATAGGAGAAATCCCATGCATTTGTATGCTTAATGCTATCCAAAAAGCAACATCGAAGACATCTGTTGCTTTGCACAAAAACAGCAGGACACAGATCACTTGCACTGCAAGCATTGCCCTGACAACATCAATCTTTGGCATTTTGGGATGTGAAAAGAACATTCTGGTTAATCTGCTTTGTCTGGGATGCTAGACATCCAGAAATCCTGGCCAAATGTTCATATTCTTTATTGGATGAGCAGCATTTCTAAGTGAATATGGGAAGATTTATCAAGGAAAGCTGTTGGAGAACAAGTGCAGTTAGAGGAGTGTGAGCAATAAATATTTTGTTCCTCTAAAGGTTGCTTATTGACTGATGAAGTGGTAGGGAGAAGCTGATTTATCTTTCTGCATCAATTCCAGTTGTAGAACAAAATCACTTTCCACATACTGCGTAAACTCACTGGCTTGTACCTCTTCAAATACAGATTTTTAAAGCAGTAATACATTGCTCCAAGTATGAGGATCCAATAAGGATTTGAGCCTCTTGCCTACATATAACAGACCCATAGCAGTTTTTTTGCTGGTTGAGGCATCTTTCTAGGGTTGACCAAGTTAAAAGGTAGGGTTGAGACATCTTTGTAGGGTTGGCCAAACAGAAGTCCCCAGTTTTAATGTGTACTTGTGCTTGGGCTACCAGTCTAGATGAAAGTACAAATCTTGTCCCAAGCTTCTGCATTTATTATAGAAGTGACCTTGGAGAAGATGAAGTGGCAGCCAAAGAAGCTACAAAGCATAATGAAATTAGAGAGATAAAAGTGGATGTAGACAGCTGCCTTTTCCCTTCCCTGCAAAGAGCAGAGAGGAGACCCCGGGGAGACCTGTGAGCTCAGATTCTCTACAGGCAAACTGTCAGCAGAAAGCCACCAGGAGCAATGTATTTGCAATTTAAATAGATTGAATTCAAAGGTAAAGGGCATGAAGTATTGGTCAGCAATAAACTCATTCTGTAAGTTTCTTGAACTACTTGAACTGACTTCTGCCATTCCTTCATTCAAACTATTCTCTTAATGAGGTCAGTCCTCTACAAAACCACCCAAATACTAATGATTCATTTACTGTGGGTGGCAAAGATCCCTGTAAGACTTTCTGCTTTCTCACCTTTCTTGCCTGCTGTCTGTATCTCTCTGCATCCTCAGCAGTAATGAATTAGAGCAGCTTTCTGTTGTAATTAGCATTTATTCTCCATTGTCTCCCAGATCATCTCTGAAGCTACCTCTGTACTTCCAGACATTCAAGCTTGGAATTGAATTTTTGCTAAGATTTTCCATACAGAAGGAATACAAGGCATATGAATTTTCACTGGCAGTTCTGTGAAGTTGGAGTTACTGGGGTGGTGAGGGACTCATCCTGGCCCTTGATACATCATGGCTGTGGTGAGGGTCCATAAAAACTGAGAACCATGGCCACCAAGAAATGTTTACCCGGCATTATGACTTCTTCTCCCATATATATTTATCTATAGATTTAAATAGAGATTTCAAACTAGATGTATTAAAGTTGGCCATCATCTTCCACTGCTTTCGATATGATAGATGCTGTTGTTATAGATGCAGTGATTGCTGTAACCATTGGGCAGCTGAGACTTGTGGAGTAAGAAATAAGAACAATGCTGTAGAAGAGAAAGTGAAGAGTGGAGAAAAAAATCTGTTGAGAAGTGGAGGAAATAAATGGGAGGACTCTTCTGAATGATTATATTTACATTTGGCTATGTTTACCTATATATGCAATTGCTGAAAAATTTAAAAGTTCTGAGTACTCAATTTCTTCTGAGATGTTTTAAATAATAATTACTTTGGTAAGGAACACTTTAAGTATTTTCAGATAACAGCAGTGTGAGGCAGTTGTAATGTTTTCTTTGCAACCATTATTCTAGCAGTCAATGTGGAAAAGATATATGTATACATATATACACACACATTTAAAAAATAGTAGTTTTTGTGAAGTTTCACTGAAAAAAATAAAGAGTATCAAAGTATACTGGTATACTACCAGTATGCACAAGTGGGATGATTTTCAGACTGAAATTATCTCATGGACCCATTCATTGAAGAGTGGTTGCGGATGCCTCATTCTTACTTGTGTTCAGATGGAATTTCTTGAAGTCCAATTTGTGCCCATTACCCCTTGTCCTGTTGCTGTGTACCACTGATAAAAGCCTGTCCTTTAGGTATTTGTAAGCACTGATAAGATCCCTTCTCAGTCTTCTGCAGGTTGAACAGTGCCATATCTCTCAGTCTTTCTTCCAGGCCCCTCATCATCTTTGCAGCCTTATATTTTCTTGAACTGAGGAGCCCTGATCTGGACTCCTGAGGTGGCTTATCTAGGGCAGAGTAGAGTGGAAGAATCATCTCCCTCACCTTGCTGCCCATGCTCTTTTTAATGCACCTCAGCCTACAATTGGCCTTCTTGGCTGAAAAGACACAGCAGGCTCATGGTCAACATGTTGTCTACCAGAACACACAAGTCCTTCTCTGCAGAGTTCCCCTCCTGCAGGTCATCCCCTCACTTGCATTGAAGCATGCGTTTGAAGTTCTTTTGTCCTCATTCACCAAGTGATAAAGCTCCTCTGCACCTGTAGTGCCAAGAAGGATTTAAAAGTACTGCAAAGCTGTCTGAAAAAAAATAATAAATAAAACACATGCAACACTAAGACTAATGTTACTGCTGTTTGATCTTGCTGCTTGAGTGGGGAACTGGGAGAGTTTTGATCTCTTGAGGTGAGACAAATGTTTCTTATCAGGTGAGGTTGGCAGTGCAGGGGAACAAACTGCACATTCGCTGCCTTAACTGGCTGACTAGAAGGTGCAGAGCTAAATACAGCTACGTTCACAGCCTCTGGCTTCATTAGTAAATTGCTACGTAATGAACCAGTAAACAGTGACTGTCTTACTTTCCTCCCTGGCCAATGACCTGTTAGTATTTCATCTGTAGACTTTTTTGAGCAAAAAAGCTGATTTACAACACAGCCAACATAACAAGGAACAGCCTGATCCCTCTTGGATCAGCTCAAACCCTAAAAGTGAAGCTGAAAAAAAGCACAGTGCTGATTATGGAGAGAAGAGTTCAATCGTTTCATTAACCCTGATAATGTTCCAAACAAAGGCCTTAATGGTGCAATCAATAATTCAGTCTGTGATCAGTTTGTTAGTCAGCCTGAAACACTTTTCTTTTAATATGGAACTCCCAGGAGGACCATGAACTTTCACAAAAACTAATTTAGGGTGTGTGCAAAGCATGAATTCTGGGTTTTACTTTGCATCTTTCTGACAAACTCAGTCATTTAGATGCTATGTGATTTCTTCCAGGTGTACTCCATCCTCCTCCCATCTCGTATTTCTCAGCAAATTATTTGGGTATTCATTCCTGTCTTTAACACTTTGCAGGAAAAGGAAATCTCTAAGATTTACCACACTAAAGATGATGGAAGATGATGGAAGGTGATGGGCCCACAGATTCAGCTCTGGTGTTTTTTCAGAGACTTCTCTAAATTTTTTTGCCTCCACTTCAACTGCATGACATCATCCATGGTGCTATCAGATGGCTATCTTATCCCCAACCTGAGATCCCCTCCACAGAGCTCATTAGCTGAACTCAGCTGCATGTCCCTTCAGTGCAGATTCCCATCTTCCTAGAAAACCCCATGCAGGTGTCTCCAATACAGGTCCTGACCCTTTGACACTACCAGGGTCCTCTGTCCCCCTTCATTCTTCCCTTCCTTCTCTCCTTCAGTGAAGATTCCTAGTGAGCTGAGAAACAGCTCCCAGATATAATCTTGGGTGCTATGGCACACTTGAGCTAAAATAAACAAATAAAATAAAAATAAATTAAACAAAAAAGGAAAAAGAAATGAAAAAGAAAAAGGAGAAAAAGGTCTCCGTGTCTAGCAGGCACAAAACATCTCTGTGCACATGGAAGACGCGTAGCCCAGAGGGGGCTGGGTGAAGGGAACTAACATGGCAGGATTTGGTACTTGTGCTGGATGCAAAACATGTAAGTGATTTCTTTGTGGAGTTTCAGTTGTAAGAAATAGGGGCATTTCCTTTTTGCTTTGCTGGGTAGAGTTTTATCATTTAGTTTTGACATTTATTAATTTTCCACTTATTAGGTTGCCTGAGATTTTCACTGAGTGGTATTTTGTATTTTTTTTTCTTTCCATTATTATTTAAAAGATCAGGATGTGCAGAGTTTTCATTGTCAAATTAAACAAGCTGACTAAATATAGTCCCTAAAACAGGAGATTTTATCTGGGAAAATTAGATGAAATTATGCAGCTGACAGTTGTTCAAATGAGTCCTCTCAGCTGCAGTACAATAGCAAATGATATTCTTCATTCCCTTTACCTTTTCTTCATTATGTGTTGAAGGAAAGGAACAATAGGAAGGGGCTGTCCTGGCATTACATTTATTCCACTGTGATAACTTCGCTGCACACAAGAAACAAAGCATTTGTTGTGAGCACAACACTTAGCAGCGAGATTGCACCTTGGGTATAATGCAATCTGTGACCTGCTCCAGGTTGCAATGAATTGCTAAGTCAGCTAATTTCTTTTCCTTGTCTTTCCATGGTAGATGAGCACTTGAAAAGTGACTGAAGACTATACTGATTTCTACCCAGATAGTGTGAAGTTAATCTACCTGAGCACTGGGGCAGCTCTTTAAAAGAAATGCTATATTTTCCATGGCAGATATTTTATTGTAATGGGAAAAGCATGTTCAGCCTTGACTGTTGGCCATAGTTCTCACATGGTTCATGATGAAAGAAACCACGGTACTTTTAGGAATAGCTGAATTACAGAGAACTGTGGGTGGTTGGCATGGAGGCTGAGTAGCACACCTGAAGGTAAAAAGTGATGTCTGGCATCCTATGAAGACCATCAGGCTTTTGGCTAAGAGAATCAACAAGTGTATGTAAATAAGCTTAAAATATGGTGTGGGGTGGTTCTGGCCTTGGAAAAGTCTCAAGTTGGAAAAGACTTCCAAAAACACCAAGTGCAACTGTAAGTCGTTCACCAACATGACCATTAAACCACGTTTCTAAATAGAATCATAGAATCATAGAATCACCAAGGCCAGAAAAGACCTCCAGGAACATCAAGTCCAACCATCAACTCACCACCACCATGTCCACTCACAGGACCATAGAACCACAAAGGCAGGAAAAAGCGTCCAAGGTCACCAAGTCCAACCTTCAACCCATCAAGCAGAGCAGGCATCCACTTGGAGCCCCTATATCCAAACACAACATACCTGTAACTGATGGGTGCTATTCAAGTAAGAGATATGGCCCAACTGTCAATGATGCAGTGAGAGTCCCTGTGCAGGATGTAAAGCTTTAATATTCAAAGAAGCTTCAACCCTCCACATCTATGTGCCTAATTCTCTTTTGTCTTATTTTGCTCTATCAGTGTCTCATTTTTCAAAACATGTCAGGTTCTCAAAGCAAGGGACATGGTTCTGACTCTTCCCCAAGAGTATTAAGTGGCTCTCACATGAAAGAGAAGAGGGTTTAGCTGATTCCCAGGACTTTGCCTTTGTGGTTTGCCAAAACCCATAACAACCCAACCAAGAGGACTAGAACTGAACCCATTCAATGACCCCTACCTGAATTTAATAAAATTTAATAATAATAATAATAAAACGTGAAGTGTTTAGATGAGAAACAAGAATATCTGTACAATCCTCACAATGTTATCAGCTTAAATACACTTCATTCAAACTGAAAGAGAGTAGATTTAGGTGAGATATGAGGAAAAATTCCTTTAATGTGAGGATGGGGAGGCACAGGAACAGGTTGCCTAAAGATGTAGTGGATGCTCCATCCTTGAAGACTTTCAAGGCAAGTCTGAATCAGGCCCTGGGCAATCTGATCTAGCTGTGCATTTTATGGTTCACTGCAGGACTGGATGACCATTGGGGTCCCTTTGAATTCTAAAGATTCTATGATTCGGTGATTTGTAAGAGTGTCACAGCATCTCTCTTCTGCCAGATAAGGATGTCAATGAGATATAAGAACTTCTTTTCAGTAAGTTGTCAACAAACTACTTCAGAAATAGTTATCTCTTTTTTAACTTAAATCATCCAAGTGCCATCTTTACATACAGTTCACATTAATGTTATGTATCTTGTTGCCTTGATTCTATGGTTCTATGACTCTAATGACCCATGGAACTCTCCACCAAATTCATCAGTCACATTTGTGTCCTCATCTCAGTGCATGCCTCAGTAGAAGTAAACTCAATTTAAGCCTCGTTTCTCAGAGTACTGAGACAAAGTTCCCAATGGAAGACTCACCTTGCCAAATTTATGTCATGTATCTGTGCTCCAAATGCACAATTTTCCATTCTGAGTAGTCCATTTCATACTCAAGCCTTGAAGGCAACAGTGCTAACAGAGTATTACTTATCTTCTCTCCTCCTTTTGCTCAGAAATGACGATTAAGATTCTATGGATTCCCTGATTCTGTGATTCTATGATCAGAGAGGTGATGTGGTGATGGAGTAAGGGAACGGTATCAAGCACTTTTCTTTTCTCATTTCTCATTAAACACATTTAATTGTTTTCTTAACGGGAACTGGCAGAAAAATCTCAACATATTAATTAGGTTGTAATCCAAAGCTAAAAGGCATTTAAAAATGGGCTAGAAAACCTGGCTCTTAGTACCCAACACAGGGGCCCACAGGAGGAAAATATTTGATTAAGACAATTGTATCTAAATTACAGATAATATCCTACAAAACAATATGAAGAAATGCCCAGGGCAAAGGGTGCAGTAAACCAAGACTTCCAGATGAACCTCCAGAGCTACTGTTTAATATCTGTGGCAGAAATCTACTTGTAGCATGACGTAAGGATGTTTGTAGTGTGGCAGAAGGACATTTGTAGCCAGCAGGATGATACCAACAGAAGTTTCCAATCCAAATCAGAGATGGTAAAATTGTGCAATATCAGTCTAAGGTTAAAGTCTTCTCCATCTCCACTGTTTCAGTGCTGATTCTGGTCTTTGGTTCCAGGTCTGGTCTTCAGTGCTGGGTCTGGTCTTTGGTGCTGGGTTCATTCTTCAGTGCTGAGTCCAGTCTTGTTTAACAACTTCATCAGTGAAGGGATAAAGTCCACCTTCAGCAAGTTTGCTGATGATACATACTTGGGAGGAGTGGCTGGCACACTGAAAGTCTGCACTGCCTGTCAGTGAGACCTGGACAAACTGGAGAGCTGGGCAAGGAGGAACTTGATATTTAACAAGAGCAAGTGTAGACTCTTGCATCTGCGGAAGAATAATCAAATGGGACAGAACAGATTAGGAAATGATCTGCTGGAGATAAGCTCTGCAGAGCTCTGCACCTGGGTGTTCTTGTGGCTCTAATGACCAAGAAGGCACATGTTATCCTGGAGCATAGCCAGCAGATCGAGGGAGATGATTCTGCCCCTCTACTCTGCCCTGGTAAGGCCAAATTTAGACTACTGTGTCCACTACTGGACTCCCTATTTCAAAAAAGTCAGGGATTTCCTAGAAGGAGTCCAGCGGAGGGCCAAAAAGATGATAAAGGGTCTGCAGCAAATCCCATATGAGGAAAATCTGAGTAACCTGGGTCTGTTCAGCCTGGGGAGGAGAAGACTGAGAGGGGATCTGATAAATGTTTATAAATATCTGAAAGGAAGAGAGAGGCAAATGGATGAGACCAGGCTCTTCTTGGTGGTGTGTAGCAATAGAACAAGGAGTAATGGCCAAATCTTGAACACAGGAAGTTCTGTACTAACATGCAGAAGAACTTATTTAAGGTAAGAGTGACAGAGAACTGGAACAGGCTGCCCAGAGAGGTTGTGGAATCTCTTTCTATGGAGGTAGTCATGACCCATCTGGACACATACTTGTGCAACCTATTGTAGGGTACCTGCTTCAGCAGGAGGATTGGATTTGACGACCTCTTGAGGTCCTTTCCAACTCCTGCAATTCTGTGACTGTGATTTCCACCTAAAGACCCTCACCTCTTGCCAGGCATTCTACCAAGTTACATATACTTTACAGGGCTGCTAGGTACATTGCTACCTTGAGATAGTAAGGAAGCTTGACTTACCCAAGGACTTCCAACAGGCCTAGGACAAAGGAACACAGCTGAGATCTTTTGAGTTCATTCTAATGTTCTGGAGCTGACCTCCGAAGCTCAGCATACATGGACGATTTTGTCAAAGATCAAACTCTTCATTGCAAATCTGATGGGGGATATGTTGTGTGAGTGGTGAGACATGCTTATAGTCACAGAATCACAGAAACACCAAGGTTGGAAAAGACCTACAAGATATCCAGTCCAACCTTCCACCTATCACCAATAATTCTCACTAAACCATATCCCTCAACATGAAATCCAAACATTCCTTGAACACCTCCAGGGTCGGTGACTCTACCGCCCCCCTGGACAGCCTATTCCAGTGAGTGACCATTCTTTCAGAAAAGAAAGAATTTCCTAACGTAGTATTTCATAATCATCATTTACCTGAAAACAAACTCATGTTAATACTTATCTTTGCTGTTCTAGCTCAGATTGCATTGGTTTTTGGATGGTGGGACTGATGATTTAAAGATGAAGCACACGTACTCCTTTCTTGACCTCTGCTCTCCCATTCTACTTCCCCTCACCAGCTGGGAAATGGGCTCACAAACCCTTCTGCAGGCCACTTAGGGTAGTTTTGTCACTCCTTCATCATGCCAGTCTCTTTACTGTTCCCACATTTATTCTTAGATGCCTGCTGAGTGTGTTTACATTAAATTTTGCTTTTATTCTTTCCCTCAGTGCTCAGACAGGGTAGGAGAGAGTTCTAAGCAAAAGGCGCTTTGTAACAATACTACTGTTATTTTACTTGTGAACGTTTTCTCCTTCTGCTGGATTGGATTTCACTCCAGCTATATTTCTTTTGAGTCTGAAGGATTTTTTTTTCCCTCTCCTTGCTTTTCTTTTAGTTCTATGTTGTGTTTAAAAGCAAAGTCATCAATAATTTTAGATGAAACGCGTTTGCTGTAACTCTCCAGGATAACATGGTTTGAATGTTTTGATTGATTTACGTCTATAAAAAAACAAACTGCATCAGCCGTTTGTCTGTAGAAACCTTTATTTTCTTTAAAGGTATGAGCCCTGTGCCTCATTAGTCTCCCAAGCTTTCCTTTTGGTACCTGTTGTGTTTCACACATTTTTATAAGCTGTCTGCCTCTAATAAATGAAATTATACTTCAGCTGTAAAGTGTTCCCATAAGCAATCAAAGAAACGCTGCCTCATATTCTCTGAGAATAAGCACCATCAGTACCATTGTCACATCATCAAGATACAATAGAGGTTGGTTATTAGTTTTATGCTACTCTGACAGCTCTGGTGGTGCAACATCTCTTAAAAACCCCATTCTAGAGGAATCAGAGAATTGAAAATCAGCATTTGTCAGCCAAACACACTTGCTACTATGGTATTACACCTGATTATCAGACAGAAGGAAGGCTCGCTTCACTATAATCCCTAGAAGGTCAGAAGCTGAAATCAGATGAATTAAAAGTGAAAATCACATGCAGATTCATTATCATGACTTGAAAGTATCAGAATGAGTTACAGGATTGTGGCAGCATCTTCACAGGGCTCCTGAGAAAATCAGCTAAACCTCCTTTGGTATCCACAGGCAATTAGGAACTCATTTGCTTTCACTCTGCTTTCTTGCTTCAAAGAGAGAGAACTGAAATGATTATGCTTTTCCTGGAGCATCTTCAGGTCAAATGAGAAGATGAATGCAGTAGTGCATGTGCTCTGGTCTATTCTTGCCTTACACCTATGATGTAATCCAGAGGAAGAAGATGAGCTAGCTCATGACATGCAGCATTATTCAGTTGCAGAAGAACGTAGGCTACCGGCTTCCCATTTTCCTAGCATTGTACTGGCACCCACTGATGACAACATTGAATTACTGAACTTTTTATACATCCCTCCCTCCCAGGTTCATGTCAACATTTGCTCACTACAGAAAAGACATTGAAGCCCTGGAGTATGCCTTAGGCAACGGAGCTGTGAAGGGTCTGGAGCATGAGTTTTATGGGAGCAACTGAGAGAAATAGGATTTTTCAGTTAAGAGAACAGAAGGCTCAGTGGAGATGTTATCACTCTCTACAGCTCCCTGAAAGGAGATTGTGATGAGGTGGGATTTGGACTCTGCTCCCAGGTAACTATGATAATATGAGAGGGAATGGCCTTTAGTTGCACCAGAGAAGGTTTAGGTTAGATATTAAGAAAAATTTCTTCTCAGAAGTAGTGGTGAGGCATTGGAATAAGCTGCCAGAGGAAACGCTGTCCCTTGAGCTGGTCAAGACAAGGGTAGATGTGGTACTGAGAGGCATCAGTGATGTGCTGATGGTTGGACTAGATGATCTTAGTGGTCTTTTCCAACCTGAATGATTCTATGATCTTATGATTCTAAGATTTGGTAGCAATACTTGGAATCAGGCAGTTTCAACCCCTTTTGCTTTCAACGCTTTTCCTGAGGTTGAACTATCCAGTGTCGTATTTATAGATCTAGCTTACGCCATTAGCTGTCTTGCAGTCACTGCAACCATGAGTGCCAAATAGCCATGAGAAACACTTTCCTGCTGAGAGAGTTTAGGGCACCACTGGGTGTGAGCCACACAAGATGAGAAAAGCCATAGAGCAGTGAGGGACAGAGCATGGGTATTGCTCATGGCAAGGCTAGGCACTGCACAAAATTAACACTTAAGAAACTTTTGTCCTAGCTTTAAATTCACTGCGGTTCAGTAATCCTTGTTTACATACAAATCTTTTTGCCTTTTTCTTTTTAAACTGGAGTGAAGCAGAAGGGCAGGCAGAAAGGAAATCAGCATTCATAACTCCTCGCTGCTTGCATGCACGCTGCATTACTAAAATTAACATTGTGTCTGGTTCAGTGGGATCAATGCTGTAGTCAGATTATTTAGTAATTAAAACATAGGCATATCTAGGAGGCAAAAAAAATGAAATCCCACAAACTTCAATATGCCATGTTATAACCCACTCTTGGAAAGCAGCAAATGCTTGTGTTTATTTACAGGCACATATATATTTGGAGAGAGAAAGCAAATAGCAAATCCTTTATTGCCTCTCCACCCCACCCCAGCTATTTACAAACACACAAGCAAGATTCTATTTAGAAACCAGTGACTGCGTTCATTGTTCCAGAACACATAATAGCAAAGGGAAGCAGGAACTGCTTTAGTGAAGCAGTAATTGTTTAAGTTGTCCAAATGGGAGGGCAACAGATGATTTGGGAGCAGCAGCAGATAATTTTTGCCATCTAAAGGCTGCAGAGACCCAAAAATCACGAATCCTCTGCTGATCTACTGTAGTATTTCTGATATCATAGAATCAAAGAATGGCTTAGATTGGAAGGGACTTTAAAGATCATCTAGTGCCATCTCCTGTCATAGGCTGGTTGCCACCCATCAGACCAGGCTGTCCACCCATCCAGCCTGACCTTGAACACCTCCAGACATGGGGCATCCACAGCTTCTCTGGGCAGCCTGTGCCAGAGTCTTACTGCCCTCTGAGTACAGGTTATGATACATTATCAGGACATTGGGTTTAGCCACAGCTCCTAACACATGGGCTAGATTATCCTGACTTATGAAACAAAATTCACATTGATTTTAATGAGTCTGAATTGGCTTTCTGTGGGCCACGTGTCACTCAGATACAGAGCTCCCACTGTGCTTGAGTAAATTGTCCCAGGCAGGGATATTTTCTGGATTCTTCTATGATGGTGAAGGAAAATGCTAAGGGTAATCAGCTTCATTAAGCAGGTGCCCATTGTGTTCTCCTCAGCACAGACTGTGACCAACTAGGATGGGGTGTAGAAGCCATGTAAAATGGTCAAAGTGGCATTTACTACAGTGGCTTGGTCAGGAGCAGTTATAGACACCTAATGTGGTATCCCTAATCAGGAGCCCCTGGGGTAGCAGGGAGTTAAACCTCCAGTCCTGTGTGTAGGCATCAATACTGGCCAATTTTCCTCAACATAACAGTCAAAGGCCGTTTATTACAGTGATTCCCAGAAAGACATATTCTCCCATAGGTCTGAAACACACCAACCTCATGAGGATACGTCGGATGTCTCAAGGTCACCTCAAGTGACAACAAATGCCTTTGTTGGCCAATCAATTTGAGCTCCCATCTAATATTCCTATTTACACCTTATTTTGTTTTCCACATACCAGTGGAAATGGCTCCAGCTTCAAGGAGCTGCTCTGGTTAAAGCTATTCCTGTATTTTGGTTTCCTGTACAAAGGAGAACCATTAGAACACATAGCTTGTACTGACCCATTCCCCCAGCAAAACAATTAAAATAATAGAAAAGAATCATGAAAGAGCAACATTATTTTAAAAACACAAACCCTGATATAAAATGGCACTGGGAGAGGACTTGTTGAGAATTATTAGTGTCTCATTTTAATTTTCAATAAAAACGGAAAGAATGAGTGTTTACAAGCAGTGCAGTCTGTTCTCCAGTCAAAATACTCTGTCAGATTATGCTCCAGGACCAAGCAATTAACAACGATCAAAGAGCATTTAGTTGTTAAAAAGTTAACGGGGATAAAAATATCACTATATTGATATTTTTGCTGCTTTTATATTTCCTCTAGAAATATGACCATAATTTGATACTATTTGATACCTGTGGGCAGTGTTAGTGGTAGGTGGACAATTGGACTAGATGATCCTAGAGGCCTTTTCCAACACTAATGATTCTATGATTCTATTTGATGATATAATCCCCATTATTGCTAGGTTGCTTTTCTATGGCTTTTTTTTTTCTTTTTTTTTTTTTTTCTTTTTTTTTTTGTCTAAAAGAAAAAGAAAAAGAAAAAGAGAAAAAGAGAAAAAGAAAAAAGAAAAAGAAAAAGAAGAAGAAGAAGAAGAAAAAGAAGAAGAAAAAGAAAAAGAAAAAGAAAAAGAAAAAGAAAAAGAAAAAGAAAAAGAAAAAGAAAAAGAAAAGAAAAAGAAAAAGAAAAAGA
>NW_024962265.1:3115560-3180902 GCF_019238085.1 Lagopus leucura | reverse complement strand
AAAAGAAAAAGAAAAAGAAAAAGAAAAGAAAAAGAAAAAGAAAAAGAAAAAGAAAAAGAAAAAGAAAAAGAAAAAGAAAAAGAAAAAGAAAAAGAAAAAGAAAAAGAAAGAATAAGTGAACTTCCTGAATTAATCCCTTTTTTTCCAAAGCCCATCTTTTATTTTAAAAAAGTCTCGACATATTTACAGATTGCACAAGGTGGTTAGTTCAATTACAGCAGGAAAAGGGTAATTCGGAGAACTAATTAAATATGCTGGTATGCAGATGGTTAATTGGATTAATAATTACCTTGCATATGTAAAAAGAGATTTTGTGTTTGCACAGGCAATTTTACCAGGATTCTCCTGGGAGTAAAAATAATCATGCTAATAAATGATTCTTTCAAACACTAAGAGAATTCTGTCTTGGTTGTGACTCAACTTTGAAAAAAGAATCTTTCTGCTTCCATCAGAAGGAAATTCAAAGAGAAAAACGATTTTTCTTTCTCTTTTACTGTGCGCTTACCTAGAGTCACTCTAGGGAAGAGAGAAAAGCAAAGTGTGTTGTAATCTGTAGAAATCAGAAGACAATGGAAAAATCTGTTTTTAAGCATTTTTGGGGGGTGGGAACAAATTGCCATGGCAACTCTCTAAGTGGATATGTCTTCAAGGAAATCATGCTGTTCTCTTGAAAAGTGAGATGCATAATACAACAAGCACTTGAAAGTTATCTTTGAAAGGCATGTGTACAGGAAAATCAGAAATATTTTATAAATTCAAACTTATGAAACATTCATGCTGATTCACTAATGTTTCACACAGCAATTATTCTACCCAAAGGCAGAAACTGAATAACTTTGCCTTGTACATCTGCATTTTCCAGTGTGCTTTGTGGTTGGAGTTATCTGGTCTATATCAGTCCTCTTCACCTGCTTTGCAAGCACTCTGAGAGAGCCCCTTGCCATCACTGTATAAGTTGCTACTAACTCAAATTTTCATTTACTCAGACCCTAAGAAATTTAATCCATTTCTTGTAGCACTTCTTTTTCTGATGACTGTTGTCAGTCAAAATTTTCTTACCAGCAACATCAGAGCAGTGAAACTGCAGAAAAAGGGATGACAAAAGGGAGAATTTCAGCTAAAAACTTTACTAGGAAAAGCTGTTCCTCCAATTTAAACCAAGTGGGTGGTTTGAGGCATTTTGTCATACTGAGGCTTATTTTTTATTCACAAAATTCTCCTCCTGGCTGAAAAAGTAAAGGTCTAAACTCAAGATCCCCTGCCCCTGTTAAGTACAAGAAGAGTTTTTTTTTCTGGTTACAGGATATTTCTCCAAAGCCTCTGACCTGAAACAGTAAATAAAATAAATTAGAACAGTACAAATACAAAAATACCATGAACACTCATCTGCACCCTTGAGAGGGAGCTGCCTTGAAGCTAATTGCCTGGCTCAGTTGTTTCTTCCAGCTATTCCTTTTTTCCACAAGACTAGACTTTTTAAAATAATTTAACCCAGAAGGCTGCATGGACATACTTGTTTATATTTAAACAAGATGAACTATCTAGCTGTAGCCAAAATCAACATCCTACCTGTAAACATGTCAACCAGTTTAAAAGTATCACATTGAATTGACATGCTACATAAACAAGTCTTGGGGATAGTGTGGATGTTGTTGGCCTTTGGTTTTTGATTTAAGGCATAAGAATCATAGAGTGGCTTAGGTTGGAAGGGACCTTAAAGATCATCACATTCCAATCGCTGCTGTGGGCTGATTGCCACCCTCCAGATCAGGCTGCCCAGGGCTCCATCCAGCCTGGCCTTGAATGCCTCCAGGTCTGGGGCATCCACAACCCCTCTGGGCAGCTGTGCCACTGCCTCACCAACTTCTAAGTAAAGGATTTCTTCCTAACATCTAACGTAAATCTATCCTCTCTGACTTTAAAGTCATTCCCCCTTGTCCTACCTATCCACTATTTGTTCATGTAAAAATTCAGACCTATTATTGTGTCAAGTCAGAGTACCAAACGGTGGAACAACTCACCAAGGTCTCCTTGAGGACCATCTCCATGAGACACTGTGGCACACTTCAGAGTGCTGAGATGGCGTCCACTGTGCCAAGTCATGGCAACAAGTTACAGCTTCAAATATTAGAAACAGCCTATGAACAGCTCATTGATTTTCCCTTCTAAATTGATCTATTACCTTTCCAGGAGCAAGCAATGGGTCAATTGTATGTTCAATGGCTTTTCCTGGAAGGAGAATAATCATGACAGTAAAAAAAATCACCACACTTGGCAGGTAGATCTTCCCACTTGGTGGAAAAGGTTGGTAATTGAAAGAGCTGGCTACAGAACATGGACACCTTTCATCTTGGCTAAGAGAGTGCTATCTCATCATTTTTTTTTTTTTTTTTTTTTTTTTTTTTTTTTTTGAGGAACAAAGAAATATTTTGACAAAGTCTAGTACAAATGGGCCCTAAGGAGATAGTGAAGTAGAAATAATTATACTGCTGACGATAGGCACAAAGACTTTAATAGCTGTTAGGTATAATAATTGTTGTATCTCAGGAAATTCTAAAGTCAGAGCCAGATTTCATGGCTTGAAAAAGGGTTCAGAAAGAAAGCTGGAGGTTTGAAAATCCATTAGCCTTGGGGGAAGACTGGTCGTGATTCAGACTTGATGTCTGGAGTTCAATGTATATCTCACAGTGTATGTGATTCTCTGACTTCTTCAAAAGATCAGATGAAGTGATTGTAATAGCCTTCAAATCTATGAATCTTAGAAGACTGTGGAACTGGGCTGTAGCAGAACCAAGCACCTCAGATTCTTTTACTCCCTTTACTCCCTTTAATTCCCCTTTATTGAGAGATTAGACAAACTCTGATTATGGGTATCCCTCCATCCTACTTCTTCACTTGGAAGCCGTTGCTACAGATGCATACCAAATAAAAGCATGAAAGTTCAGAGATCCAAAGGAGGGCTCACACAGTTCATCAGAATCTGATGCTGGAAATCACAAATGCAGCTTATAGAATTACTCCAGTGTCAGGTTGTTGGAAACCACTGTGAAGGCCATGAGATTTGGTTTGACGTGGTTTGGTTGAGTTGGGTTGGGTTGAGTGCAAGGAGACAGGATAGATACAACTATGGATGCTGCCTTTGGTGGTCTGACAGTGTATGAGTCAAAGAAGTAATCAGTCTACCCATTATTCTGCACGTACATGGGGGGTTAAGGTTGTTGCTTAATGCCATGGAATAGCATAACCAAACCTAGATCAGCACAGTCCACCTGCTCTCCATCCTTCTGCATCACAGGATATTTCACAAGCTAACACAAGACAACATCTTTCTAAGCAGATTTCAGTTGCTGTGGCCATGCCCTGAGCTGACCAGAAGCTGTGCAGCTGATCTAATGCAGCCTGCCTCACAGCAGAGTGTGTCATCTACATCACTGCTCTCAGAATGGGGCTGTCTTGAAAGCTGTGTGTCCTAACAAGGAATGACCTTAAACGTGCCTCTGTGCAGTGACTGCATGATATCAGTAGGATCCCTTGGCTCTGAGATGGAATCATTATTTGCACATGTGTGTGAACAGCTTAGGGAAAGAGATGCTCTGGAAGCTCTGCCCTGTTCAGGTGGGCATTCATTTCCCTTCAGCTGGACCCAGTTTATTCTGTCTTCAGGAGTAACACCTCCATCAAAATTAATGGTTTTGTATTCAATTCAAGCAGGAGGGTATCAGCTCCAAGGGGCAACTTTCGGGTACTGGAAATGAGTTTATATGAGCAAGAGTCTTAACTCACTTGTGTTTTAGAAGAAGGAGATCAGGAAAATTCAGGAGGGTTAACACATCTATGAGAAAAATGAAAGAAAGGAAATAATTATTTCATAAATTAAAATGGTTGGGCTTTTTTTGTATGTACGTACAGATTTACATGGCCAAAACACAGCTTTCATCTATGTACTAAAGAAGTCATGTAAATAATGTCTAGAATGTCTTCTGATACCTCCATTTTTGGAGTTTTGTAGGAGAATAAGGACAGGATGACTCTGTCAGTAATCCTGGTACAGGCAAGACAGAGATAAAGAAGTTAAATGGCCAAAGAAGTTTTATAATTCAGTAACATTTCTTCTGATAAAGCAGTGTTTAATCTGACAGCCCCAGGAATTGGAGTGTGACATAAGCATGAGGCCAGAAAATGTAAAATGAAGTAATCACTCTGAAGAAGGAAATGTTTTAAATAAAGCACAACGCTGGAAATGTTCATACAGCATCAAATCCTGTTGGCCAATGACTGATTCCAGCTGTAAGCCATTAATTTGAATATTGTTGAAAGAGGTTGGGGCAAAGACGTTACAGCAGTGCCTACAGCACCACGAATATATGTTCTTGTTAGAGAATCCTGCCAGCAACCCTAACTGTTAGGAGATCTGGTGTGACACATGAGAAATGACACTGCTAGCACATACGATTTCAAAGTGGAATTAGAAGAAAGATGAAAGGAGATGAAAGGATTTTCTTGGGTCAATGTCATGAATGGGATCAAAATAGATCAAAATTTTTATTAAAAGTGTTTTGCATTAAAATGATGGCTATTGGAGGGAGGACACTGATATGGTCAGAGGAAAGACAATATCTTGCATGGAGAAAGTGAAAACCAGTGGGGTATTGACCCTACAGATATTTGAAAAGTAGTAATTTCTTAGCAAATAAAAGAGACAAGTTCCTACATGCTGAACCCAATTCTCAGGAGTTTTCATCTTTATTCCTGAAAGTACAATAGAAATACCCCCAAAACAATACCCCCCTGTTATCCCACAGATTAAAATGTCCCAGAGAGGTTTGCAGTGAGTGATAGCTGAGCCCAGCTGCCTTCCTGGTAGCCAGGTAGGAAGGGTGGCTGCCCTTTGCTCAGCTTTTCTGTCTGCAAGGAGAGGGTGCAAATCTGAAGAGGAAACAAATGATGGAGCAGCGCAAGAGGGTCTATAACACTCTGCTGTTAGTAGTGTCTTTTCATCATCATCAGAGAGATATGGAGCAGTGAGCCCCAGTGAGCAGCGATGTAAGAAAACACATGTAACCTCTCCAGCAGGGTTCTCCCAAGAGATACTCCAGTGGTTTTCAATTTTCATCCTGATTTGATATTTTCCCATCCCCACCATACCCATGGAACCTTCTCCAGGGTATTGTCATCTTTCCTTTGTAGGTTATACGATGAGCTTAACAAACAAAGCAACTCTCCCTTCCCTCACACAACCTTTTACCATGGATGAGAGAACATCTGAGACAGCAGGACATCGTGTTAGCATGAGCATGTTGTTATCCTTATCCCACAGGGAACAAACTGAGACAGAGAGAAGAATGCAGTAAATTAATATAAAAAGGACAGGCTGACACAGTCTTTACAGCTGGATTTCTTTTACCTAATGTTAACCATCTGAAAGAATTTGGCTTTGTGCAGAGCTGTGGGCTCTTTCAATACTTTTTAGAGAGGGGTAATTTCAGAGGTAATTTATCACAGAGCATGAGTTTCCTGAAGAAGCTCAACCAACCAACCAACCAACAGTCTTGGCATGGAGAAGATTCCACCTGTCGAATACGTCAAGAATAATCCCTTTTTTTTTTTTTTTCCTTTGATGAAAAAACATTCATCAGCACCATTATTTCACTGCATGATCTCACCAAACTTGAAGAAGGGTTATTGTTGCTGGCCACAGGTGAGGAAATGGTTGGTCCATTGTGGAACCAGGAGTTGGGCTCAATGATCCTTATGGATCCCCTCAACTTGGGATATTCTATTATTTTTAATGTGTATAGTTTTTACAGAATAATTGAAAGTTATAAGGGGAGTGTGAGTATAAAATCATAGACAGGTCAGGATGGTAGAAACTGGCCAAAGCTGAAGTCAGTGCTGCTGTATCTTTTGCACACTTGGCTATTGAAGGCAACAACACATGGATCAGTTCATCTGAGTTGCTCACAGGGGAATATGCTCCCAGTGTTCAGGATGTTCGTACAGACCAAGACTCCAGTGCTTTGTGAGCACTTGTGGTGTGACCAGACAGCTCCAGACAAGATATGCTGAAGGTGATCTGATCTTTCACTTAGTACCAAACTTCCCAATGGCACAGGAAACCCAAAACTCCTGATGTCCAAATCCCAGCAGCTGGTATCCAAAACCCATCAGATGATGTCCAAATGCAGCAGCTGATACTTCAGATTATTTCTCATTCCCTATGGAGAAGCTAGCACTGCAGCTCACAGCAAACTCTGTGACTCTGTGACCATGCAGATAGGATGAGGAAGGCATGGCTGTGCATGTGTATGTATGCATGTTACCCTATTCCTGGACAAAATATGTCTCTGTGAATGTGATAACTATGCATAACTTCCCTGGGGATGCAGGGAAATTGCAAAGCCCCTTGCAATGGAAATCCCTCTCTAAATCCATCAGACTTTAGATCGAGGCTATTAGCCCTACAAACATCTCTTCCTTGCCTCTAAATAACCACATTTATCCTCATCTCAAAGTGAGACAGATTACAATTTCTTTTTTTTTTTTTAATTTACTTTCTCCATAGACAGTTAAAAAAGCGTCCCTCCTGAAGAAAGTGTGTTTCTCTCTATGCCCCATTAAGACTCTGAACCCACTGAGTTATTCAGAAGAAAGAACAAAAAATAAATATGGAGGAAGACTTTATACCCCTGATCTCAGCTGTTTTCCTTTGCAGAAGTTCATCTTTGAATATGATGTTATTGAACCTCCCCGTTTGATGACCCTTCTAATGCACCGCTATCAGGTAGTGCCATCTGTATTTGGGCAAATGTGCTCACTCGTCTGTTTACTCAGCATAAATTATCTTTATTTAAAGTTTAATGGAAGTTACATCTATTTGGGCATCTGTACTTAACAGATTACTGGCCACACTGGGCCGCCTGGTGGTTCTGCATGAACTTGCCAGCTGCAGCAAAATGATAAGAGCCCAACATATGTTAAGAGCCAGCAACAATCATAGGCAGGGAGTACAATTTTTTTATTATTATTTCTTTTTTCAATATTTCTCAACTGGCAGATAATAGTGGAATAAAAGAACCCACCCACTTCTCCCAAACGCCATCTCCATCCCCACGCATGTCTCTGCTGTCAATCCAAACATTTTCAGGAGCTCATTAAAAATATCCCCCTCCTTAACAGAGAATGAACTTTTTTGTGCATGTCATCAAATCCATGTACAGTTTGCTACCTTTTTCATGCGATTAAATGCTTCTCTCCCTAAGAAGAAAAGAGCCTGTTTAATCAGCATCTACAACTGATTTGGAAAGGTGCTGCCATCTATAGATAGATACGAGGATTTGCTAGCACAGTCGAGAAAAAAAGTTCAAGAGACAGCTAGATAATGGAGAGAAAAGAAAGGACAATTCAGACAGAGGACAGTTGCAGATGCCTAAGAAACTGTCCCACTACACTACACCATGGGGTCCATCGGTTCCTGCCTCTGCCAATGTCCAGCTGTGGATGCTGTCCAGATGCATGAGAAAACAGCAGGAGCAAAGGAGAGAGAAAGCTTCTTCCTGACTCCAAATTGCCAGAAGTTGGCTTATGCCTTAAGAAGATGAATGAGGGACCCTAGAAAACTATAATAAGTTTTATAATCTTAAATTAAAAAAAAAAAAAAATACCAGCCTTGGAATTAAGTGCACTTCAAGCCCTTCTGTTTTGACATCTTTGCGAGATGCTCGTAACAAAAACTCGTTACGAGTTTTGTTCTCATGAAAGCTGAGCAGAGTCCTTTTCTGTAAGACAAGCAGGAAAGGCTGCTGTTATTTCCCTCTCATCCTTCTACACACCCTTCACATCCTACTCTGGTTTAGACCAATGCCCAGCTGTACAACTCTTGCCATGAGTACACAGGCAAAAAGGCCCACCCTAACTGTTGCACCCGTGTCTTATGCAATAAGAAAAAATCTGTGCTATGTCTCTGTGAGAGAGTAAGGTTTTGAATAGCAGGGAGAGATACTCAGCTTGGATTGCCTCTGTTTGTGATACACTGTGATTTCTGCTATGTGAGACAAAAGGATATTTTTCCTTGAAGTGTAATGGTTAGAGTGTCTTATAGACACTGAAGCTGTCTAAATAGTAAGCAAGTGTGTTTGAGTTAATCACATCTCGACTGATGGTGCTCTTGGTGGTCTTTCTGCCAGCACAGATGGGGAACAGGAACTTCAAATAAAGTGGACATTGAGTCACACTGGGAACATTCCCTGATCCTCTACTTTGGCACACAAAACATTCTATAGTACTCTCACAAGGTTTAGCCAAGATTTAATAAAATTTACCTGTAAGTTACAAGTATTTTCTTTCTTTTTTTTTTTTTTTTTTTTTGTTTTTTTTTTGTTTTTTTTGTTTTTTTCTGCCTTCCAAGGGGGTGATCAGGCTGTAAAACACAGCCAATGATCTTTGAATTCAGGATTTTGTTCTGCACTTGTTCTTAAATGTCTAATACTTATTATACAGCAATCTGAAAAAAAAATGCAGCCACAGCAAGAACATTATTCAGGTTACAAAGCCAGGCAGTTAGAAGTTGGGAAAATGGATGGATGGAGAATGGCTACAGGCAAAAATCCTTCTCACTTCAATCTGAATTCGAAAAGAACACGGCACTAAAGAGTTGGACTTAAAAGCCTCTTTCACAACCTGTGTAGCATGCACAATGTACAACCCGATCTTCATGCCTGTTGTAAGTCATCATGATTTGTCAAAATGTTTTGCAGCCGTGCCTTTCAGAGAATCACACAATCATTTGAATTGTTTCAGTCGAAGGGGAACCTTACAGATCATCTAGTCCAACTCCCTGCACTGCACAGGGTCAACTACAACTCAGTCAGTTTGCTCACATCTCCATCCAGCCTGATCTTGGATGCTTCCAGGGACAGGGCATCCACCACCTGTCTGGGCAATCTGTACCAGTGCCTCACCACTCTTCTCCTAAAATACTTTTTCCCTCTAGACTACTGAATCTCAGCTTGTTTGTGATACTAACCCAATATCGCCTGTGCCAGCTCTATTGAAGCCTGCAGAACTGTTTGGTCTACACAGTTTCACAAAGCCATGTCCTTTGTGTAACAGTGATTAGTTTAGCCCTTGTATCCTATGAAATGATGCTTTTAGTTAGACCTCAGTTCTAGGAAGAGTCTTGTAGAGCTATCAGTAACCATACTCTACCATTCCATGGGCTTTAGTACAATAATGAGATTGCCCTAAAATTAGCTTCCTGTACAGAGAAATGAAATATCATCATTTGTATCCCAACACTGGTATTCTATTTCTACAGAGATTACGTAATGGAGAAAGGAGCTCTTCTCTTGAAATAAATAAATAAATAAATACATAAACGATAGGGATAAAAAAGACAGTGAAGTTTGAAGGCATTCCTATGGCTTGCCTGGCACTGAGGAAGACCAAGTGCCAAGTAAAGTCTCAGCACTGACTTGACTGGGTGCAGTTGTAGCTGATGCCCCATCCTTGGGGACATTCAAGCCTGGGCTAGATAGGGCTCTGAGCAACCTGACAGAGTTGTAGCTGTCCCTGTTCATTGCAGGGAGGTTGGCCTAGATGATCTTTAAAGTTTCCCTCCAATTCAAATGATTTTATGATTCTATGAAACCTCCCACAATTTGCATTTATTCCAGAGCAGAATGTGAGATTTACCTTTCTTTACAGCAGAGTGCACTTCTGGCACGGTAGTGACTTGAATGTGATTGAACAAATTTTCCTACTAAGGAAAACTACTGAGTATTAAAAAAGATTTTTTATGAAAAGCTTCTTTACTCTTACTCTCAGTTTTCAGGGTTACTTTAATCCTTTCATACTTGACTAATTTCTCTCAGGATGAGATGATTAGTTGCTTATGTTTCCTAAACTCTTTGGTACAAATTTAGCCCTGGAGAAAACAACTGTCAGCTTGGATTTGTTGTGGGTATCTATTGGCCTTGATGATCAAATATTATTCAGGCCCCAAAGCTGCTCCTGTTTAAATGATGATCCACGAAGCTCCCTGGAAGCAGAACCAGGCTTGGGCTGGGTTTCTGAAAATAAATTCCCAAAATCTCATAGTAAAGCTTCATAATTACTGACCCCTACCAAAGTGGATTGAGTCTCAGGGAGAACTTAGCAGCAATCTCCTACTTTGAAATATCTGGGCAGTCAAATACCTAGTTAGGATGGATTTAAATTGTCTGACATAAAAGCAGAAAAGACATCAAAGCAGAGCATGTCTACCAGAAGCAAAGACTATGCTTTTCCATTGTAAAACAGCTGAAACATAGAAACCTTTGCTGTTTTGGGCATCAAACCACTCTCTTACTGCATGTGAATCCTAATAGGATGTGGGCCATGAATGAAGATGAAGTAAGATCTTTGGAGCTGCTGAAGAAGGCATGGACCAATGTGGAATGATGGAAGAAGCTTTGCTAAATTTATCAAGGCTAAAGGGCTCTTCTATGCTTGCACAACACTATGTAGAGTGGTAGGACTTAAGGGGATCGTAGAATCACAGAACTGGGTTGAAAAGGACCTCAAAGATCACCTAGTTCCAACCCCCTGCCATTGGCAGGGTTGCTAACCACCAGACCAGGCTGCACAGAGCCACATCCAGAATGGCCTTCAATGCCTCCAGAGATGGGGCATCCACAGCCTCTCTGAGCAGCCTGGATCATTCCCACCTCTTTCTTGGCTCTCCGGGGAATGTGTCTGATGCTCAGTCACAGAAAGACTGGCCTGAGAAGAAAAGATCAAGAAATCTGACCACCTTTCCTCGATTTCTTAAATGGAAGAAGAACATTTTCCATTGGACTCTCTTGATTCAAAATAGTTCATTGCAGCTCTTTCTTCCCTAACCTTTACGGAGATAAACAAATACAGATGAAGTGTGGTGGCTTCTTTTTTTCCTACCAACACAAAAAATTACTTCTATTTACTGTTACGATTTAGTTGCCATATGTTGTGTTCTCATCACATGGCTTTATGTAGAGCTAGGTGTGTTTGCACCCTGACGGCTGTGTGTCTGTAAATACACATTTTTATTCTATGCTTTATTCTATGTTTTTATGTGGCAGTCTCATGTCAACAATCTTATTGTAGTAGAACTGGTGCAATGCAAGCACAGTCTGCCATTCTGCATAGGAAAATAGTAAACAGGGATAAAAAAATGTGTGTGTGTGAGAGACAGAGAGAGACAAAGAGATACAGAGGAAGAAGAAAGTGATGTATACACACACATGTACAGACATTGCCGGATTTCTTCTATCATTTACACTGCTATAAATCCAAGTTAACCTTGCTGAAATCGTGACAATGACTTGCGAGTAAAATAAGCAAATTCACAACTGTGTTGTAATGTAATTACAGTTTTGATTACTTAAATCACAGACACACACACCTTCTCCTTCCTCCCCTGCATACTCATTCCTGCTTAATTTCTGAGCATCGTGGGAATGAAAACTGTTACTTACTGATTATTATTCTTGGAACGTATCTTTGAGTTACAGGTATTGGGTGGTGAACTGGCTTGTTTTTATTGAGCCTTTGATGGAAATAAGACAATACATAATTAAGAAAAGGTCCGTAGTTTCTAGAGGGAATAGAAAGTCAGTAGGTCCACAATGAATTTGTTCAGAGTACCTGAACTGAAGATACAACCATTTGTTGGAGTCAGTTTCAGGTCTTGCATGTCGCATGGGGCAGACTGATTAATTACTGTCAACTCATTCCTGAGTGCTGGCCTTTTGGCAGATTCATTTATTGCAGCAGGAGGAACTATATGCAAAACAAGCATGATGCTTTGTTTCTAAACTAAATATAAGGGATTAAAACTAGCTGTGTATCTGAAATATGAAACAATTCTACTTCGGTTTTAATGCTTAGTGTAAATTAAAACTCATTCTGAAAGAGCTCTGAATGAAGATTTTATTTTTGTCATTACAAATTAAATGTTTTCTCATTTGAAAAAAAAAAAAAAAAAAAGTGATCTCTTCCCCCAGCACTAAATCACACAGAGCTTATGAACTGAAGCAGAAAAATGCTGTACTTTGGAGCTACTGTGAAACAACTCTACAAATAAATCTGTGTGTTAAGCCAGGGATATTTGTCAGGGAGAAAACACTTTTGCTATCACTAAAAAGAACGTATTATTATCAGTTTAACACATTCAGAAGGCATGAGCTTCTAAGTTAAAGTGGTATTTTAAAAGTATTATACACTTTGTATTTACCATCTGCTTATTATCTTTTTTTTTTTTTTTTTTTGCTTCTAATGTCTGTATTCTGTCTGTTCTCCTCTCAAATATGTAAGATATAAAATATTATGTTATAAAAGGTAAACTGGGACTCTTACACAATCAGATGTCTCCAGAGGACCTGAGCAATCAGATGAAATTACCCTTATATCACCATTAGAGTCACCCTACTACCCCATGAGACTTGCAACAACAACTCAGGAAATGATAGCGACAGTTTCTGGGCCATGGATTACAAGTCATCCAGTCTCTGAAACATGCCAAGGAGTTCACCACGCTGACTAGCACTGATTCTCACTGCTCCATATGAATGCAGTGATCTGTCACTCACAGGTAATTTAACTAACAGACGTGAAGGTGCCCCTTTGATGCACAATGGCTTTCCCCAGTCTTATATCTGGTGATACCCTCCTCACACCATTTTTTGCTGTATTTATGTGTTTTATAAGAGCCCTGTTCAATGGGTAGATGCCAGGATATGAATTCCTTCCTAGAGATGCAGTGCCAATCTAGGCACTGAGCAAAGAATTGGGGTTGGGAACACCATGGCCAATGGTGGGCATCATCTTTTGGAGCACAAGTCTTACGAGGAGCAGCTGAGGGAACTGGGATTGCTCAGACTGGAGAAAAGGAAGCTCAGGGAAGACCTTTGCGCTCTCTACAACTGCTTGAAAGGAGATTGGATTGAGGTGAGTGTCCACTCTTTCTCCCAGTGATAGCAGAGATGATGTATGCAGACATGACAAGAAGCCGTTGGCTTAAATGCAGGAAGACAGAAGAAAAAAGACAGAAAAAGTTTAGAAAAGTAAAGAAAAAGACTTTAGAAAAACATGGGAACATATGGTGTCCTAGGGACAATCCTTATTGCTGGAGGATTTAAAACTGCTGAGATCAATGTTTGCCAGGATTGGTTTAAATGCAATGGATCTTAGGCAGGAATAGATTAAATGGCCTATTAAGGTTTGTCCTTGTCCTATTTTGCATAATTTGAATTTGTTTAATAAGTTCGTTGTCCCACAAAGGCTAAAACACTTTAGTATGGGTAGATAATTTTCTTTACTCAAATTCGTTTATCTCAGAGGGTGTCTTACCAGCTATTAGGTAAATACATTAAGGTTCCAGCTTCACGTTACACTGTGAGTAATGAGGGGGTTAATTAAAGTTTTCAAAATATTTTCAGATTTTTGGAGAAGTGCCACATCTAGCAGGAAGGTATTATTGTGATGTCATGCTACTAATAAATGAGCACTCCAGTAAAACAACAAAATATAAGCTATAAAGATGCAAAAGCATCAGAATCTTGACAGTGTAACAAATACTGAATTTGTTGACTCTTGAAAAAGGGAATAAAAATATTATAAACATATAAAAATGCCTACATCACTGCAAAGCACTAATTTATTGTCAGTAACCCCTTTGAGAAGGACTGCCAAACAATCCAGTGCTAGTGTAAATTATTCAGAGAACAACTCTTCAGGATATGGCAGGTCCTTACCTAGCTAATAGAAATATGGAATTTAAAAAGGAACAAAACAAATAAAAAAAACCACACTGTCTGGTTATTTATTATACTTCTTGAAGATTAGAAGAAAAGTATTCACCCTAAAATGTTAACTTGATAAGGAGTCATTAGGCAGTTAACCTGTCATATAAATAATGGATTGTTTCCCTTTATGTGGCTATTTCAGTTTAGTAGCTGTTTCCATTAGACAACAGACATATCCTCAGAGATCTGTGGGGATATACTTTTAATAACAGCGGGTGCCAATCACTCTCCTACTGATGACTTGGCCTTCATCTTTTTCTTTTTTCCAATTAGATTTTGATCCAGATTTTCTTTCTTCTTGTGACACAAAGGAGCCAGGATCTGTCCTGTGGGGACAGGTCGATCTCCCACGAGAAAGTCACCACGTAGCACTGAGCTGTGCCACGTTCTAGCAACTCTTTGAGCGAATAAAGCTGCAGTCATCAGCCCCAAGTGAACTACATGGTCCTCTGTACTGAGCATACAGTGACTGTTCATATTCATTTTCCTTGCCTCTGCCCAACAAAACGTATCTCCAGAGAATATTCAACAGCTCTGGAGGAAATTCCCGTTGTCCTTGATGGAGTTTTGGCTTTAATAAGATGTGTACATAGAGAAGATGTGCCTCAACCATCTGGTTAATAATAAGCCAATTGAATGGCAATTGCTTTTAGCCAGCAGCAAAGTGAAATAGTGTGGTAAACCTGATAGAAGCGATCTATCCAGCCACTAAGAATGGTATTTTAATGAATTAACTAATGCAGTTGAGAGATGCTTAGAAAATTAAAGTGTAAAGCAGCTGAATTATGAAACAAAACACATGTTAAACAGTGATTATCTGGTTCAGTGCACAGCCTGCTGTGAGCTCCAGGTCACATAGGATCTCCAAGATGTCACTCCAGCATCTGAGCCATAAATTCCAGCCTCTGAAGCAGGGAAATGTCGTCTTTTCTTCTAATGTACTGAGTGCATTTGGTTTTCCCTGCATCAGGAGTGTTTTCATTCAAACTTTGGAAATACAAAGGCAGCCTCAACAGAATCCTCAAACTGCCTTTTCCAGCTGCCAGGGCAAGGGCTACATGCCACATGCAGCCTGAAAGAGTTGCTTGTACCCAAAATTACAGACTGCTTTTGCTCCCAGATATTAATGCATGGAATAAAGTACTGTGCACTGGCACAGGTTGCTCAGAGAGGTGGTGGATGTCTCATCCCTGGAGACACACAAGGTCAGGCTGGATGGGGCTCTGAGCAACCTGGTTGAGATGAGGGTGTACCTGTTCATTGCAGGGGAACTGGACTAGATGACCCATTAGTGTCCCTTCCAATTGAAATGATTCAAATGATTCAATGAGTCTATGATCGTAAGAACCTCCCCACTTGCAGAGAGCCCCACTACCCTCCCAGCTCCCCCTCAGCAGTGAAGCACCTGCTCTGGAATGACTGCAGACAACTTCTGCTTAAAAAAAATAATAAAAATAAAACTCCATAAGTCATTTAGAATCATACTGCTAAGCTTATTATAAGGCATTATGACAAATTATAACATGTAGTGATGCTTAATAACATGATATTTGTAACAAGATATTATCCCCACATATATCACCGTGACTCTTGTTAGCTAGGTGCTATGTGAATAGGTAAGGATGATTGATTGGTTTGCTTTTTTTCCTCTTCAGATTATAAAGCACAGAAGCTTGGATTCAGAATATTAAACTATGCTATAAAATACATTATTAATATGTACAGCAACCCTCTTTTACAGCCTTATGCCAGTTTATTGCTACAATATCATTCTGAATGTGACATTAATAAAACTGATGTAGTAACACAGCCTCTAAATTGGTGGTTATTGGTAATGAGGGAGCAATTTCATAGTTGGATTTGTTGGCAAAACTGAGGGACCATTATTAGTCTGATGACTGTCTAATTAGTAATTATTCAATATCTGGTTTGTGACCCAGCCCACTGTTTTTAGAGATATTCTCACAAATATGCAATTTTAAAGCTATTAACCAAAACAGAACAAAAATAACAAGCTGCCATGCAGTCTGAGCATAAATTTTAGATTCAAAAACAAATAGCAAGAACTCTTATCCCCAGTACCATAACCTGATGCTATAAAATTTCAGGGATGTCCATATACCTGATTACAAGGGAAGACACAACCTGGCATTTGCGAAAATGTCAGATGCGTCCCTCTGTTCCTGATCCTGTAAGGGCTGTGATCAGCTTTCTGTTCCTGAGAAGCAGGTTTACAGCACTTCATGCACTACATGGGGAAGGTAAAGCTGGGACCATCAGATACTTTGCCCTGAGAAGCTGGTAGCATCTCAGGAGTCCTCCATCCTAGCTCAGGATGCCATGTTTCAGGAACAGCAGGTTGATGAATCACAGAACGATTGAAGTTGGCAGAAACCTCTGGGTCCATCTGGTCCAACACTTGCTGAAGCAGGGACACCCAGAGCTGTGTCCAGGACCATGTCCAGGTGAGTCTGAAGATCTCCAAGGAGACTCCACAGCCTCTCTGGGCTCTGACAGAGTCAGTGCTCTGTCACAATAAAGAAGTGCTTCATGCTGTTCAGATGGTATCCCTTGTGTTCCAATTTGTCCTTGTTCCCTCTTGTCACCGAGAACCACAGAAAAGAGCCTGGCTCCATTGTCATGGCACCCTGTCTTCAGGTACTCATAGACTTTGATGAGATCCTCCTGACCCTCATCCAGACTAAAATGTCCCAGCGCACTCAGCCCTTCCACATAAGAGGTGCTTCAGCTCCTTCATCATCATTGTGGCTCTCTGTTGAATCCTTTCCAGTTATGTCTATGTCACTAGTCAGGTTCTCTCCACTCCCAGCCCGACATGACTCAATGATGATGTTCCTCTTACCAAGCCATTGGTAGACCAGGAGCTTCTTTAACGTGCTCCATGTTTGTACTGAGCAACTGGCAAAAAAAGGAAAGGAGGAGCTGATATCAAAAGGTAGTTGGTTTGCTCAAGATTTTTTTAATATAAAGATGAATTTTCTGGAGACTTAACTTACTAGATGAAGTTTTCTGAAGGAGTTGCAAATACAAGGACTTCATTTTCTGCTAGGAATTTTCACCCCAATACCATTAGATCCTAAAAAATCAGGGGAAATTTTTTCGGCTTCTTACATGAAACTTTCATCTCAAGTAGAATTCATTGTGATAAATCAGAAAAATATAATTATTGCCTCAATAACATTTACATTGCATTTATGAACAGGTCATATCATCTGCTTGTTATTGACTTTTTAAAGATATATTTTCAGCAGTGCTCCTTGTCCATAGCAGCAACAGCAATTTCTACAGCATCTGGACATCTTCCCAGGCTATTTGCTCTGCTAAACTATAAATCATGTTTCTAAGTTACTAAATGCTATTAACTGAACTTCAATCTTGTTTTTTTTTTAATGGGAAGGCCTTATCTTGTCAAGACTGCCATGAATGAAATAGCAAAATGATATTAACCTAGAAACTTTTGAGATAACTTTGGAGTGCTTTGCCTAACAAAAAATACCAATGTTCTTTCCTTGATGTCACTGAAGGTATGATATCATGATGATTTTTTATCTGAAAAGTGTTTCTCTAAAATGTACTAAATCTTTACAAAGAGCAGCAGAGTCAGGTGTGTTTTCCTAAGTGATTCACCCATCTCACTTGTATGTCTGTGCCAAGCACTTCAGGTTGAAACATTTAAGGACAAAGGATGAACTGCAGAAGTGCCATGTGATGTGGAGTGTATGTTGGTAGAGTTAAATACTATTTTTGCCACCAGCTCTCCATTCTGGCTTTCCTCACTATAGCACAGCCAGCATTTCACAGTCACAGATCTCAATATTCCCTAATATTGCCTCTGCTTCTAGCTGTTGTGAAGCCCTGATGGTTCCAGTCCCATCAAAAAATGAAAAGTCTCAATGGCAAAACAGCAAAAAATTACAAATATTTACAAGTTCCCGTGCATACCTTTTATGGCTGAGATTTGCTGTGATTTTATTGAGCTAAATAATCTCTGAAGATATGACCAGGATTAATGTTTATCTGAGATTCACACAGTGCACTTCATGTGTGGAGCATGATAACTAGTAATCTCAGGGCTACGATTTTTTGCTGAGGCTGGTGACAGGAGGTTTGACAGGAAGTCAAGATCAAACTAAGGCTCAGTAAAACTTTGAGAAGTTTTTTTGGGAGTGGATTTGATTACGACCAGTCACGCTAAAATGAAGATGGAAATTCAAAGGCTGAATTCATCCTGTGGTCAAGAGGCCACATGAGTATACTCTCATGTGACAGCCTAAAGGGGATTCTTGCAAAGTCCAATTCAGCTAGTAATTGATGGCTCCTTTCAAACCCATAACTCCATTGGCCTGGCAGAACAAGATAAGCAGCAAACACTGAGAATTATCACCTTGTTGGGAGTTGCTCTCAATCTTTTTCTTTTAATGCTATGTTTTTCCAGTCTGCTGTTCATTTAATTGCAGTCTGTTTGTTATATTTGCTGAAATATTGCAAATAAAGAAAATGGGATTAATGAAAGCATAGGTATTTTTCCAAGTATTACACACAGAAATCCAACTATTCTATCTTGTAATCAGTGGAGTTGAGACTAAAGAACAGGATGAATTATACTACATCAGTATTTACCATTGTTCATATGCCACACAATGCATGTGCACCCCAGGGTGCAGAAAGACTTCCCTCAATCCTGTGTTTAAAAGTCAGTTCATTTACATTTACACCTCTTCCACAAGGACCTTACAAATCCAGAGGAACAGAAGAGTCACAGTCCATTAACATTTCAAAGCATACTCATGGTCTAGTGCCCAGATATCCATCCCATGTGACAAAGGCACTCAGGTACAACAAATGAACAGCTACCAGAATTTACTGCCTTACCAAGACATTAAAAAAAACATCACGTTTTCTTTATAAAATCAAACCATTTCACATAATAGACTTTTTCCAGTGCTGTTACATTTTGCAGCAAACCCAGTTCCTTTCTCCCCATGTAGCCAAGGCTGTCAAGAAGTCCTTACCAAGACCAGCAAATATCACAGCATTCTCAAGATACATAATTATTCAATGAATCCCAAGTATTGGGATTGCTCACACACATTTGTGAAATCTTATCATAGAGTCACACTTTCAAAGAAAGGCTTAGGTTAGAATACACCTTGAAAGTCATCTATTTCCTACACCCTACTGTGGGCAGAGTATGGGCTGTCCAAGGTCCCATCCAACCTGGCTTTGAACACCTCCAGGGATGGGGCATCCACAGTTTAGAAAGGGAGATCTTATAAATCCTAGGAAAGGCAAAGTGTTTCCATAGATACAAGTGATATCGTGCAGATGATAGCACACTCAGAAGTTTTCTGCACACTGCTGTTATTCTTGTCCTCTGTTCTGTATTGAAACCATTATCTTTGGCCCTTTTTGGCTCTCTGCAAAATGCATCTCAGACGTAGGTACAGGAGGGAAGAGGCCTCCAGCCGAACAGGCAGAAATGACAAGATTTAGAGCAGAATGTGTGTTTACTGAATTTCAAAGGGTTTCTGCATGAGCTGCAAACTCAGGAAAAGGTGTTACTATTACTGTGCACTGCTGTCAAAGGAAATAGTGCCTATTTTCAGGTTGTGTTCCGAAGACATTAACAGTTGCTGAGTTGTCAAAAAAGACCAAAGTGTTAACCTCACAGGTTTTGAAATCTGAGATGAGAAAGACATAGAAGGAAGTTCAAAGTGATAAGACCCAACTGATTATATCTCACTATCTGGCAGAAGCAGAGTGATTCACACTGGTAGTGCCTGTCTGTTGATGGAGCCAAAGACATGAGTGGTTGAAACTATGTAAGTTGTATTTTAAATCCTGTTTCATCTCCTTCAGTCATGCTTTCCTCTTTCCCATTACAACACTCCTCGTGTCAGCCCTTGCAAATAGATCAGACGGACATATGTCAGGAAGGAGGCGGTTAAATCTCACCCAGACTTGAGACATGGAAAGGAGCAAAAATCCTCTGAGTATTTCTCCAGCCTTGAGCCAGCAAAGTCCCTCGCAAATATTTAATTTGAAGCACATCACAAATTCAATATAGATTAACAGAAAACAACGGGAGTTTTAAGATCCAGAACCACCGATAACCAAAACCAGAGCAAACGTTGCTCTTGTAATGAGAGACCATTGGCTTGGAAACATGCAGAAGAGCCCACAAGAATTTTTCAATTACAGATCTGGTAGGTTTGCAACAACACAAATAATTCAGGTGGTTTTGTTGTTACTGTCATTGATCATTTTCATTACTCTTTAGATTCTTCAGTGGAATGGAAAAATGGGGAGTCTGATCACAGTGGTCTCGCCACTTCATTTTGTCTTTCTCCTGTTTTCCTTGCCTACACTTGTTAGTTGATCCTTGGCTTCAATTTCGATCAGTTTTTAACTGGATCAGGAAGGAATGTGCTCCCTACAGAGCACTCCACCACTTCTACTTCCTTCTCCTTTACTCTCAGATGACAAACTTATTTCCCAAATATTCCAATTTTTTTTCAAGGAAATACCTATAGAGACAGCATTCTGATTATTTTATAGTAATGTACTGACTTGTTCTTCACCTGGGAGAGTGCAGCCAATGCCTGCCAGGCAATTATGTAAGAAAAATACGAATAATTCTGGGAGAAATACTGAATTGGAATCAAACAATATATTCTTTTGAAGTCCATTGTAAAGAGGTGGTTTATGTCAGCTGAATATCAATGACATTTAATTCAACGAAACTGTGTTTTAACTTGCTGTTTTTGTTTTTATGTCATTGTTCATTTGTACCCTCTGAATAAGCGACCTCATTCCCAACTCTTTAACTGAAATGATCTTATTACTTGGTACACCTCAGAGTAAAGGTGAAAATGACAATGACCGACTTACTGCTTTATCACTTCATAGGCTTTGATTTACTGACTTACAGCAAACTTGAGATCTCATTCAGTGTTTTCCTTTTCCAACGTCTTGTACTGAACAGAGACAATATCTTTCCAACTCGGACAGAATAGTTTGCATTCGTCCAGGATAAAAATTATTCTGTAAAAAAGGAAGTGAGGAAACAGCTTTCCAGCAGAATGAAACATATCACAAAACCATATCACCAAGTGTAGTCAATGTTGCCTTAGGAAAGATGCGTGGTCTTTGTGGCCTCTTGACTTCTCCTCTAGGTGTGCTGCTTTCTGGTGCTTACAAAATGCAGATCACTGCACCCTGGGCAGAAATAAACAACCGCAGAACTGTAAATCAGCAGATGGTGCACTAGATAAATAAGAGAAAAACAATAAAGGATAAATAAATGACATGAAACAAATCTGGTCACAGTCGGACTACAGATTGTTAGCTTCAAACTCCAATAATTAAAATCAAATTTTATGTCCTGTTACTGGTACAATCATTTTGCCTTTCTAATCAGCACCATTATCTCTTCCCTGCCCTTTACAGCATAGCGCAGAGGACCTGAACACCACTTCTGTGAGATATTTCTTTATACACATAAAAGGAATGAAATTTCCACAGGAATTAACATTGAACATTTATGAAAATGTCAGCATCTTTGGAAGGATTTATTTCATGACTAGAGACCTGCAGCCTCCTCCTAACCTGTCTGGTTCAGCCATGTCTCTCTCTGCAGGGTAAATAAAACCCGTCAAGGCACAGCCAGTAGTCAGCTTAACAGCTTCACACCTAAGCTGCTTGCATCTTTTGACAGCCAAATTTCACTTTTGCAGCTCCTATTTCACGATGCTTATTTTATTCCTTGATACAGGCTTGGCCCAACTCACCAGAAAGAACTACCTTTCAAAAGTCAGTCAGTTTAGAAAATAAGGACCAAATGGAAGTTGCTCTGATAACAGTTCTCTAGGTAACCCTAGAAAGGAATGCCAAAACTCTTTGGACTAAAGAAATAAATCTGTTGATTATTCAGAAAGAAGGCGCCATGGAACTGGAGGGTGGAGTACTCAAAAGGGCCAAGTACTTCTGCTTCTGAGAAGAAGGGCAGTCATTACATAGCATCTCAGACTTCACCTGTTTGTCAGTTAAGGGAGTTGTGATAATACTGTGCCATCTCATAGTGTTTGCAAAGTGAATAACTCTGAGTTGACACTCAGGAAATTTCTAACCGGAACAAAAGAGCAAGTCAACTCATGTACCCACAGCAGCCTCTCATAAATGCAAGGATGCCACACTGGTGGAGCAGGATGTGTGCAGAAAAGGCTAACATTCAGAAAACGTGCAACTTTGAAGTGATCACATGCTGGAAGAGAGAAAGAACAAAAGGACATTGCGTTCAGTAAATCACCAAAGAACAGCGAAACTCTGAAGGATGGTTCAGCATCTCTCAGAGAGGCACCACTGCATTCAAAAGATGCATCTCTGTGATGGGAGCTACAATGCAGACTATGGAGTTTGGCTGAAGACTAAGACATGAATACTGGAAATAACTGAAAGGTTGAAAATGAAGCTTCAGGAAAGGAGTTAAAAATCCAAATTAGTCACTCCGGGCTATCTGCCTCATCCGCTCTTGTATCACACTACTCTTAGGGCAATCTCATTGAACTCAGCAGAATGATTTAGGAGTAAAAGGACACACACACACGCACACACACACACACACAAAAAAAACCAACAACAACAACAAAAAAAACCGAGGATAAGAAAATTAGAATATGTATTTTGTTGAAGAGGCAAAAAGAAAAAGGAAAATTAAAAACAACAACAACAAAAAACACCAAAAATGAAAACAGCTTGGTGATTAAATGAACTGAAGGGAAGTAAAGGGATTATGAAAAGGATAAAATGAACTGCTATCCAGTACAATATGCATCTTGCTAACAACACCTACTCATCCTAAAGTCACACTTTTTTTTTCCTGTGGCTTAGTACATTTCCCCCATAAAGTACAAGAGAGATTAATAAGCATAAAACATCAACATCTCATTCAATGAAGTGAATCAAAGTTGCTTCTCCACAATTAAATTTTACCTGAATACCACACTCCTGGATTTTGTGAGCAGAGGGAAGGAAAAGAGGGAAGGAGCAAAGTGAGGGATTTATATTCCATATCTTTAGGCAGTCACGGTGCTGACTACATCCCAGCTGTGTTGTCAATGGACAGAGGCAAACTCTTATGTAAATGTTATTCATGTAATCTATTTAATATCTGCATTAGGATGAGATAATTCACGTTATAGATGACTACAAAGAGAAACATGAATCTTGTGGGCAGTGATACCTAGCTTTTGGACAGTCGGAATTAGGTGAGATGAAGTTCACATCTAGAATACAACATATCAGGTACACTTGTTTCTGAGACCATCATTGCTAAGCTTTTAGCTCATAGGGCCAGGTTTCATGCTGCTGCTGCCTTTACATGGCAGCGAAACTGTGTTTAAGGACAGTAAGGTTTCTGTAAGCCTTTGGCTTTTGTCAGAAAAGTAGTTGCGAATCATGGGATCTGATTCATCTCCATCACATCAGTAATCACATCCACCATGATCAGCATCCCATAGAATAAAGCTACAATCTCTTAGAGATAGATGTACTCACACCAAACATTGTGGTTTCAGTTAAACTTCTTATTCAGTATGAAATTTTTCTGTCTAGTGTGTGGATTATCTACAGAAATGCCTCAATTTTCTAGAAGAATACAGTGCTTGCCTTAAGCCTCAGCGCTCTATTCACGTTTTAATCTATTCAGTATTTGGGGAAAAGGGACGAGGAGATTATTCTGTATCAAGCTGTTATGTCCTCTTTATACTAATGTTGGGAATAAAATCTGTCCCGTGCTCTGATTCCCCCAAATCCTCATTTTTCATAAGGGAAAGGGGCTGCTGAATATAAGAGAAAATCATTGAATTCATTCCTGAAATTCACCAATTCATCTAAAGGACTCTGCTTGAATGCTATACTTCCAGCCCTTTGGATTGGAAAGTAGGCAGTCAGTTCACCTGAACATATATTACACATTTGTCTTTAACCTTCTGAAAATTATTTCCTTGGATCGGGTTCTGAGCAATCTGATCATGCAGCAGGTGCCCCTGTCCAGTGCAGGGGAGTTGGACTAGATGATCTTTATGATCCCTTCCAACACAACTGATTCTATGAAGATCAAATGAAGGGCATTTGCTTTTTTCCTTCTCTTCTCTTCTTCCTTGCAAAAGATGGAATGAGCTGTGAACTGATCGTGGACTGAGAATGGATTGTCACTGACAGCTTTTAATCTCAATGTCCTAAGAGGGCTTAAATAAGATAGCAGTACTCTAATGGGAGCAACACAGCACATACATAGCTCGATCAGACAGCCTACCCAAAGCATGTTATATTGTAATTCTTCTTGACTTTTCTTTTAAGTCAGAAAAACTCCGAATTCTTTCAAAGCTTTAGTCCTTTTTTTTTTTATTAAATTTCTACTTCTTGCCAGCTGCAGGTTATTCCTAAAAGAAAAATGCCCCAAGAAAGGATCTTACTGGTCTTCAAATCTCAAAATCTTCAAATAAACTATTTTCTCCTTGCTTTAAGTTATTTCTGAGCTCAAATCTGCCAGTACAACTATTTTAGTAAGCACTCCTTAATCTGATGCTATCAAGCAGGATGTTCAGATATGTACAGTGTCCAGCCATGGAATCAACTACTACTGATGGTGGTAGTCCAACTCCAGTACATGGGTCAGCTGCTAATGTTGGTGATTGTCCTGCTTCTGGAAGGAGATAGGACTCATAAGTTTCTTTCCAACCACTATTTCTGTGACTGTAATCCTCATATTAAAGAGATAAAGAAAATTTGTGCTACTACAGTAGATGAAGAAAAGAGAGAAAGGGCAGCAACAGTTGTGTGAGCAAATTGCAATTGACAATACAAAAAGTTTGAACTTGCTAAAGGAGTTTTGGAGAACATCCATTCTAGTTCCAATACAGTCAGGGCAGTCTATCTCTGTGCCTCTGATAAATCCTTTTTGTCTTAGATAGAAATTGCCAGTTGACATTTTAGACAAAAGTCTTAGTGTTTAAAGTGTTTAGTGTTTATTGCTTCATGTTCCTTACTTGTATTTGAAATGTGAATGTGCACAAGTGGGCCAGGGAAACAAATAGGTCACATCCTTTTCCAGCACACACATGCACCCACCCAACATACTTGTCCAGCTCTCTGCAATAGTTACTTTGCTACCTGGGGGTTAATGAACTCCCAAGAACATTTTCAGATCAGAAGAAAGGCCAGGAAGCTTCACAGCACAGAAGAAGGTTGGCGAATGGCCCAGACAATTTGCATAAGAAGATAAAGTGGGAGTCCCTCAGGGAGAGCGGAGTGTTCAGAGTTTTTATGTGTTTGCACTGCTTCATGTGCAATAACAGTGAGGTGAGGAGGACCAGTTCTCCATTATGTATTTGATTGGTCCTCAGACATTTTTTAGAATCATAGAATTGATTGAACTTGAAAGAACCTTTAGAGGTCACCTAGTCCAACTCACCTGCACTGAACAGGGACACCTACAGCTAGTCCAGAACCAGACCACCATTCTCCCATGGAAACACTCCGTTCTGCAGGATGTTCTATCTCCTGAAATGGACTTTCACTCTTTTTCATGCCATCTGGAAGTGTTTTGTTCATCATAACAAAGGAACGAAGGGACAGAAGCAATGCTGATTATTTATTTATTTATTTATTAATAAATGAAATGTTTCTTATCTTTGTGGACTGCTGACAAAACCTGTGTCACAAGAGGGTGCATGACAATAATTTCCCAGAAATAAATATGAATTGTTCCTCTCTTTTTGTGTGTGTTTAAATTGTTCAGAAGACCTGAAGTTTAATTAAGCTGTGGCTGCTCTTAAGCCCTGTGAATAGCTGCCTCGTAGTGTGCGTGTGATAACTGAGATCAGAAAGCAACAAGAGGGGAAAACACTCATGAAAATTGAAATCCTCTTCCCCTTATCACTGAACAGCCATCCAATTTTGCTCCAGGCACTGCAATTTTTTGTTTCTTACCTTGTGCTTTTCTGCTACAGTTGAATAGCATATACAGGGTGTTGATCTGCTAGCTTGAAATAAAATCGTGAAATGTGACTGATTTTTCTGTACAGAACTGTATCTAGAAATGAACACCCAGCTGTAAATACTCCTTCTGGAGTATGGAAGGAAGATGCTGAGTCCATTGGTGAAATCCCATGGAGTTTCACTTGGGAGAGTTTCTACCCATGGAGTTTTAGATACTGGAGCAGAAAGTACCCAAGGTGGATGCTGAGGTTTCGGATGATGCATGAACCTGTATCCCAGATACAAAATGATTGCAGAAGGTTGGAAATAGCACCTCAGCTTGGGTCTTTCAGGATCCATGGCTCAAAAGGAGAGAAATGGACTGGAAACACCACTTTTGTTTTCAACAAAAGAGTAGATGTGGCGCTGAGGAACATGGTTTAGTGGGCATGGTGCAGATGGGTTTATGGTTGGAGTAGATGATGGACATCACCTAAAGTTGGTCTTTTCCAACCTTAACAATTCTGTGATTCTATGATTTTATGAAATCTTTACATGTCTGACTCTCAAGCAAAGACCAATGTGCTTGGGCTAACCAATTTGTATGCATGGTATAACTCAGTAGCATTCCCAGGATTTCCTCCCCTTTCTGTGCCACTAACTCAAGGGAAAAAGCAAGGCCATTCCATGTCAATAAGGCTTTGATGTTAGCAGCATATTGTTTACAGCAAGTGAGAGGCAAGGAAGATCCTTGCAGTTGATTGCCATTTCTTCTCCATTCAAAAACCACAGAAGTGCCCATGAAGACATCATTGTAAAGTCAGTTTTGAGAATACATAATACAGTGCCTTCAATATGGCCCTCAAGGCAACTGTGGTATTTTATATAATGGATTTACTCACGAGGGGGAAATTAATTGCATCTTCCTCTCTGGTTGCTCAGAGCTACAACTTCATGTTCATGAGGCTAGCTCCCCTTAGGAGTCCTGCTTTTTGTCAGAACAATCTAAATTGTCTCTATGTCATTTATTATTACAACAACAACTGAGCAGCCTATGTAAAATACAAAACGAGGCCCATTTAAAATGGTTATGCACTATTGCTTCTATGAACAGCATGTTTTAATGAAAGTGAAGAAAGAAATGACATCCATGATATATGCCTGTTGTAATTTTGGGATATTTGGCTATAGATGAAGAAGGCTCTGAGGAAGACAATTGTCTGGCAGTTGTGGACATATTGCAAATGGCATCCTTTTGCTTATGCATTCATGCTTTCATTTGGCCTTTGGGGCTTGTAGGGAAATTAAAATGGCAAAAGCAGAACGGAATGATTCAAATAACCCCTGCTGTCCAAGCTGTCATGTATCAGTAAAGCCACTCACCTAACAAAGGATTGTTAACATGAATATTTACCAGCGTCTATACAAAGAAACATTATCTTACCTGGTAGGAAAGCTCAGTGATATGAATGTCCATCAAAGATTAGAGGATCTAAAGTCTACTAAACAAAGGTAGATAGCTTGTAGAACATACAGGCAATATGTCATTGTGAATTTATCATATATAATTATGTACATATTATATCATCATCTCAAATAAGAGGCCTTCATTACAGCTATGTTCTCTGAATGCTAAGTGCTGTACAAGTGCAGAAAGAGTGGAATTGGTCCATTCCTCAAACCTGTAATAGGTTGCTGCCTCTGATTTTCTGGGAGGTATTGAAATGCCATAAAATGTCCCCACGCAGCCTTTCACAGTGCAGAACCCATAAGGCAGACTGCATGCTGTTCAGTAAAAAACTGCACAAACAAATGTATAAAGAAATGATAAAATACTAAATTGGCACTGCCAGTGAATAAGAAAATCAGACAAAATACGCAACAATCAGATAACAATCTAAACTCCAGAGCTTGCCTGCTTGATTGTAAAACAGTTCCTGTGGCAATTTAAAGTTCAGATAGATAAGTCTTATGGAAGCTGGAAAGGATAGCAGCTTACTGTAACAACAAAGAATTCCATTCTCACCAGGTGAGACATACTCTCCCATCATAAAATGCATTTACTCAGAAAGGCAGCACCAGTACAATAACAAGCTAAAAGGGGTTTCCTCTTTCTGCACACTCTCACATGGGACCAAGAATGATCATTTAGCCCAACTCCTTGCTCTGCACAGAGCCACATAAAAATCAGACCAAATGAAATGCCTGTGTAAAATGATGTAGTGACTTTTCAATAGTCCTTGATATAGTTACCTAGTTTATGGAAGTTGTCTAGGGTTGTCTATAGCCTAGCAAGACATCTAGGCCATTTCTTGGTCATTTCCCAACTTTTACATTTCTTGTCTCTAAGATGACATGTGGGTGTCTGAGATGGGTAAGCCAGTGTCTCCTTGTGGCACACAAGGGACTGGTGTTGCATCCATGGAACACAAGAGGTTTGCTACTTCAGAGATAGTTTCTTTGGGCAAACCAACTCTCTCTGTACTCCCACTATAGAGTGCTCTAAATTCAGTGGTCCCACACTGGAAATCATGGGTTTATAGTGTCATAGAATCATTTGAGTTGGAAAGGACCTTTAAAGGCCATCTAGTCCAACTTCCCTACACTGAACAGGGATATCTACACCTACATCTTGATTAGGTTGCTCAGAACCCCAACCAGCCTGACTTTGAATGTCTCCAGGGATGGAGCATCCACCACCTTTCTGGACAGACTGTTCCTGTGCTTCACCATCCTTATTTTTAAAAACATTTTCTTACATGAAATCTCCATTTACCTTCCCTCTTTTAGTTTGAAACCACTTCTCTTTGTCCTATCCCAGGAAACCCAATGGCATTTATTTCTTCCAGGAATTTTGAGCCTTTTAAGGGTTTCCCAGAAGGAAAAGCCAAGGAATAAAATGCCTTGAAAATGTATATGGAAAAAGAAGAAAGCTCAGTTCCCTACCAAGCTGAACAGTGGAAGGGCTTTCATGAAACATTCATGCTCCCTTTGAATATTATATAAGAGCTGTTAGCGAATGATTCATATCGTGTGTCATTTACCCACCAAGTGCACAGATTGTTTATAAATATGTTATAGTCTATCTTTAGAAATATAAACGACTGTAATTAAAGATTCCTGTTTTTAAAGCTGGTGAAGTCAGTTAACTGTGGCATAATGGTTACTGAACGCTGTTTTAAAATACCATCTGAAAAGCCTTTGCATATTCATGGGGCTGTTGCTTATACCTTCTTGTGGAGATTGCATTTTTTTTCTCCAGATATGATGTTAAAGAAGATCTTTAAGTGTAGGATATGGCTTAAAATGCAGGCTGTCTGTAGGGATGATCTTCAGTTTCTATCAATAACAGTGTACCATATCCTCTGTTGGTGCAAATTTGCTTACTTAAATCAATGTATGGCAATAACTGGAGGAATTCATCCTAACTTTCTTGTTCCCATTTGTGTTTTGGTATTTAGTGGTGTTATATACCATTTAGCAGATGTACCTTCTGCCTCAGGGAAGGCTGCATCTTTGAGGTGGTCCAACAGCTGCATATGAAGTACACTGTACCAGAACAGCTGAGTGCATCCAGGCCAAGTCATATTTTGTGCTGTCAGACTACCTGAGAAGAGATCATCATACTTTGGCTTCCTTTGATGTCTGTCATTTTTTCAATGCTTAGAGCTATAATACTTTCACTTCAGGCAAAAACAAGCAGCAAAAAAGTCCTTCTAGTTTAATCCTGTTTTCCTTTTCCTTTTAGAGACGTCAACAATATGAAGTTTTGATACATTCTCTCCCTCCTCCATCCCATGCATGTTGTTGGGCACATTCATACTTGCCACAGGTTTTCCTGTGACATTGCCAGGCACATCCCTGGTTTCAGACGTGGGAGAAGATCTGCATGAACTTGCTTCAGCCTCCTGTCTTCCATACTTGGATTCATCTGCTGCTAAACACTCAGAAGAGAAAATCTGAATGCAACAGGTTCCTGCAGAACACTGATCCCCTGAACACCTGTGCTAGCTCATCTGGAGCTGTTGGTGGTTTCTGAAGTTAGGTTGTTTGCTTAGAAGTATTCAACACGCTTTCAAAAAGAGTTGTTAAGAAGTCCCATAGCCTGTGTCCACAACCATGCATGGGAACAGATGAAGTTTTTGCTTCTCTTAAATGAGCGGAATGCCTGGGAGATCAAAAGCAGGTGCTAAACTAGGAAGGTGAGAAGAGGAAACATGTCCCCAATAAAAGCTTATCTTGAAAGATATCTGTCTTTGTAAATATTTAGATGCTTTTGCTCTAGTCAGGTTTCTCTAAACATTTATTCTCTTGACCATCAGTGGAGCCATCTGGGAACAGACTGACAATTCAGAGATGGAGCTGTTGATCATAGAGTCATAGAATCACAGAGTCATAGAATCATAGCAACATAAAATGGCTTGGGTTGGAAGGGACCGCAAGGATCATCAAGTCACAATGCCCCTGACATGGGCAGGGCCATCAACCTCTAGATATGGTAGTAGACCAGACTTCCCATCCAGCTTGGTCTTGAACACTTCCAGGGATGGGGCATCTACAATCTCTCTGGGCAGCGTGTTCCAGCACCTCACCACTCTCATAGTAAAGAACTTCCTCCTGACATCCAATCTAAAGCTTCCCTCCTTGAGCTTAAGACCATTCCCCCTTTTCTATCACTATCTACTCGAGTAAAAAGTTGACTCTCCTCCTGTTTATAACCCTCTTTTAAATACTGGAAGGCCGCAATGAGGTCTCCTTGCAGCTTTCTCATGTCCAGACTGAACAAGCCCAGTTCCCTCAGCCTGTCTTTGTAGGAAGATCATCCAGCCTTCTGATGATCTTCGTGGCTCTCCTCTGGACCCTCTCCAACAGCTCCGTCTTTCTTGTATGGTGTATTACTGTGATTTAACTCCACCCAGTGTAACTACTTATTGATTTGGGGATACACTACGAATCTCTTCATTGTCCAGCACACAATTGAGCCATCTACAGAAAGGGGTTGTGTTTTATATGGTAATGAAAAATGTCCAGTTTTCCTAGTATTTTCCTCAGTACTTTTCTTTTATTGAGTACCTATCATTAGGATGAAGAATCTGCTTTGACAGTATTTACAGCCTAGCCAGAAGCAGAGGTTCAACCTCTTTAAACTGCCAGATAGTTCTGCAGAGTTAGCAATTCAGAAAGATGGAAAACTAAGCCAAATTCTAAGTCTTGATCCTTCCACAGTTCTGTTCATGTTTCCAGCTTAATGCCATAGCTGCTCTTAAAATTTTGAAATAGCACTGCACCAATACGGTCCTAAGGTCAAAAGCATGGGAAAATTTTATTCTTGATGTTCTGTTTGTAGTTACTTTTAAATCTGACATTTTTAACTGCGGAAGCTGGAATTAGCTAGGCCTCTCCTCTGCTTTAGAGATGCTTAAAAAGAGGTTTGAATAAAATTTCCTACTTTGTTTTCAAGAGGATGAAATGAAAATTCACTGCTACTTTTTTGTTTCCTTTTTTTTTTTTTTTTTCCAAAGTGGTTTTGATTGGAAAGAAAAGCTGAAAGGTGACAGAGGAATGGCCCTGGAGAACTTAGTTTAGCACCAGCCTTCAAACTTTTACTGAGATCCCATGCACTGGGATCACCTTTGGAGGTGTGCTCCACTTCCATCCTTTTCCCCTGGATGATGCTCATTTTGTTTGAGGTCTCATATAAAGTAGACTTATCCTTATCTTGAAAAAATGCCAAGTCTACTTGTTTCATTCTTCTGTCCATCAAACGGAGAACTTCATCATGAATGGCGATGCAGCAAACCACCGGAAAAAGAAAATGTAATGGGCAGTCACCTGCTCAGCTCTGTGTTGTAGACACCAGTTTCCATTCCTCCTCTACAGCTCGTGGTGTCTGATTTCCAGCTTTCTCCATCTCCCTCCCATGGCTGAGCTTTCCTAAGAGCTCAAAGATGAGCAGTAGCTGTGTACATTAACCAAGAGCATCCAAAAAGATCAAGGCGCCACCCAACAGCTCCTGTGTCTTAGACCTAGTGGCAGATTTATACAACCACTAAAAATTACTGTTTCAAGTCTTGATGGATCGTGTAAGCCACATCTATAGCTTCATGTAACAGTGTTTCTTTAGATTTGGGTTTGATTTGGTTTTCTTTCTCTTTAAAGAGAAGAGAAAAGAATAGAGAGCACTAGGTACAAGTCTGTTTTTAAGCATCTTTTTAGAGCACAAATATTAAACAGAAAGAAACCCAAGCAGCTGACAAAATTCCACTTGCCCATGTCTGATCTTATCTGTAAAAGACATACTGTGAGAGCAAATTCCAGATTTAGGCCGAGACACACAAGAGTGTAAAAAGTAGGTTTAAGAGGAAAGAGAGAGGATGAGTGGTGCAAGACCTGGTTGTTGGGGAAGCGTGACTGGTGACCAGGGAAGTATGCTTCATCTTTTTGCCCAACCTACAGTTTTTAAGAGTTTGCAAATTGAGCTTAAGGAAGACAGTAATGTTTTCTGGCTTCCTCCAGCCCACAAGCCCAGCTACATCATCAGCCACATCCAGGGGAGGAAATACCCCAGTAGAATTTTCCTGCAGCCCATCTCAGCAGTCACGGCGCTTCTTCATGTGCCAGCCATCCCCTGTGGGCAGCCGAGGCCAAGGATGTGCGTGCAATGGCAATCAGTCAAAGAGGAGAGATTTCAATTTAATTTCATTGCAGCCTCTCACCCAAGCTGCTAACATTTGGGAAAGGCTTTTAATAAAATAGGACAAACGGTGATCTCATTTGCCGTAACTAACACTATCTTTACAGATGCACCATCTGATTCCAGGCACAGAAAAACAGAGGATTATTGGATTAATTCTAATCTCATAATTGATTCATTCTGGGTTTAGTCTGCTTGTAAAGCAAGATAAGATCTTAATATTGTGCATTCAGCACAACAACCACTTGCCTTTCAGAGCAGCCTCTAATTGCTGTGAGTGATTAGCTCAAACTGCATTCCCACTTTGGCACGGTCCCAAACTATGGGGAAATTTGGAGCAACATCCAGACTTCACAGCTGGCTCTTATCTAAAGGGGGGTGCTGGCTATTTTCATGGCTGTTCAGCATTCAGGCAACGCCAAGCTCTAGGGCAGGTCACAAACACAAGTTTGATCAAAGCAAAAAATACAAATCCCAGTGGATCTTGTAACTACGTAGCTGATTTTTCACAAGGAAAGGGGGAAAACATTGCTTGTTGTACTTCTAATGGGGGAAAAAAACCTCATACTCCATGCTAGTGATGGACCTGAAAGTAAGCTATGGGGATAGACACAAAAAAATATTTATTGCTGTCAGGTTTAAAACCTGGACATATTTATTAGTGACCTAGGTATCAATGATGACACGGAAAGTGTGGAGTGACTCCTATTTCACCTATGCTACACACACTGTCCACCTGAAAGCTTTTCATTCAACCAACTTAAGACTTCTCAGGAGAAGGATGAGTAAGATCAGGTGTCTAGATGCATCCCTGTGAGGTATTTCAATGTTTATCATCATACCATTCTTCTCCTCCTGTTATTACTTGTCTTTCTATGTTTCCATTAATATTTTAAGCACTTTGAGAAAAAAAGATACATGCATCAGTCTGTGTTTCTACACTTACTACAATAAACACAGGCTATCATAGAATCATTAATGTTGGAAGAGACCACAAGAGCTGTGATGCTAACAGACGGGAAATGTTCAAGTTGCCCATAGAGAATTTCTCTGTTATTTTCAATGCCATGCACCTTTTATGGAGTGATGTGTCCTGAATCCTCCAGTTAATAGAAAGACATGGGAACCAACCTGACTTTTTGCCTGGAAAAGCAGTGACCTCCCAGCTGAGAAGGGAAAACAAGATCTTAGGAACATAGTTCTAGGGGGAATTGATTAAGTGTGTAAGATAAGCAGGCAGAGTTCTTGAATGAGTTTCAGGAAGATTCACTTCAGGCTGTTATTTACTTCCTCTCACTAAGATGTTCTCTAAATTTGATGTCTGAATCTGTGAGCTGAATCACACCTCAAACTTCCGTAGCACAGCCAATGTACCCCAAAACCCAACATATCCTATTCTCTTTTCTCCCACAGGAATAGCTTCAGGAAATCACAGCACCTAAAGAGACTCCATTCTCTAGGACCTGTGGGACAGAAGAGGATAAAGAGAAAGCAAGGGGCTTCTCCGACAATAGGAACTCAATACCTGATTATCTTCCAGAGCTTATTCTTATGACTCTCATCCCAAAAACATCATCTTTTGTCAAGCTCAATTGTCCCATGCACAACTCTATCGTCACTGAGGCTTCATAAGCTAAGATTACCCCAGAATGTCTGCTAGGAAATAAAGAACACTGCCAAATCTCTGACCACTTCGTGGTTATGTCTGCATTGTTCTTGTGCCCCCTCCTCCCCTCCCCTTGTCTTGGCCTGGATCTCTCTGAGCTGAATTACATTTTTTCAGCTCACTTTGGCACCAAGCTTACCACCCCATGTTTTAATAAAATGACTCTGCCCCCTCCTCCCCTTCTTCAAACAGATTACTCCAGTATTTCAATTATAGCACTGGTAATTAGAAACCTTAGCAAATGAATAGCAGCTTCATTTAAATAGAGGCCAGAGGAATATAATCTCCCTCAGACATCCCCAACCATTTCAGTCTCTCCTGTGAAGCTGCTTGAGGCTAGCAAGAAGGCTATCAGCTGTTGTGAGACAGCTTTGAAAAGATGCTTATGGGTAGGGACCAGACAACTGGGGAATCTACTGCATCTCTGTGTCTGATTGCCAGCTATAGCAACCATGGCAAAACAGAGCAGTTGAAAGGGCAACACTGCTTCCCTACGGGCCTTGCATCCCCCTGGTTGGGCACTTCACATAGCTGGGAGAAAAGTTTTGAAGGCATTCTTTTGTCTTGCTTTGTCTGAAAAATCAGGCACATAAACCGGAGGAAGTTGCCAATTTCTACAAAATTTTATTTGAACAAGACTCATAACAAAGAGGTGTGAGATGAGATCATCTCAAAAATTAATTTTTTCATTGTATTCGACCTGGTATTTTCTTAAAAAATATTTACTGGATAACTATGCTAAAAAATTTAAAGCAATTGCAGATGGAATGGGATGTTTCAGTATTATTGAAATTAATTATTAAAATTAATTATTTTAATTTGACTCAAATTAGACTCTGGTTCCGATTTGCTGAAGAAAGGCATTAATATAGCACAAGTTTTGTAGAATCATCTGAGGTGAAAGTGATCATTAAAGCTCATTTAGTTCAACTGCCCTGCAATGAACAGGGACACCTGCAGGTAGATCAGGTTTCCCTGACTTTAAAAGAAAAGACAGTTTCAGAGCTTTCTTGCAAGACAAAGACATTCCCACTCCCTTGGAAATTTCCATTCCCTTGGAATCTCTTCACTCAAAATCATATTGATCCTTTTCACAGCTGAGAGCTCAATACAAAGTTTAAGTGCAACCTGCAGTGCTAATGTCCCTGGTGAGGAGAACCTGATTCTTCTTGGCCTTACTCTTAGTATTCCTCTACACTTATGCAGGATGGAGATGCATCCTTACTATTGGAAGGAGCAATGGGCTGTGGTCTGTGTTTCACTTGTACTAGCTCCTGTTCTGAAAGGACCTTACCAAATGAGGAGAAAGAAGGAAAATCAACCTGATTTTATCCAAGGCATAAATGCTGATTTCTAAGAATATCTGCCTTCGTAAATTGCTGATCTCCATGAAGCTGCAGGAGCACTGTCAGAAGCTGCAGGGCAGTTAATGAAGCCAAATGGAGAGCTTCAGCCTGAGAAATTCTCTTCCTAGTTATGATGCAACTGTATAGACTGAATCTTATAATACTTCATTAGGAGCATTTGAATCATTTGAACCTTTAAAGCGACGCACTTGGAAACAGATTCATCCCTTTGAGCATCCGCACAGAATGGAAAAATAAAGACTGTTTTCAAACAGCATGACTTTAACTGTTTGTCCATCCCCAGCTATCTCATTAACACATCTGCAAAGTTTTGCCTCTATTGTCCTTTGATCAGGACAATTTTTATGAGTGTTTCTCCACAGAGTCTGAATATAAGCCAAGTAATAAACACTAAGCATGTGTGACTGCAATGAGTTGGCCATTTAGATGATGCTACTTCAGACAGAAAGGCGAGGGCAAAGATAGGAAATGCATCCCAGATGACAAATATTGGCAGAAACCTTGCATCTTGGACAATGAGTATTATCTTAGTGTTCCCAGCCATGCAGTGAATAAAAAAGCTATGGGTACAATACTAAACCTTGATCTTCCAAAGACTTCTCCACTTGAATAACTGAATACACAAATACATTCCAATCGAGTGCAAGTTATTCCATGATTATCTGCAGCTCTCAGCTAGCATCAGTCTTTAATGTAGCCGCATGTTTTGTCCTACATTAACTCACCATCTACACAGACAAGAAACACAAACAGAGAAGGCAGGGGAGGGAGACACAGCGATGCCTCAGATCGTATAAAAAATCAGTGTCTGAGCTACTAGGTGTCCCACATGGGTAAAAACATGCTGGGAAGAGTTATTTCGAGGAGGGCACATTTGAATTACTAACATTTCTGCATATGAGCTCCATCTGGTATGTAGCATGCAATGTATGAGTGATTGTGTTCAGCTGATCTAATAACAGAATCATAGAATGACTTGGGTTAGAAGGAACCTCAAAGACCATCAAGTTCTAATGCTCTGCCACAGGCAGGGTTGCCAACCACTAAATCAGGCAATAGATCAGGCTGCCCAGGGCCCAATACAACCCAGTATTGAGCACCTCCAGGGATGTGCTTCAAGGTGATAACACCAAGGATTGTTACTTGGACAGGCTATGGACTTATCTGTCTCCTTTGTCTTGCTGACTTCAGTGCACACAGCCCTGGAGTGAGGAGCTATCATTTAAGCAATATGCAAGCACAGAAGCTCTCAGATCTTCTGCAAAACCTCTCTAGCATCAAAAGCTTCAATTCAGATTGAAACTATCACTGTTCACTGAAAGAAGCCAGGCTTTTGGTTCATTTTCAAACTGCAGGTGTGCAGGCATTAAGCGTATATGCATGCAGGAAGGAATGATTCAAAAGGTCTTTGTTGAATGAGTCACCAGCTGGGCTTAGTATCTATGCTAATTTCAAGATAAATTTGCATTTTTAGAGGCCAAGAGCATGGTTTTAAGGGTAAATTTGTTAACTTGTAGGTTAGTCCAACATCCTCAAGAGCAGTGGGGATGCTCTATTGCTACTATGGGAGATACAGTTGGGTGGGAGGAAGGCAAATCGAAGGATTAGTGTCATGAGCTGGCATTGACATTGCTATTTTCAAATCCCTCATTAACTACAGAGAAGTTATGGATCCCAGGAAACTCACTTAGACTCATCCTCAGAGGTGTTCACTATCCAGCTCATGCAGAAAACAATGGGTATCGGGTGTAGGGATTTATTTGTCTTGTCTTTAAAGTTCTGGGTATCTTACCTAATTGGAGTTTCAGACTTCTGGAAGACATGCTTGCAATGTTAAAATGAATAGCCAGCATTTATGTAAGTTGCAGAGCTGACATGGATAAAAAGTCTTGGAAAACATGAGTTAGCCAGGCAGCAGGATAGTGGAAAACATTACTGTAACCACTGCACAGAATAGTTCATAAAAAAGATCAAACTCATAATATCCAAAATGTTTTCAAAATCCCTTGTCAAATGATTCTACTGTTCTGAATTTAGAAAACATTCACTTTGGATTCAAATGGCATTATTTCTCTGTTGTAGTCAGAACAACATAACTGAGCCTTAGCAGAAATAGCATTTCCTGAAATGAAATGGTTTGGTAAGTTTTTACTAATCATTGTGACTGATGTGCAAGGTCCCCACAAAATATTTCCATTCATCACTGGCCACAGCTGGCAACAAAATTCTGAATCATGGAAACCCCATATGAGGGAAACTCCATTCACCCATGTTTTACTTATCTTTGTTGTTGATATTTCTTCTATGGCACATTGCTCAACAGTGACCAGAAAGTTAGAGGTTGGTTTCATATGTAAAGATAACTCCAATAGCTTTTCATTGCAATCAGTCTCTTTCTGTTAATGGCTTTATCTACCGAAGTCTGAAGACAGAATTCACGTACAGGGTAAAAGACAATTCTGGGGACCTCTTTAGCTGTTTAGTGATGTGGTATTGGAAATGACTACTGGCTTGGTAGTCATTCAAAGTCTCTGATGTCTAGTGAAAAAGATTTAAGATATTGATCCAGTTTTCAGTGGACAAATGTCATTGCCTCTGAATTACAGGCATCGTAGCCAGCCTATCTGCTAGATGTCCAGTACTGAGAACCGTCATTTAGTGACTGTGGAAATGGATTTGCCACTGACACAGTTAGAGAAGAAGAATACTGAAGTGTATCCATCTTCAATGAGGATTTCAATAAGGTGTGTAGAATGATTAGAAAGAGCCACTTAGAGAACATATTCCAAGCACATTTAGGGGCTTACACATGAATCTGAGTTATTTGGCAGACACAGAGAATAGCTTTAGTCTGACTAGCAGTATTTCCTTAACTGTGGGAAACTTAAATCCTCAACACAGGCTCATTTCATAAATAACAAGATTTCTCACCTCTCAAATACCATCATCAGTTAATCCTCACACATGTAAATATTAGCTCTTTTTCTCCATTTGAATATAAACCTTATAAGGAAAAAGAAAATAGCAAATTCACTTCCTCATGGCATCCAGCAAGAATAGTTACATGAATTATTAAATGACAGCATTCAAAACATTCCCTTTCTGGGAGCAAAGAGTTGTTAAGATGGATGTTCCCCATAAAGTACATTTTGAGGTGAAAAAGCAACTAATACCCATTTAGGCACTTATCCATCAACCCATTTATTATCCATCTGTTTAGTACTCTTCAGGTTTTTGAACTCAAGGTTAAATTGTAACTCCACTACAGATAATAGGGTTGAGCCATTAGTTTCTGTAGGATTAAAATTACATCCCTAGTGATTTTCCTGCAAGTTTACACAGCTTCCCAGAGATCAGCACTTAGTACAAATACAGGAGATTCATTCTGGGAATTAACAGTTTAAGTTGTAAACAGCAGGATGGAAAAGCTGCTTCATTTGCCTTAATTTTTTCTCTGCTAGGAGGTGCATAGGTATTGTTGACATTGCAGTCATATATTACACACAGTTCTAGCATAACCTACATCATAAATCCTCCTCCTTTGCCATGTCACTTTGTATGACGGATGGGGGGGTGTGCATATTTTGGGTGATTGCAGCAATAGAGATATATAACTCTGCAACTGGAAAACCCCAAGGAATATTTGTCTTCTTTGACTGACATTTAACTTAAGAAAGAATAAGAATCTCAGTGTAAGGCCTTTGATGTCAACTACAACGTACCCCTTCACTTTTTAGACTATAGATAAGCTTCATTATGTTTTATCTACACACAGCTTATGAATCTCCTCCAGTGTGAGACTGCAGTCTTTCATTTCTCCCTGAAAATTTTGCACTAAAAAATTACACACGTGAGACAACAATGTGCTGGAGTCTTCTTCTTGCATCAGATTGAGTCCAGAACAGTGGCAGAAAACCACAGCAAGAGATGTTGCAAGGTACAGTCATAGAATCATAAAGTAATTTAAGTTGGAAGGGGCCTTTAAAGATCATCTAGTTCAACTCCCCAGCAGTGAACAGGGACACCTATAGATAGATCAGGTTGCTCAGAGCCCTGTCCAGCCTGACCTTGAAGGCATCCAAGGATGGGGATACTGCCACTTCTCTGGGTAACCGGTGCTAATGTTTCATCACCCTCACTGTAAAAACTTGAAGGGTAGGACCTCAAGATCGCTGAAAATTCCCATGTACATTCCAATATGCACAAGTTCTGAGGACAAGTCTTATCCAAATTTGTCAGGGAGAATCTCAAAACAGTTTAGAGCCAAGGTCTTTAATTCATCTGGAAATGGAAATCCACCCCCACACTTGCATCTTCCCAAGACAGCCTCGTTCCACCACATGCTGGTTTCTTACTTTCTCATCTTCTGCTTATGTCCTCACTGCCTCCTCAAAACAGGACCCCTCCTTCCATCCAGCTCTAGCATTTAGTCTGATTTCCCCTAAAGTAGTGGTCCTGGCAGGTCAAGTTTCCTCACAGGGCACACTGTAGAGCATGGAGCTGCCCTCCTTCACACAAGCATCTCTTACTACATCTCCGATGCTCAATGGGAATGGCTCATTCATGAATTCTTTCATGGATATGCGAGCAAGGCACAGATCCCTGTGTAAGAGCACTACCTTTTGGGCAGTTGATGCTTGGTGAAATAATGGACAGTGATGGCTCAAGTGCATGAGATGGATTTCTTTGTATCTTCGATTGTTCCTGTATATGGGTGCAAGTGTGCACACCTACAAAGACGCACATGCAGGCTGCAGCAATAGGAGCCTCCTATTTATCTTCTCTCTAGGAATCTCTGGTCCCACAGACACTGAATGGTGACAATACCTCAATTACAACCATATTCAGATCTTCTAGGAGATCTAGGATCCTCCGTTTAGTCACTGATCCTCCCTTTGAAGCCCTGGAGGAATGAAAATCAAATTTCAGAGGTGAAAACAAGCCTCAGCCAAAGGAATTCAAACAGGCAGCTGGAAAGTTTCACTTCACCTTTGTCCCTGCAGCTCCAGCAAGAGATCTGAGTGGGAGTTATTGCTCACACAGACTTCATTTCCTCACACAAATTAGATCAGTCTTTGGTGATCTATGATCCATCTCCCCAGTATAGGACAAATCATGGAGGAGTTGCTCTTCATTGTACTTCCTAGATTTCAGTTGTAATTTCACAGCCTCTATTATTAGGCAATTATACTTCAGCCGTGTCATCACATATACTTTTATTTGAAAATATTCTCATTTCATTTCCATGGAATCTATAACTTGCTGTCAGAAAGGAAGAAAGACTTCAAGAACATTGTTCAGCCTAAAGGAACATTTCCAAGACTTTTATAGCATGCTACAGAGCACTTCATAGGAGTATAAGTAATTGACTTATTACACCAAGTTCAATGGTAGAGGCTGTAAAAATCATTAAAATCATTTTTACTTAAAAATTGGTTATTCTTAAGAAGTTTTTTTTTTCCACAAAAATGTTTAACCATTTCCATCCTAGAAGGCCATTTCAGCACTTTAAACTCATTTATAATATATGTAACTCACTCATAACTCAACTGTTTCACAACTAGAATGCTACTCCACTTTAATCAGCTTTTAGAACAAGTGTGATCAATAGTGTGATTTTAAAAGATGCAGGGCAATTTTTGGTCAAAAGACTTCTAGGACATGCAGTGACAGACACTTGTGAGCTGATTTGTTGTGGTTTCTGTATTTCTTATCCTTCTGAGAATTAATTTTCTGCCTTAGGGACAGTATCATGTGGAGCCTGGCTGAAGCTTGGCTGTTTCCGAGTTCCTTGGATAAACATTTTAAAGTCAGTGGCAAGATAAAAAGAAGGATATTTTAACCAGTAATTAGGCTTTTTCTTAATGTTTGGTCATTTTATGAAGTTGCTCTTGGATTCAGCCAATGTCTCCTCTTAGCATAGCTGCGAAGATGAGTTGGTAGGAGTGTGGGGGTGGGAGTCAAAGGGCAGAAGAAGTTTAATCATCTTTTTCCCAAATTTGTTCTCACTAGCCAGAGGATTTTGCAGATAGTGGATGATAAATCCCTAGCAACACAAGCCCCTGACAGATGGTGTTAAATGGTTTTGAGAATATTTCAAAATCTGCCCTACTTTTCATTCCCCAAATGTTGTTCCCTCTCTGCTCTATTCTTTATACAAAATTTTCCTACACTGTCTCCCACATTCTCACTTGTGTTATAATTTATGCTTCCTTATGCTCCAAACCAGAGTCCAAATCATCAATTTAAAAGGAGAAACAACCTGCTGAATTTTAAAGCCAGTTCTCCTCCCATTGGGCTGGGTATCCAATGTGAAAGGAAGGAGAGTATACTGAATTTGTAATCTGAATTTACTTCCTATTCTCCAGAAAGGATTGTCTAGGTAGAGCATCACATATGAATTAAGTGAGAATTTGCAAACAGACCCTTTCTGCAGAGAAATTAGATAATTCTCCTTTCACGTGGGTTTTAGTGAGTAAAGGCTTGATGCTGTCATAGAGTTTGGGGCAAAACAATATCATGTAAGGACATGGAAATATATGAGATTAAATACTGTTGGAGAAGTCATCTTTTAGGTATTACTTAAAAAACGGTGGTTCTTAGAGGTAGAGAAAATGTCCACATCAGTCCTCCAAATGGAACATTAATGAGTTATGTCTTCCTTTACTAACACAAATGCTACTTCCTTGCAGACAGGACCCCAAGTCCTAAACTCTGAAATTGACTTTGCACTGATAAAAGAAGCAAACAAACAAAATGGGCACCTCTTGTTGGATTGGTATGAAACATCAAGACAGAACATGCATTTTTCCAGAGAACGATTGTATTTTCCATGGTTTCATCAGTCCTCTTTAGTGAACTCCTCCTTAAGAAAAGGAAGATCAGAATTTAATTACTGTCCTTTTGCTAGATGTTCTGCTACCTCCTCTATGGAGACCTTTTCCAAATGTAGTTCTCAGGGCAACTGCTTTGTCTTAATAGATCCTGTAGATGACAAAGGCAGATGTCACCCTTCGTTTAAGGCCCAAGTATGTGGCATCAAGAGAAGTCCCACAATCAAAACTACACTTTCAAGGGGATAAATCCATATCAGAAGATAAAGTTCCATGAGAAAAAGTAAGGCAGTCTCATGTATCACCTCTGCCAAAGAAGAAAGCTCCGACTTCACACAACTAGATTCTTCTGTTTTTCCATCTCTAGTTAAAATCTGATGTTGTGTATATTTTGCCAACTTATCAGATGATGCTGAGTGTCAGTGCAGGTTCTTAACTTGGCAGAAAATGGACATTTCCCTCCATCTCTCTTTCTCCCAAAAGAGAGGAAATGGTTTATTTTCCAGTGGTTCAGGAAGATGAACAGGATAGAACACACCGATGAGCAGCAGCACTGATACAAAGGAACATAAGCAGAGCAAGAGGAGAGAAGTGGAAAGAACTGATAGCAGGAAAGAGAAAGAGAATGAATGTGAAAGACCCTGCCTTCTGATGGCAGCTCAGATATCCATGTAATCACATCAAAGGCGTGACCATGAAACACGTGAATGTTTCTTTGTTCCTGCTTTTAATTTGTGGCTTACACTGTTCAGTTTGGAAATCAGTTTGCTGGAACCAGGAGCTTGCACTTTTAAGGTATGCATTTCTCAATATGGGTCTGGAAGAAAATAAGTTTGCAGGTACTTGCAGTGGACATCAGGTTTCAAGGATGTCAAGATATCCTTAAGTCTAAAATAATTGCCCTTTAGGAGGAAGATGCTGAATATTTATTGGTCCCCAAAGAGAAAATGTTAAAGAGCTCACAGCTAACAGGATTTTAGTAGGATGCCTGGATTATACTCCTGCCTGTTTTCTAGCAAATGACTGAGAATGCTTGCTGCATAATACAAATAAATAAAATGAATAAAAATCCAAACTTGCTTTCAATGTATGGATTATATTATTTAATAGCTAATTAAAAGCCAGACCTAATGGTTCTTTTCTAGATCAACAATCTGTTGGCCTGGGCAGAGGTGTCTTTATATCCCACTGGAAATACCTGCCCACTGACTCCCTGAGTAGCCAGGGCTGAGAGCCTTGAATGAGAGGCAACCCGAGATGCTGGCACTCCTCCTGGATTTCAGTCATAGAATCATAGAATTGCTTTAATTGGAAGGGACCTTTAAAGGTCATCCAGTCCAACTCCCCTGCAATGAACAGGGACGCCTACAGCTAGATCAGGTTGCTCAAAGCCCCATCCAGCCTGACCTTGACTGTCTCCAGGGACGGGACATTCACCACCAATCTGGGCAACCTCTTCAGTGCCTCACTACCCTTATTGTAAAAAAAAAAAGTTTCTTCCTTACATCCACTCTAAATCTCCCCCCTTTCAGTTCAAAACTGTTTCCCCTTGTCCTATCACAACAGACCCTGCTAAAGAGTCTGTCTCCTTCTTTCTTATAGCCCCCTCATCTGTTTTCCTGGTTTCAATAAACAGGACGTTATAAGGGATGTGAAATAAAGAGAAATACAATCTGCAAATCAACCCAGACCTCTAAAGTTGTCTGCAAGTACCCAGACACACAGAACTTCTGTTTCTAATGGAATGAATAGTTTACTCATTGGTGCTTCATCTCCTTTTTTTTTTTTTTTTCTCTCTGCACAGTAGTCCTTATAAAATTATAAATTTCCTTTGCAATACCTTGGTACCACTGCCTTTGCCAGTGCAATCCCTCACACACGTAAATGCCATGGAGAGAAAGGGCAGCTCTGTACGCATCAAGATACCGTTATCTGGTTACCTTGGCAACACTGGGGAGGATTTAGGGTGACCACCGTGTTGTGGAAATCATTTTATTCAAGGACCACGAGAACACCATGAGGAATGTGCTAGAAAGTTATTTTTCCTGATTTCATTGCACAGGATGTTGCAAGAGATGTGAAATAAAGAGGAAGAAGCAGGAAGATAAAGGAAACCAGTGTGATCTAATTTGTAACACAATATTAGACTCAGTGAAAGCCTTTTCTATAGTTACCAAACACTTGTCTGGAACATAATTTGCAGAAAGCAGCAGTTTTCAAGTTGCCAACTGCTAAATATTTTTTTTTTTCTCTCTGTGGGGAATGAACTTCTTTCCAGATTTGTTGTTTTGGGGAATATTTTCCTTGAAAAAGAGACAGAAAAACAACAACAAAGCCTATGTAGGGCTGTATCTGCCAACTCATAAGTTTTACCTGATAAACGGTAGAGCCTTGATTTTGAAATCAGAACAGTGACCAAAGATCAAAAAGCCAAAGTAGAAAATAAAATAATGAGAGATTATTGAGGAAGAAAGATGTGTTTTCTGATTCCCTGGTTCTGGAGCTGTTTCGTTTCTCCCCAACCCCTCAGTGTTCTCCAGAGACAGAGAAACACACAGAATTGTTCTTGTTCTAAATGCTAATTGTAGACTTGTTACAAATATAAAAAAAAGGTTCCAGAATTATTTAAAAAAAAAAAAAGACACAAAAAATTATCCTCCAGGTCCATGCACACCTCCAAGATAATTTTTAAAATAAACTCAAAGTCCTATTGAAGATGATAGCAACAGCAGTGCAAACATGTCCCAGTGTAGCTTTAAAATTATTCTGGGCTCAACCAACCTGCTGTAGTGAGATAATGGTGCTACTTTCCTAACTCAGTTTATGATAAAGAATATCATAGAATCACAGAATGGCCAGGGCTGGAAGGGACCTCAAGGATCATGAAGCTCCAACCCCCCTGTCACATGCAGGGCCACCAACCTCCACATTTAATACCAGACCAGGCTGCCCAGTGCCCCATCAGTCTGGCCTTGAATACCTCCAAGGATGGGGCATCCACAACCTCTCTGGGCAGCCTGTTCCAGCACCTCTTCACTCTCTCTGTAAAGAATTTCCCCCTGACATCCAACTTAAATCTTCCCTCCCTCAACTTAAAACCATTTCCCCTTGTTCTGCCATTACCTACCATGGTAAAGAGTTGACTCACCTCCTATTTGTAGGCTCCATTTAAGTACTGGGACTATATACTAAGTACTATGTACTGGTACTAGGTACTATAGACTGACAGTGACTTGTATGTACAGAACCATGGAGTTTAAATCAAGTTTGAAAACATCACCCAAAACAGCCCAGCATGAGTCATTCTGGTCTTTCTTTGAAAAGAACTGCAGATTTCACTTCTGTCAAAGAGGAACACAACTCTTTGATTACAGTAAACCAAATAGAGAATTGTAGTGCAAGTTAGAGCAATGGAGCCATGAATATGTTTTGGCTGGCAATTAGAGGATGGTTCCTACCCATTTAAGGAGTGACATTTCAGAGCAGACTTCATCTTCTTCAAGAAGGAAGTGAATACTTTTATGAAAGAATTATAAATTTTGAGATATATATGTCCTTATATATATATTATATATATATATATGTGTGAGATATATTTTCTGTATACTATTTCCAAGGTAGATGCCCCAGCCAGCCTCTACATCCTGGTATGGAATTAGGCTTCATTGCAGAGACCATAGAATCATAAAATTGTTTGCGCTGGAAAAGATCCTCAAAGGTCATCTAGTCCAACTCCTGTGCACTGAACAGGTATGTCTATAGCTAAATCAGATTACTTAGTCCTTCTCTTTGCTGCATGGAGGTTACTCTGTTCCTGTGCAGAGCTCCCAGATGGCTCAGGGCTAAGTAAGTCCTGATGTTAGTTTTGCATGTACACTCAAATAAGTAATTACATTTGGAGGACATAATAAAGATCTCTTCAGTGACCTTCTTACTGCATGAGATCAAGGTCAGCACAAAAATCTTTGGGCCATCATGAGAAACTAATTTCACCTTTGCCTTGCAGTTTCTGCAAAACTGCCTATTACAGATACAGGGTCATATCCATACCATTTAGTCCAAAGGCAGTACTGTATTAAGTTCTCTTTTCTCTCAGACCAGCTGCCAGGTACACATCACAGATTATTTTGATGCAGTGGAAGAAGGATAGATGAAGCACAAGAATGCTATTGCCCTACCACATAGCTGTGTTTCTCAGAAAACAAACCACGAGAACATACAGTGTTGGGGGGAGGCAGAGGGAAAAAAATAGTGTTTACAAGAGCCTGATGAGTCACACATTTGAGTGTGCACTTCATAAGTGCTTGGAGATAGACATAACTGAGCACTTATGCAAATTCCAGACATCATGTTTGAACAAAAGGTTACTCAGCAACATAACCTGAACCTTTTATTGCTAATGAAGCATTAACTTCTACCTCAACATGGGACCGTGAGGAATTCAGCTTTTTTATAGATCAGCACATGATTGAGTGATATAAAAATAGCAATATTCTGCATCTCCCTTCATCTGAAACAGAGGATTTTGTTTCTCTGGGGACTTTTTGTTTGTTTGCCTGTGGTTTTTGTGCTCGTTTTTAACATGGAATTTCTAATGGACAGGGAAAAAAAAAATAAAGTACATCTTGATTTTTGTTTGTTTCTTTCTATTATGAGATGAGACATTTGGAAAACAGTGATAACAAAAGATGCGGTTCTACTGAGCGAAAATGCTACTTAGCCCATCTTACACAGGCAAAGACTTAGGACATGGACAACTTTAGGCCTGCTTTTTGCACAGATGAGAATATTGTTTTAATAGTGACACAAATAAAAGTGTATATGGGCAAGAGACAGTCAGTTTCCAGAGGACCCTCCACTGAAATTCACAACATCAGCCCTTCCATGGTCCCTGAGACTGTCCCTTGTGGTCTGAAGCTGTTACACAAAATCAAATTGAACATCACAGTTCTAATGTGCGTGCAATATGGAGAACCACAGAGAAAAAGTTTGAACTTCTTTTGGGAAAGGGTATCTAGTTCTGTTGCTGAAACACTCATTTGAGCAGAGATGGATTAAAACAAGAATCTCTCTAATTTAAAGGTCATTTTCACACTCATAATGTAAGGAAACTGACATAGGTGAAAGGGAAGCTGCCTACACTGCAGTACTGGTTTCCAGCTCCCTTTGAAATTGTGCTGAAAGTCAGACTTTTGGCATGAGGTCAAGCAGGAAGGGCAAAGAAGCAGCCACTTTATACATTTTAAATAGCTAAAACCCTATAATTGTCAGAGGTTTTCTTTTAAGTATCAGAGTGCAAAACTGATGTGAACTCAAGGAACCACAGTCAAACGAGTTAGTGCAGGGATGTTCTGTCACCTTGTTGTGGAACCCAGGTTTGGACAGCATGGAAAGCCAAGGGAGGACTGTGGGTTTGGGGAAGACCTGGGATAGAGGAAACTGAAAGCACACACTTAATAGTGGTGAAGGGAAGAAAATATTTCCACCTTTGTTCATGGCCAAATATCTCCAAGTTTGGGTCTGTAAAAAAGAAAGGGCTAATCTCTCTGCATTAAGAGTATTTAGCTTTCAGTTAAATAGCTGGTTCATTTTCTGAATGTGATTCTTTATCACATCTAAAAGGCACTCATTGCCCTTCTTAGAGAATAAATCCACTTAGCTTCGGAAGTAACATATTTATCTGCTAAAATAAAGGTCAGTTGCATGACTACACACAGGTAGATGTCCCAGTATGCTGCTAAAGCTAGATGGGTCCCAGCTCTAGGAGAGTGGTTATAGCTGGTGAAAGCACTTTTATTATGCCCGTTTTGGGAAATGGGACAGAAATGCTGAAGTGATGACAGTGCAGTGAATTTGGAGTCAGAAATGATGTTTCTATGGTGCAAAAACAAACACAGTATTTTTAACTGCAGATAAGTGCCATAAAGCCTTCAGAAAGAGATATTTTCAGAGCCTGAATGAACAGAATAGCCTAGAATCTGCTCTTGTGAATCAGTCCAGGTCCATCAGCCATGGAAATGTTCACTTCTCTTCTGAATCTGCTGATCACTTCTACCTTCACAGCCCATCACAGCAGTAAGGTCCAGCACCTGATACAGCACTAAAGTACTTTCATCTCCTAATAATCACCCCATTTTTAGTGCAGCAGAACCAGCAAATGAAACTCCAGCTTTCACTTCATTCTCCACCTTCATGACTTTGTGACTAACTAAATACTAATTTTCTAAGCTCTTGCAGACTTTTTAGTAGGTATTTAATACATACTTTGCATATACGTTAGCCTTGTCTAGGGATAGCTCCCCACTAAGAATGTAAATTGTAAATTCTAATTGTAAATTGAGGATGAAGACTGTGATCCACCCTTGAGAAGTCAAATGTTTTTGTTGACAGTCAATGTAGAGGAGTTAGACTGTGGCCATTCTTTTCGAGCAGTAGTAAAGATATTGCCACAGAAGTCACTCTCAGGAAATATTTAGCACTTGAGAAAGATCACAGCTTGTTTTCATCTTCTCAGCAAATAGATGAAACTTGCAAATATTCCTGTTGAGATAGAGCTGGTTTGGCAATTTCACAAATTGCCAATAACAGGAGTCCATGGCCTTGATCTGAATTTAGTTTGATAAAAAAAATTAGACCTCCTTCAGCATTTTTGTATCTTGATAAAAAGTTAATATATGTTTTTTACATATGGAGAGTTTGGGTAGATCCTTCTTCATATCAGTTCTGTATCAAGGTAACACCTTTAACTGCAATGGAGTTACTTGATTACTGCTGAGAAGTGAAGTGATTTTGTTCACTTTGACCTCTTGCCATCATGTGCTTGTTGTTGGAAGATGTCATTTCTCTAGATGTGACTTATGTCTTGATAACAGTTGTAAAAATTATAGTAAATATTAATCTTCGTTTTCAGCTAGAGACAGGCTGTGCAATGGCAACCTAGTTAAATTCTGCTTGTGGCACTGAGGGACATGGTTTAGTGGGCATGGTGGTGATGGCTTGACAGCTGGACTTGATTCTCTTAACGGTTTTTTCCAACCTTATTGATTCTATGATTCTATTATTTTATGAAACCCTTACTGTTTTCTTTGCCAACCTGTTGTGCAACAAAGAGAGACAGATGATGTGGACATGGGAAAGAAAAACATCTTATGCTATTAAAAAATACTCAGCTGTTTCCAAGTTTTCACTCAAACTATGAGATTATTATTTGAAAATGTGATTGTTGGCCACTAAAAGTAAGTGCTAAGTACCTGAGCACCTTGCACTGAGTACCTGGAGTGGCAGCCAGAAGGACAATAAACCTGGAAATAAGTAAGCCTTGAAATTCTGCCTCCAGGCTTTCAAATCCCAAACACCACAAGACTCTTCCATACAAGAACTTGTGTGCGAGGGGAGGCAAGGAGTTCAATCCACACTTCAGACAGATGTACAAGCTGAGAAGCACAAAAATAACACTGAAAGTGTCTCTCTTGGTAAGCAGTGCCACTTGTAGAGGGCAAGCAGCAGAGCTGATTTCTGAGAAAAGCAGAGTGCCAGGTGTGAGCTCACACCTTATGAATTCTTAAAATTATCCACAGTGAGGCTGTTTGTTTTTTTTTCTTAATTCTGATTTCTTTCAATCTTATGCCATGTTGTTGGAAAGAACTATTAAGAAAGGGCCAGAAGTACATGAAGTGGGCATTTAGGGCTGCTACCATGTTCCATTCTGGAAAATCCAATCAAGCCAGGTCATGAGAAATAACTCTCTTGGCTTATGGCTTGAGAGACTTTGCCAGCTGATTTCCACTGTGCCACCTCTCGGGCTTTAGTTCCCAGAAGACAACATGAGAAGTAAGGCTGTGTTATCAAGGTATTCTGCAATGTATTTCACCAGGAGACCATTTTTTTCTACCCACCCTTGAAAGCCAGGCTTCCTGGTGGTACTAAATTATTCCTTCTTATCCTCCCCGTCCTGCAGAGACAAAGCTGGTCAGCAGGAAAATGATTTAGCTCAATGTACCAAAAAGCCCTGGCAAAATTTTGTCCACTTGGCATTTTAATTTGAATTTTGGACAATGCCCTGTTTATATCAGGGATTTAGTAAAGTGAGGCTGGAAAGTAGTGATTTTTCCTCTCAATTGGTCTATCTATCAATGGATGATCTTATATTTGATGATGGTCATGTACCTAGTCAGTCTCAGTACAAAAGCTATCAGTGTGAATGTGAAATAATAGAATCATAGAATTGTTTGAGCTGGAAGGGATCCTTAAAGGTCATCTAGTCCAAATTCCTTGCAATTAATTTGATTTGCATTTAGAATTAAATTGCATCTAGAGTAAGCTTAGTTGGACCCTGTTTTGATCCATTCTGACAAATCCAATATACTACAGGAACTTTTATTGTACTTTACTTGGAACTTTATCACACGCTACATGTTATCTCCTCTTTTGAGTTGTTGTTCACAGTGTGCATTACTAAAGGTCTCATTCTGTCATGTGACCTATAGAACCTATAGCAAACATTTCCCAGAAGAACTTATTTCATACTGTGGATTTTATAGGGCATAACAAACTGAGAGCTAATGCCTCCCCACAGGAGCAAAACATTCATGCTCAGAAGTCCAACCACAGATCCTTCTTAGCTCACAAGAAATCAATGCCTAATGCTTCTATGCCTTAAATTTACATACAGCAACACGGACCTACACCTTAAGATTGCTCGTATGTACTTCGTCCATCTAACTACACAGATATATGTAACATGCATTAATGCATGTGTCACACAAGTTCATTATATCATCTGTATTTGAGACTGTAGAAACATACATATATGTGCGGGATAAATTATGTATTATGATATATAATATAATATTATAATATATAGTTATATATTCTATCTGTACATACATAGACATGTAGTCAAACCTGTAGAAATTAGGGCTTGATTCTTTCTTTGTAACCTGATGCTATTGATTTTCTTGGACTTCATTGAGAAATGAGAGGCTAAAGAAAGTTTCAAGTCCCATTTGCAGTTTCCCATATTTTAGGCTTATAGGGAATTTCAACAACCCAGCTTGGCTTCCCTCTCAAAGCATGAGGGGGTAGAAATCACTCCTCATTGTGTGCAAAATCAATGGATGTTGACACCTAGGGAGATTTTCACTGGGTGTTCATTTAGCCTGTCATTTCTGAGTTTGCCCAATCAAAGACATTATTAGCAAAAATGGCATTGATTGTGTTAATATCTGTACGGCAGTATCTCTGAAGCTGAGTTCAGTAGAAAAGGACATGCTCTCCTGATGCAATTCTCTCTCCAAAAAGTCACACAGTATGGAGATTTTTTCTAAAAGAATTGCAATTAAGATCTGTTTTCTTTAGGAAGCTTATCTGTTATATTAACGAGAATAGTTTCTCATTTCTAGAGCATCCCAAGGTGAAGTTGACACAGTAAGACTCTGCAGGCTTAGCTAGTTGTGACATATTCACTCGATGTCACAGTGCCAAAAAAAGACATTGAGGAGTTTCTTTGTCTTAAGAACTAGTTGAAAAATTCCTGTTGGCACAAGCTCCTCCCTCAGGAGTCTCTTCCAGGATGACACCCATGGTAGCTACATTATAGCAGCAACAGGGTCCAGAATTCTTTTGAAAAATATGTCTAAAGACATAGCTTCGACTCTCAATTTAAATAAGTCAACAGTCATCATGCAAACTTGTTAACTGTGCCCCAAAGAGATGAAACTTCAAGTTTCTGATGTACTTACAACATTAAAGCTGATTAAACTTGTGAAATCTGATACACAGGAGAGCCTGGCAGCAGAACTGCAGCACTACTGTGACAATGTTCTCATGTAGAAAAGCACTGATAATATGTTCTGTAATACTGGAGTGAACAAAAGAATCTTAAAGCATTCAAATATTTTTTAACAAAATACTTCCAAGAAAAAATTTCCCAAATCTGCAATCATTTCACTGCCTATGAGACCTTAAATCCCCAATCTGGTGAAAACATGTTCCAAGGAGCGATGTTTTCCACTGAGATGGGAGTGCAAGAAAACTTGCCCCAAAAGACAGCTGGGTTTGATCTCAAGAAGCAAATGTCTTCTCTCACTGTCTTCATTCAGAGACCAAGTTCATGATCCTGATACTAGTAAGATAAGATTTTTATCAATATTTGTTAATCTTTTCATGGTCAGAAGATGCTTGCTCATCAAAATTCTGGAATCTGGGATGCTGAAGGTCTGCCCTGTGCATGGCTGCTCCATTGATTCATTATATTTTAAGAACACTGCTGGGCCAGAAAGGTAGAAGTGAATTTCCACTATTCCTGCAGTTGCTGCTGATTGACACCTGTCATTTTTCTGCACAAGCACATGGGACCATATTAGCAGCTTGGCTGGATGAACTTAAGCCACTGGGCTTTCACTTGATCTCCAGCAAAGCCTAAAGCTATGGAAAGTTTCCAAGTACACAACCTGAAAAGAGTGGATGTGCCAATCTGGTGCTTTGAAGTGTGAGAAAATACACCCATAGAGAACTTATCCCAACCATTTCAGGTACCAATAACAATGAAACCACCACAGCAGAAGCACTGAGACCAGTGGATACATGCTCGCAGAAATTCCTTGGTAGCCCAGATGACAACTGTGACTCTGACACTGGTATGAGATTCATCACAACTCTCTTCTTGTATCACATCCCTCTTTTTGCAGTAAATGGATCATTTACTATGACGATCATAGAATAATAGGTCAGAAGTATAGCAGAGACCTCAAGATTTAGTCCATTTCCAGATTTCCTTTGTAATACTGAGCAAAATGTTTCATCTCCTATTCAGGAATGAATTAAACCCAAATCCATTCCTGACAGATGTTTGCCTAAGCCAAAAGCTGTACTGAGTTCTCCCTCACTCCCACTTTTCTTAATGTCTCACATGTTCAAGCTTCCCATAATTAAGGAAGTAGTTTATTGTTCTCACCCCATTCCCTCCTTTTTGTGAACTGCTTTGTGTGGCACCTAACAGATATTTTTCAGCACAACTCTGCTCACATCCTTTTTCTTTCACTAGAATGTCTTTTTCTGAGCTAAGCCCTTCCTCCAGTGTTTACCCTGAGACCACGTTTTTAAGACATCTGCTGGGCACTTCTCTGGCTGTTTCACATCATTCCTGAAAAAGGATCAGCCAAAGTGGACTCAGTCCATAGCTGTGACTATTCCCTTATACAAGTGAGCAGCAGGGTCAGCTCAGGGGCCTTACAGAGGACACTCTTGTGGATGCAGCCAGAACAAAACAGAGCATCTTGAGATGGAAGGAGCCCAGAAGGATCACGTGCAGGTCCTGGAAAACCTAATTCAGCACTGCATGGTATTTTGCTTTCTCACAATATCATGAGACATGACCACAGAAGCATACAATAATTCAGGTTGGAGAAGATCTCTAAGATCATCCAGTCCAACCATCAACCCATCCCCAACATGCCCACTAACCACGTCCCTCACTGCCACATCTCCACGGCTCTTGAATGCCTCCAGGGACAGTGACTCCACACATCCCTGGGTAGCCTGTGCCAATGCCTCACCATATTTTCTGAGGAGATCTGACGAGCATGTCAAGATCAGGATATGACAAAATACATGTCTTCTCTCTGTTAATGAGATTCCCACTGCAACAAGGATGTTGAATGCCAATTCAGGGTCTGACACTCCAATTTGACACACTGAAATTAACATCTTCCAGCGTATTCAGGTTTGTTCCTGATCTGTGATGTTCAGGAGTGCTCTGGGTGCTTCCTTCCATCTCTAAACCCAGTGTGAAAACCTCCATCCTTGAGATAATGATACACTCTCTTGACCCCTGTGGGAGTTAGCAGAGCTCTGCAGCAGCTGTGCAAACTGGGAGCTCCTAGAGCAATTTGCAGTACATGTGGAGTTATGAGCTGAGCTCAAGGAAGCCCTTTGAATGCCCCAGGGCTGATAACTCAGTATGTTCTAAAACTAACATTTCTTACCATTTCAGTGACTATGGCTGCTTATTTCACCTCATTCTTTTCCACCTGACAGTTCCAGCAGTTCACTGCTGGAATCCATTGATTTGTTTAATCTCTTTTATCTTCTGTTATCTAAAATACAAGAAAGACTTGTTCTGCTAATTGCTTGTTGATTATTTAATTGGTATTTAATACTGGAGTACCAATGTCCTCTCTTTGCTTCTGAATGCACTGGGTCATACATTCCACCTGTTTCCAAATTCTTGTGGCTTAAATAATCCTTCAAGCAGAAAACTCTGGGTAGTAACCAGGGTAACTATAGTAACTGCACCTTTCTGATGCAGCAGAGAAATGTCTCTAAACAATTGTCCACGGTAACAAAAAATAAAAGTCGAGATGATAATAATGTGAAGCTAGTAAATTTGAACAGTCTATTAAAAAACAAAAACAAAAACAAAACTTTAAAAAGGAATCAAACTACATAAAAAAAGTTTGGGAAGATAAATAAGCCAATGTGTTTATTCACAGCTGCCACAAGCTAATGGATAGAGATGCTAACAGGAATAATAGAATCACAGATTCATAAAATGGCTTGGATTGAAAAAGACCTTAAATATTGAGTTCCAACCCTCTGTCATGAGCAGGATTGCCACCCAACAGATCAACCTGCCCAGGATTCCCATCCAACCTGGCCCTAAACGTCTCCAGGAATGGGCCATCCACAGCTTCTCTAGGCAACGTGTTCCAGTGTTTCACCACCTTCTGAGTAAATATTTTTTTTATTTTTCCAAAATCTAACCTGACTTCCCCTTATTTTCATTTCAAGCTATTCCCCCTTGTCCAGTCAGGAAGGTCTGTCTGTAGGCTAAATAAAACCCGCTTCTGGAAAAAGTAGATGGCACCTATTATCAGCATTATTTGATACTTTCTCTATATTTTATGATGATCATTATGGTTAAATTTTTACTGTCCTATGTTTTATTCATTTACCACTGTCACTGCCTAATGCAGTAGAAAAGATATACATATCAAGCAATATCTAGGAAGTAGAAAAACAAAAAAGCAAGAAAGTAAGTTAGACCCAGAAGTATTTATTTTGCAATTTTTTACCCAGCTCAAGAGATTTCAATTAAAAAGGCACAATGAATACTTACTCTATCAGTGTAAAACAATTTCTTGTCAACGATGCCAGTTTAATCTAGCTAAACCTCTCAATTTCAGAGATAAATAAAAAAATACAATTGAAGAAAAATCTCCAATATGAAAATGGCAAACTGAAATGGCAGAAATGGACTAACCATTTTGTCAAATGCAGGAAACCATTAATTACCTCAAATTACCTCCCCCGCTCCATTCAGACTGAAAAGTGTTGGTTATGACGTTTGTCATTATGTTGACTGAGTTTGCTTGAGCTTTGTTGGCATTCAAATCATTAGTTATCTGCTACATATAAAAAACACAAATGCCAATTTTATTGGATATTTGTGTGCTTTAAACAATACCCCAGCAGCTGTTTCACTTACTCTTTTATGTCTTTATATCATAGAATCACAGAATCATTTGAATTGGAAGAGACCATGAACAGGAACACCTACACACAGTTCAGGTTGCTCAGAGCTCCATCCAGTCTGACCTTGAGTGTCTCAAAGGATGGGGAATCCACCACATCTCTAGGCAAGTTATATCAAACTAAGATCACTTTCCCACTTGTTATGCAAACCCAAAAAGAGATAAGAGACCAGGACAGATCAAGAACAATCCATGAGAAGACAGAATTTCGAGGGATATGGATGGGGGTTCTATGGAGTCAGCTGATGGCAACCATGGTCAGTGGTGTGAGGATGAATCGTAGCTTTTCTTAGTGTTTCTTAGCAACATTTTATATACGAAGGGCATTATCCCAAAAAGGATCCCCAAGGTGCTTTGCCAAGGCTTAGCAATGCTTGAAGAAGACACACTTAGCAGAAAAGAGAAATCAATTGGAGAGGTATGAAAGGATCTGCAAAGAGAAATGACTGCATCTCTGTCAGCTTTAATTTACTCTGCCTGTGCTAGACTTGAACATTTCACTGAAACTACATCTTACTTTTCTAGCAAGTAAAATGGACAAGGGTTGATTTCTGGCTCTCAGGACAAACGGCATGGCACATGAGCTATTTTTTCTTCAGTTCCCAGAAAAGTTGGTCTGTTCTGTGCCATTCTGCCTGTTTCTGAGCACCAAAGTGAGCTAGCACAGGACCCAAGCAGTGCTGGAGCACCCAAATAATCATTCTGTCTGGCCTGAGCAAGCCCCTTTTATTTAAGTAGCCATGATGCATCCTGAGAGATACAGCATTGGGAACGTGATGGGTGCTGGGCCAATGCTTGTAATCATATTCTTCTCCTAAAACATTGCTCATACAAGAGCTGTTCTGAACATAACATTTCCTGTTTTATTATATTGGCCCACAACATCAGATGTTGGTGGTAGAACAGTGGAAGTTGAACCTCCCACCAATATTCCATTACATTTTGTTGCTGTGTGACAGATGGCAGCAGAGAGGCAGTCTAACAAAATGGTGTTGAAAAAACGTATTTTGTAACTGAGAATTTATTCTATCAAATAGTGTAATTATGCTCTTTGTATCTGTTGTGGTTTCCATGGAAATAAATAGGAGGCACTACTTTTGTAACAACCTATGTTTATCACCATGTGCTTGCTGTCTCCCATTTTCCTTAGTACATTTTCCATGCAAGAACTAAGGTCCATCTGAGGTCTTTCCTTTCCTTTCTACAGTTAAAAAAGAATAAGTTTATTCTCCCCAGTGGTGAGAATGCTTTGACATTACTCTCAGCAGTAGCAGGACTGTGTATCCTAGACAATATGAAGGACAGCAATTTGGCTTTTCTGAGCTCTATTTAAATGATGAGTCTGGCCACAAATTTAAAGAGCAATTGTGTGTCAGCTTCCTTCATCCCAGACGTTGTTGCTGTCTCTGGTCTGGTTCCAATATGATGGCTGAGTGCCAGGAACATGGGAAAATGGATATTAGCATTGCTTTATAATGAGATTTTTCCTTCATAATGAAAATTAGGGACTATTCCGCAGCTCTGGTCCAAAATATTTTGGGTGAGTTCTGATCTTTGAGGTCCAGGTGGGAACCAAATTGAAGCCAGTCCATTCTACTCTGCCTTGTTTTCCTAATTAAACAAAGCTTGCTGCATATGACCAAATGCTTCTGCATACTTTTTGTGAGGATGCAAATATCCTGAATCAGCATGGATCTCGAATTTATTCATTATCTCTGCGGTGAGAATCAGGGTCAGACACTCACCAGTCCAATCTCATCTATATGATCAGGAGAGGAGTGATGCTGGATTACCTTAACTGGAGCTACAAACATGCAGTAGAAGCAGGCAGCCTGTCATTTTGTGGAGAGAACTGACAGAAGGTGCATTTTAATATCTGATTTTACACCATTGCTCCTTGTTTAATCAGATCAGCACAAGCTGGGCCAATTGTACTGGCAAGGAAAAAAAAAAAAAAAAAAAACACAAAAAGCACAGTATCCCTGAACAAACACGCTTGTTGAAGAGCAACTGAGCGTTTGGCAGATTATGTAATGTTGCAGTAAGTAACTGCATAGCTTAATGCTATGGTTTCCATGGAAACCATCCAAATGAAAGGTAAAGGAGTTTAGCATTCTTGGCACTGAGGAGCAAATCTCTTCACTGAGGCGTACGCTTGGGGGAGCAGGGATTTTCGCTGTCTCACTCAGCTTTGCAGTAGAGGCAACGTTTGGCAAGCTGGGGAGGAGAACTGGTTTGCAAGGTGTGGGTACTGTTCCCTGGCCAGGCTGCACAGGCACCTCACACACAAATCGAGCTGCTTGAATTTCACATACAGCACTGGAGCCAGAGACCAGTCCTGCTCACATGGAGTTGCAGTGTGACAGCGGAATGAGTGTTTTCCATAAAAACTTTTTTGCTAGTAAAAAAATCATCTACTCTTGCCTGATATGGGGAAGAAAAAAAAACAACAACGAAGCAAGGAAGCTAGCAAGGGACACTGCAGAAGGAAAGGTTTGGGGCTATTTCTGTTAGTTTTGAGAAAGGTTTACTCAGATTTATCTGCTCTTCTCCTGCAAGGAGGTTGTGGCGTGGTGGAGGTCAGCCTCTTCTGCTGGGTAATGGTGATAGGATGGGAGGGAATGATCTTCAGTCGTGCCAGGGGAGATTCAAGCTGGATATTAGGAAAAAATTGCTTCTCAGAAAGAGTAGTGAGGCACTGGCAAGGCTGCCCAAGGAGGTGGTGGAGTCACTGTCTCTGGAGGTGTTCAATAACAGTGGAGATGTGGCACTGAGGGGCGTGGTTTAGTGGGCATGGTAGGATGGGTTGATGGTTAGACTAGATGATCTTTGTGGCCTTTTCCAACTTTAACAATTCTATGATTCTTTTGCTGCAACTTAGTCCTGCAAAGCTCAGTGGTGTTAAAGCAAAGACTCCTGCTGATCTTGGTAAGTTGTGGATCTGAGGCCTTTCATGTGATGTGATGTGGTAGTACAGATCTGTGTCTATATTTAATGCCAGAGGTAGGTTTCAAAATGAGTTTAGGCAGGCCAAATTGATTGGACCTCCCATGGGTTAGCATTTAACATAGAGACTGGCAGACGGATGGGGAGGCCGTAACACACTGACCCAACCTCACCACGCAACACAGGCAAGACCACCATCTGAGGTCCACTTTGTCTCTCTCTCCAGAGAACGACAGGATATGACCACGAACTACCTTATCACAAGGACTTAGAATGGCTTAGGTTTGAAGAGACCATAAAAATCACAGCCCCAGCCTCCCTACCCTGGATTTATAGTAGAGGCAGTGGGTAGGCGTGGTCTTCAGAACAAGCCTGGATCTGTATTTAGCTGGTGTAAATACAGCTTCAACAAATCCACCTCTTCATTTGTGTACTAAGAACAATGCAACATACTCAAAGAAGTATTTATTATTGTTCTAGCAACTACCATCAGGATTGCATCAATACTAAGGCATGCCCTTATTTCAAAAAGCAGATGCAAACAATTTATAAGCAAAATGAGAGGAACAACCCATGATCAAGACAGATAAGGTTTTGTTAATGAGGAAAAGAGCTCCTTCTTTCTTGCAGAAGTCAACTTCCACTGCTTTTTTTCCTAAGTGATTATGACACACAGCTGTGATTTGCCTTGACACAGCTGAACTCCATGGTGATGCTGAGAGGCTAGTGATTTGCAATGATTTTCAAGTAGCCTGGATATTGCATGACTCTCAGATTTCAGGTGAAAATATGTATCTGGTTTCAGAGTTGCAAAGAAAAGCTGTAAAGCATGGCATGGATGAAATCAGAAGACAAATAAAGGTGGTTTGAAATGCCTCTTCTCTTTAAAGTCATGTAAGTAGTTTATCAATCTCCTGAAGATGAGATTATTCTGTGATGCAGTTCTGCAACAGAAAACTGACTCAGGAAAATGAAAACTTTTGTGTGTTGTCCTGGGGATGTTTCAAACATACCTCTAGTGTGCTTAGAACCTCAAAAAGGAAAAAGTTTTGCTTTATCAACTTATCTTGGGTATGTCAGTTGGAAAGCTTTTCTCTGTGGGATCTATACAAATTCTATGAGTCTTCAGAGGGTGATTAGGAACATATTTGCTGTGCTGCAGTTCTGAACACAGAAGCAAAGAAATTGAATAATGGAATCTTTAAGGTTGGAAAAGACTACTAAGATCATCTAGGCCAACCATCAACCCATCACCACTGCCTGTTAAACTGTATCCCATTCAAATGGGATCAGTACTGGCTGTCATGCCAGGTAGCATGCTGTACCCCCTTCTGAACTGCTAGCAGCTTGCTCTCCTTTCTTAGACAATCTCATGCTCTTAGCAACAAAGCTCCGTCCCCAAACCAAGTGCTTTTGTGGCACAGGTGGGATGGAGAGGGATCAGGAGTCCGTCTCAGGTGGTGATAGGGGTGGGAAGTGATAAATAGATAAAATAAATCACAGATCTTTCTAAGACTGAGTCTTAAGGGTTCACTTCTTATTACTGTGTCTCTTTGTGTGCATTCAGCTCATTTTCTTTCTCTGCCATGCTGTCAATAGAGGCTTGGGTCTGCAAGCAAGCTGACAGTTTAAAGAGTTGCTATAAAGCAACTTAGACATGGCAGTTGCCCACAAACTCTTTAAAACTCTAAACAAAGAGGCAATATCTTGTGTTTACTTAATGGTAAATTTCTAAATCAGAGAACAATATCTGTATTTCTTGTAACTATTATGAAGCATCGTACTCCTTTTTAGTTCCCTGCTCTGATGCATTTCTCTTAGAATTCAGCATGGAACTTCAGTGCCTAAAATCCTTTTGGCATCTGGGCTGTCATTAATATACTTACAGTTATTATTTGAAAAAGCTGAGAATACAAACTGAAACAGATGCAAGTGTTTTGACCCTAATTTGTATAATCAATCTACCAATCTGCCCCTATTGTAATCGTGATGACTGAGAAGTGCAAACATTTAATTCTGACATACATTTTCCTGCTCTGAGACAGCCTTGGAGATGTATTTTCTTCATCTGCAGACGCATCCTCCTGCATCATTCAGCTTCTCATCTGCTGCCAGCTCCATTCTTGGCACTCTGCTGATGAGTTAAAGGTGTAAAATATGTGATCATGATCATATGATGACCTGAAATGCAGCAGTAGTGAGCAGAGATCAGTAAGTCCTACCAAGCACTAGCTGTGTCCTCCCCCAAAACAGAATGTATTGCTTATACTCTCTCCATCTGCACTCTGCTTTATTATACTCTCTTCCTGGACTCTGCTTGAACCCACATCTCAAAGATAGATCAAGTTTTTGTTTTCACACACTTCCTTAAAGACTCAACAAAACAGCCAAAATGTAGTTTAAATCTGCAGAATTCCTGCCCTAGGAAAAACCTGCAGATGTTATAAAGGGGGATCTTAAAAAGGATTTGCAATCTCTAGCAAGCTGATCTCAAGCAGATAGCTTCCTGTGCTAAGTTATGTCCAAAACAATTTCTAGAGATCATGATGGGATCCCCAAGGGACAACTCAGTTTGCTGTATATTAAAACCTAGGAGTGCTTCAGCAGGCACTTTTAGATCTGTATGGTCTTGTAGAAGAGACCAACCCTTCACAAAGGACTTTGTTCATGAAAAACACTCTTTGCACTTCTTTAATTATCTCTTACTTATTGAATTTATTCCAATTTTGTTTTAAAAGCAGATGTCTTTCAGGAAAATTGTATTTTACATCAGCAACTGTTCTTGTTTCCTCACGAGCAAGGTCAGCTGCATTGCTGTGAGCTGTCAAGTGCTGCTCTGCTTGAGCCTAAGTGGGCTGGGGGTTTATTTTTAATCACCTCATATGTGTGGTTAATCAAACTTCCGCTTCCATTCCTGGTAAAACCAGCAAGTGTGGTGTTGGATGTCAGTAACAGAACTATTTCTAGGGGCTGGGCACTGACTTACATCTGCGTGTCAAGAACAGAAACTCCTTTCCTATTTCCATAGAAGACTAAGTTAATGGGAAAGTACACCCAGTGGAAAGCTACTTACTCTCCATAACCATAGCGGTATACTTTGCTGCCAACGCAAAATGAACACCCAGAATGAATCTGCTTGGAGACTGGTGTCAGCTGGAGATGCCACCCACTGATACTGTTGAGCCATTGCTACTGGCTTCCTGCAAACCTTGCGGTAAGTCTGAAGCCTTCAGATCAGGCTAGCACATCCCAGTGAGGCTTCAGTAATCAGAATCATTCACAGCATCATTAAGGTTGGAAAAGACCATTAAGATCATTTAGCCACAGAATCACAGGATTGCAGAGGTTGGAAGAGATCTCAGAAGATCAAGTCCAACCCCCTGCTAAAGCAGGTACCCTACAATAGGTTGCACAGGCAGGCATCCAGATGGGTTTTGAATATTTCCATAGGAAAAGACTCCACTACCTCTCCAAGTACTCCATCAGCCTTATTGTAAATGAATTCTTCTGCATGTAAGTACGAAATGCCCTATGTTCAAGTTCTAGGCCATTACTTCTTGTCCATTCACTACACACCACGGAGAAGAGCCTGGCCTCATCTGTGTGCCTCCCACCTCCTTTTAGATATTTACAGATGTTTATCAATTTGATAAGTCTTCTCAGTCTTCTTTTCCCCAGAATGAAAACAGACCGAGGTTACTCAGTCTTTCCTCATACAAGAGATGCTCTGGGCCATTTATTATCTTTATGGCTCTCCTTCAGACTCTTTCTAGGAGACCCTTATCTTTTTTGAAATGGGAAGCCCAGAACTAGAAACAATATTCTAAATGTGGCTTTACACGGGCAGAATCACTTCCCTCAACCTGCTGGCTGCGCTCTTTTCAGTGTAACCCCAGGATGCCATTGGCTTTCTTGTTCATTAGGGCACACTGTTAGATCATGGCCAACCTGTTGTCGACAAGAACACAAGTTCTTCTCTGTAGAGCTCATCCCCAGAAGGTCATCCCCAAAATTGTACTGATGTATGCTCTTATTACTCCTCAAGTGCAAGACCCTACACTTTCTTTTGTTACATGTCATCAGGTTCTTCTCTGTCCAACTCTCCAGTCTTGTTGACAGCCTTCTAGTGTGTCAGCCACTCCTCCCAGCTTCGTATCATCAGCAGCTATCAATCCATTATTATCATGCCCACTAAAATTGCAACATGAAATTCTTCTCACAGCTTGTACCTAACCATATAATCAATAGATACTAAGATGTTATAATCACAAGAGAGTTAGGCAAAATAGACTAGGATAATAAAGAGAATAAATGGAAGGCTTACCTACAGAAAGCACCAGAAGAAAGGATCTCCAGAAGAGATCCTTCCCTTCTGGTAGCCAGCTCTTAAATAGGTCTAGGAGGGGTGGAGCCAGGCTCCACCCCTTCCGGCAGCACAGCTGAATTGCCTTCACCTGTGCTCCTCTGGCTGACTCATAGCTTGCCTCAGGTGATCAGAGGTTCAGGCCGTGACTCAGCAGTTCCCATACACTAACCTATGCAAGTTTTTTGTTGCAGGTGGATGTGGATGCTGTAATTTTTCATTGGTTCAGAAAGCAGCAGGACAAACTCATGGTAGGCACTGAGGGCAGTTAAATACAAATACACTAGCTATGTCTTGCAATATAAGCAGCGATATGTGGTTCTATATCTTCCCCCTTCTCAATTTCTGAGGAATTTGAGCAATTCCTCCAGCTGCTAGCCCATCACACCACTTCTGGTCTTCCTTCACCAATTGGCTAATGGTGATTGAGCACCTCTCAAAGACTTTGCTAAGATGGGACACAAGCACCAACAGGTGCCATTCTGTATGGTCTCTTCCACCTCCAACAGATTTCCATCTAGGAAATCCCAAACAGAGGCCACAGACATTAATCATGGAGATGAGTGTTTTTATGTGCCTACCTTGTGTGGCTTCACCCAACAACTTGCTTCTATGATGGGAGGTATCTTCTATGAAAAATTCAAAATTATGATAGATACTTTGCCTGAGAAAATTAAATCTCATGCTCACACAATCTCCATGGGATACATACTGCTGTTCTGAAACATTTTATTTCAGATATTAATGCTGGAGGTTTCTTTTGCCAATGGCATTATTAAACAGTGCAGGGAGAATTTTGCATCCAGAATCCACCTTAATATTGATGTGTTCATGTGAACAGATGTCTGCTTGCATCCTGCATAATGTGTTATCAGATTAGAGATTTTACAGTAACATCTTTAATTAGAATCACAATATTTTTCAGTACAAAAAGCCTCTTTCAGAGGTGTAAATCCCCTCTAGGCTGGGATCCTGACCTACCTCTCCAGTAGTGCCATCTACTGTAAACAGGAAACTCATCCATTCTGCTTTTCAGAAATTCATTTTCTTTTATTTCAAGACACCACTAGGCTCTTGGGCCAATCTTGTCTTGCCCGACTGTATGGCAACTGCTGAGTCACGGCCTGAACCTCTGATTGATCACCTGAGGTGAGCCATGAGTCAGCCAGAGGAGCACAGGTGAAGGCAATTCACCTGTGCTACCGGAAGGGGTGGAGCCAGGCTCCACCCCTCCTGGACCTATTTAAGAGCTGGCTACCAGAGGGGAAGGATCTCTTCTGGAGATCCTCCTCTTTGATATCTTCTAGTGAGCTCAACCCAAGGGTAAGCTCTTCTACTTATTCTCTTTTGTGATCCCTGTTTGCTTTGCCTTACTCTTTTGATTATATTGCAATTATAACATCTTGGTTATACACTTTGCCTTACTCTTTTGATTATATTGCAATTATAACATCTTGGTTATACACTTGGCGAGCCAGGCAGGCTGAATATACTAAAATTAACATGTCTTTCCTGTGGAATTTCTATAAATGGGTCAAGGGGGAGAACAATACTCCCCTAGAGAAAATGATTCCAGGGCAGATCCCAGGGTTTGAGGGATCGCCCTATTACGAGTTAGCTGCCATCATTGAAAAATGGGGTCCCTTACGTGTTATGGGCAATCTCTCCCCATATCGCATGGCAGACTATTTTCAAGGACTTGGCAAGGACATTCTTATTACCAAAGAAAGACAATTGGCTGCCTCCATGGTGGCATGGCCACTATTAACCGCTTTAAATCATGCGGACTCAAGAAATAATACTTTAGAAACCGAAAATCAGCTTTTGAAAGATCGCATTGAAAAGTTAGAGCACGAACTTGGCGTTTTAACGGGGAAGAAGCCAATTCTACATCTTCCTGTAAGCCAAATTCGTAATATTTCAATAAATGATGACCAGGCTCCTGAATCAACAGACTTCGTTGATCAGGACAACAAGAAATCCAAATCAGACCTTGAATGTCCAATTCAAACTGATCCATTGGAGGTCCGTCCTGTGATAACCCAAAAAACAAAAAAAGTACAGGACAGACCGGCAGGGGTGCCGCCTGATCAATGGCCCCCTGCCCAGACTCATTTACAT
>NW_024962265.1:3079099-3115550 GCF_019238085.1 Lagopus leucura | reverse complement strand
CCTTACTCTTTTGATTATATTGCAATTATAACATCTTGGTTATACACCGACATTGGGTAAAAATAAAAAACTGCTGTATTGCAGAGCAAGGAATTCATTTGTGTGACCCCTAAGGGCTAGCAAGACCCTGAAAATCCCCTTTTGTTGCATGAAGCCAACACCAGGTACGGGGTCCCAACACTGCTGGACAAGGACAGTAACAGTGCATTCTTCTTTCTTCGTGAAATTGTCCTGTCTGTAATCTATCCTAGATTTGAGTATCAAAAAGCTATTCCCCACCAGTTCAGCCCTTACACAATTCTCAGTTATATTTCTTTGCCTACTTCCAAGGCATAGCCTCTGAAAGAAAATTTGGCAATGTAGATGATGGGGAAAATGTGTGGAGGACATCAACTATGCCAAATATGTGGCATTAATTAATGCTGTGGAGGAAAGATAAGAGTGTGTGTCATGGTTCTATGTTTTTTTTTGTTTTTTGTTGTTTTTTTTGTTTTTGGATTTCAGTATTCCACATCAAAACATCATGTAGTGTGCGGGGCATTAAAGTGTCACTGCCCCAGTTCCAAGTACCTATCCCTGTACATTACAGCAGTCACGGGATCTGGCCCTTCCGGGTGGGGGGGGCGCTCTCTTGCTGCCTTGCAGTGGGTGCTGGAGGTGCTTTCCTAGCCGTTCCAAGCTTTTCAGGTTTGAATCGGTCCCGGGAACTCTCTCTCTCTCATCTTGTCTGATTTATTAATCTCAATTTCAATTAAATTGTACATATTGTGTTATCTTGTATTCCAATATTATAGTAAAATAAGTTTTCCTCCATAGATTGTTGCCGCTGCTCTTTTCCTCCCTTCCTTTCTTCCCATTTTTGTGGGACTGGGGTGGGGGGGGAAGGGCAGAGGCCTGTCGCCCCTGTCACGGACATAGATTGATCTGATCAACTCCGTGACAGTGTGTCTTAGTTTAAGAAGTCAATTTCCCCCAATTCCCCCCTCCCCCCCTTGTTTTTTTTTTAATGGGGTGGGAGGGGGCTGGATTTTAAGAAGAAATCAGCTTTGATGTAGGTTTCTCAACACAGCCTATGTCCCTAAACCAAGGCTTCAGTGCCAGCTTCTGCCTGTCTCCACTGTCATGTCCATGCCCGATGTTCAGATATTTTGTACTGAGAGACATGGTTTAGTGGGGGAATATTGGTGGTAGGTAGTCAGTAGGACTAGATGACCTTGGAAGTTTTTTCCAACTTTGGTGATTTTTTGACTGTATGAATTGCCTTCCCACTTTATGCTCTCAGAGATGTTCAGATCCTCGTGGGGTTCTTTGCACAGGAACAAGGTACAACACTGTAATAACCCATCTACAAATTCTTGTTCATCCTACATCATGTCATTTGAAGATCTTTTTGTATCTTACACACTTCTGGTTTGTGCTGGCTGAGACATTTATCATTAATTTCTGCTACAACACATAGCACAAATGAATATAAAGAAAACAATGGAAATAAAAACTTATTTGAAAATGAAAATAAAGAATAACAAGAAAGGACTCTGAAATAAATTTCTGGATATATTCTACAAAATATCTTGACCAAACTAGATACCTGAATCATCTTGAGAGCTGCAGATGTTATCTGAGGATTTACCACTCAAAGATTCCTTCAGTGAAAGACATTCAAAGCACTGCATGTTGTGTCTGCATGAAATTATAGTGATGTTCTTTGTGGGAAGAGTCTTGAGAAAGATTTGTATCCCGAAAGAGCAAGCCATGTTTTAGAGCTAAAAAGTTCTTTTATGAATGAGAAGGAGAAGAGCAGCTATGTCCATCAGTCAGAAGAGAGGCATTCTCCCCTAGGTTTACCACAAGAACGTTTTTGTGCCAGCCCATAAAGACCAAGAGCAAGGTCTGATAGTTGACTGGGACTTCTAAACCCAACAATTGTTCTCAAGTCAACTAAAACGTCCTGATAATGGTGGGCTGTCTGTAAAGCACAGACCCACTCCCACCTGTCCTTAACATGTGACTGAAGTGGGAAGGAAGCACTTCTGGATTCTCTATTAACTAGAGACTAACACTGCCTGTCAAAATGAAGATAGCCAATAGGTCAAGCTTAATATACTCACAGTAGCTGAAAACAACCATGTAGCTAGATGGAATTTTCTCAGGACCAGAACCTGATTTTGGCCAGCCAGCATTATGACCAGCAACACTCCATGATCCTGAATAGACTCATCCAGTTCTTCTGGCAACCAGAGCAAGGCACAGACAAAAGAAATGGCTCTGTGCAGAGTCAAGTGAGCATGAGGGGAACATCTGGGGAAGACTGAAGGCCTTACAAAAGCACATAATCTGATAGTGGGCTGAACTGGCACTGGAAAAAAAAAACTTGCTGCATTTGTGTAGGTCAGCCTTGTGATAATGATTAATAGAGCAAGGTGGCATGGGCAGACCCAGCTCTCTTCTTAAGGTGTAGTTTATTTAAATAACATTTCTCCTCCTTTGATTATCACTTCAACCTGTACTTCATTTCCACCTTGGAAAATTGCCAAAGACTGTTTTTCCATTTTTGTTGCTTTTATTAGAAGTGCTGGGATGTGGTGCTTACTTTGGCTGAGTCCTTAGAAGAATGATATTTTGCCTCAAAGAACACTTGAGAGAGAAGGTTGGCTGTTTATTTGCTTTCTTTTTAACACAAAATCATTTCCTACCCCGTGCCTGTTGCAGCTCTGATAGCCCTGTTACAAATGTAGTGACACACTTCACATATCCCAGGAAGAAAGGTCAGTTCACTTAGACTTTCAGAAATTGTTTGCTCTTCTGCCTAATACTTAAAATGCATTTGCAAAGGCTCTGCAATTACTGTTGACTTCACAGGTGCCAAAACAGCACTGTCTATTTCAACTTCTTTCTATGTTCTATTCCTCAAGGAGAGGATAGGACTGTCTATAGTGACCAGCATCATTTCCTGTCATCCTGAGAGCAGAGCAAAACAGTAGTGTGTAATGGTTTCTCTCCTGGTGAGGTGCTGAGTGTCCTATCAGAAGAGTTGAATGGCTTCACCTCCCACCAAAGTCATGGCAAGGTGAAGCCCCTTTGCTGGATCAGCTCCCTCGTTTCCAAGGCAACTCTTCTTCATTGAGGTTTAATGGGAACATGAGGAGATCCATGAGGCCCTTTGAACAAGCAAGGGAATGGAGAGCTTACAGAAATGATAGTGCTTTTCATGGGAAAAGGACGGGTGGCTGAAGTGGACGGACAATAAATTGTTTGACATTTTAATGGGTTAACATGATATTGCAGAAAATGACCTGAATAAAATGGCTCAATTCCCATGGAGAAAAAATAAAATAAATATGATATAATAGAGAAAGAAACCATAAAAGGCTGAAATGTGGGTTTATTCAAACTGCCTGAATGGAAGTGAAAAGAGCAAGCTACATCCCTTGTTATAGCCTCTTAACAGCAGTTGGTCTCAAAACGAATGGGAAAAAGGAAGTGTTTGTGATAACCTGATACGGAGAAAAGCTGGCTAGGTAAGCTTCATAAAGCACATGGTATTCTTTTTGCACATTTAGAAGTGTCCATCAATGCAACAGAAAAAACGAGGTACTTGTAGGAGATGTTACAACACAAGCAAAAGGTAGGTCTTGTCCTAACCTTAAGCACCATCATCTGCTAAGAGAAAAATGGAATTATTGCTTTTACCCAAAATGTCTCAGATTGTATTTATGCCATGCCAGTTGTTTTTGCACCATAGAATTTTCCAGGTTTACTGTAATATGAATAGACTTACCTTTTAAAAGTAAAGTATCTATTATAAAGTCCAAGACCAATCCATCCTGTGTAGGATTGATTTGCTTAACAAGAGAGCTAAGTAAATAAGAACTTCCAAAAATACTTCCAAAAGAATTCTGACATTTTAAGGCTTTTCTTTTTGTAATTTGGATTTTAAAAAACCCTGAAAGTAGTTCATTAATTTTTTTTTCATTAGAAGGAAGTCTGAGCCTTTTGCATTTAGTATTAGCAAACATCTTATTTAAAGTCAGCATTGAATTAAAAATGTGTCTGTCCATTTTGCCTTTCCACAAGCTGTGGAAAGATCTGATTTTGCAAATTCTTTTTTGAAGGGAAAGATAGAGGGACATGTTTGTCACATTGAAAAATTGACATGAAAAAAAAAAAAAAAAGAGTATTAATTTTTTTATCAATTCAGTGAGAAATATTTTAAGTTGAAATATTTTGTGTAAATGTTGGAGTATTTATAACAGTTTTTCTAACTCTTTCAAATAAGGTGCTGGCAATTTCAGACTTGAAAATTATTGTTTTGTTACTGGAAAGGAAGGATAGTTGCTTTAAAAAATGCTGAAATGAAATTGTTCAACAGGCGAATCACTGAATCATAGAATCATCAAGATTGGAAAAGGCCTCCAAGATCATCTGGTTCAGCCATCCAGTTATCACCAGTAATTCCCACTTAACCTCATCCCTCAGTGCAACATCTAAATATTTCTCAAACACATAGATGCTTTAGCTGGTGGAAAATGTTTTGACAGAAGCATATTCATGGATACCATCAAAAGTCACAAAAAACTTCAACAGTAGAATTACATTCCAATGGATGGAGCATTCGTTCAGCTCTGAAATAAAGAGAGGAGCTTCAATCGTGTTTGAGAAAGAAACATGAGATGATTATAAAGGCAAATACAGACTCAGTGTGCTTGTAGTGATGTAGAACCACATGTGACCACTGCTAATTTTGCAGGGAACGGTAAATCTGTGCAACTTTGAAACCAGCTTATCTATCTATGGCTTCTGTCCAGGAGCCACTGCACAGGTTAAAGCCCCCAGTGCAGTCAGGGGGAAATAAGAGCCTGGAGAGACAAAGATAAAGAAACAACTTTTCTATTGTTTTGGGTGACTCTTGTTCCACTTAGGCCAGATGAGATGTTAGCCTCACTGTGTCACAGTCAGAGGACGGGGATTCTATATACCTGGAGGCTGATGCAGGTTTCAATGCCCTGTCATTCATCTTGAAGGTCAGGTTTTACACCGTGTTTTTAAGATGATATTTCGTATCATAGCATCATTTTTTGGAGTTCCAAAGAGAGTGTTCTGCTTTAACATAGTGGCTGTAGGGAGAGAAGTGACTTAACACTTACTCCTTCTAGTACAGTACTCAAGGTCACAATCTATGAAACATTTTGGCCTTGTCAGCACTTTTTGTGCATGCACCTTTATGTGTGACTTTAAAATGGTGTCTCCAACCATAAAGTTCTCCCAGTCTTTAATCTTATCAACTGTTGTCTTGAATGTTACAGTCAAGATCACTTGACTAATTCAGCTTACAAAGTACTACTGGGAAAGGCTATTTATGATAGTTCTATCAAGGACAACCAAATTAGCTGTAGCAAGCAGCCAGCCTGAAGAAGAAATAAAACAAGGGAGTGAGATAATTTGGAACAAAATGCAAAAGAAGCACAAATCATTTAATAAAGGTTTTCCCTGGAGGAAAGTTTCTGAGCAGCTGAACATCAGGACATCTGAAGGGAATCAGGTCAATTGTGTTTAGATGCAACATGTACATTTTTTTTATTTTTTTAAATGATAATCGTTTGTCAAACTTTATGGTCCATTCTTTCCTCAATCTAACTGATGTTAGAGTTCAATTCATTAAAATGCATTTTTGTCTTTAATAGACAGGAAGAGAAAATCATTTCAAGGAAAATCTTAAATATTTTCAAAGTAGAATGATGATGTCTAGGGACTAGGAAATAAAATGGAGTATAACTAGGAAGCAGAATACCACAAAGTATGACAAAACCAAACCAAAACAAAACAAAAGAATCTGTAATTCTTGAGAGGGCTGCTGCTTTAGCCTGCTCTCTTGTACATAGGTTCTGCATCACACACTTAGCATTGCATTTATTGCACCCATAGATCTAAGCACAGGCACACATGCTTGTAGGTCAGGAGTCCAGAAGGACATAAGGTAGAGAGAACAAATACTATCCTCATTCCTTGACTACTTCAGGTGAAAACCTTATAGTGATCTATGAGTTCAAGAAAGAGATGATCTCCACACTCTATCAGAATTCTGCTCTCTATGTGTAAAGGAAATTGAACATTTCATGATATAGCCTACCCACAGTTGTAGACCTCAGTAGATCTGGTTGCACATACACTGCTAGCCCAGTGCCACAAGAAATGAAGTACTGTAGTTTGACATAGAGCAGAAAGAGGTCTACATTGCTGCTGGAGAAGCTGTCTCAACCCTTAGCCAATTACCTGCATGTGCTGGAATAATGTCCATGCACATATGTGTTGCAACAAGAGAAACGAGATTCGTTTGCTGCAGTTTTGCTCCTTTTCTAGGCCACCAAGAGGCCTAGTGAGTGCCAGTGATTGTAGTTGATTCAAGAAGGCTCTGCTGACCATAAGTCAGGTGGATATTCATGGGAAGAGATGACCTTCCTAAGCAGTTGTGACTTCTTAAATGTGCAGACATGCCCACACACTCACTCATACATATTGAAGAAGCTCAGTATGGTTTCAGATTGGATATAAGGAAAAATTTCTTCTCAGAAAGAGTGATGAGGCATTGGCACAGGCTGCCCATGGAGGTGGTGGTGTCATCGTACCTGAAGGTGCTCAAGAAAAGGATGGCTGTGACAATGAGGGATATGGTGAATGGGCATGGTGAAGATGGATTAATGGTTGGACTAGGTGATTTTAGTGGTCTTATCCAAACTTAAAGATTCTGTTATTCTCTTGTCTGCTCTCAGAGTTCCACTGCTCAGGGACATGGTTTAGCAGTGCGTGTTAAAGTTAGGGTAGTATGGTTAGGTCGTGGTTGGACTCAATGATCTTTACAGTCTTTTTCAACCTGAGTGATCCTATGATTTTGTGTCCAAAGTGGCACTGGAGGTGAGTTTCTAAATGTTGTAAGGAATAAGAACTCTTTGGTGGAATTTGGTGCTGAAGGGAAGGTCTCAGAGGGAAGTAGAGAAAGCAAGCAGTCTCACTACAAAGACAGAGCCTCCTGTTATCCTCTTGCCTACTACACACATTGTTCGTGGGTTTTCTCTTTGAGGCCAATTTTTATTTCATGTCACAAAGAAGTGTTTATTGAAGAGAGCATGAATCCTTTGAACGTTTAATTAGTGATGAGAGGGGTACTCTCTTCTTTTCCCCCTGCTCAAAGACTCTCAATTCAAATCTGGGTGTGCCAGCTTCCCCATGCACTTCTGGAGAATAAGGATGCCCTTGAGACCGTGAAATGAAACCAAAGCAATCTTGGCAGTCTCAGATCTGAACCCTCAATAAGATGCTGAGAAACAGCAGTTTAGCTATGCTGATTTTTTTTAATTGTCAAAGCCCTCCATCCTTTGATCTCTGAAGGGCATGTTTATTCAACATTGTTCTTTGCAGCTATATTGCTTCTGGTTACAAATTGTGAGAGTCATGTTCAGTTTCAATGAAACAATAGGATTTAATTATTAGCAATCTTCAAAGACAAATGCAGGGCTCACAGCCTTCTCTGATTACAAGGTCAGAGCAGTAGATTAGTAACTGAGAAGCAACAGAGTCGAACAATCTTATTTACATTATTCTGGGGAGAAAATGTGTACTTCTTAATTTTAAATTCATTTTTTCTTCAAATTTTCTGTATTTCTAAAAAGAAAAAAGCAATCAGCATATAAATCAGGAGCTTGATTGGATTTCACTTCCTCAACCTTATTCAAGGTTGGCTGTCCTTATGAAATGAATACATTATTTTTCAGTGATAATTCAGGAGTAGATAGTAGACAATTCTATGGGCAGCTATTGTTAGGGGATCAAGAAAGTTGATCCAAATCATTCATTCCGGGCTCAAAAGATTAAAGATTAAAGGTAATTATCCATATCAGCAAAAAACATAAATTCTGCTAAACGGAAAGGTACTAAGTTAATCTACTCAGAAGACTAACAGTACAAAATCATGATAGGTATGGAATTGTCAGCCACATGAGCGAAGAATTCTCCATTACTGGAGGTTTTAAGGACAGTTAGGCAAATGGCTTTCAAGATCAGTTTTGGAAAAGACCTTGTTTCCACTGTAACTGTGTGGAAATGGATTTCTACAGTGAAACTTGACTTGAGATTCCATAATAGAAAATAGCATTGTAAGTTATCACAGGCCAAGGAATAGCAGTTCCAACTGCTAATATGAGTAACTGTAGTTCCTAATCAGGCATATGCATCACTTCAAGCAAAAGACAAGCAAAGCTTATGGCACAGTGAGACCATTCAATTAATGTTAACACATTTTAGGGATCAGCTCTCTGAAGAGATCTATGTCTTTTCTAGGCTATGTCTGTTATACAAACAGTTTAGGTAAAAGCCTAACTCTTAGATAAGTAAAGAAAGTGAGATGAACTTAACCTTCAAATTGGTCAACTTTTTAAAATCATTCTTCTATTTTTTCACAGATAATCTGTAGGAGTTATTGCTTTAGTTTTCCTTTTTTTCTCGTATCTCTTAACAAAATGAGTTGAAGACAATAAATGCGGGCACACAATACAAAATAAAGTCCCTTTTGAAAAAAAACAGAACTGCAAAAGATGTTCAGCTGGAAAATGAGGCTATTTTAGATTGATATTTAATTTAAATTGGTGTCATCTCTATGTAGTCATAGGTTCTGATATTAAGCAACAAGTGCAAATTCCTTTGACCACTGTGTTTCAGTATGGAGTGTGGTGACACTGGAAGTTGGAAGAGCTGATCATCCTCATTACAAGACCCAACAAGAGTTTTGGCCACTGATTCATAGATGTCATTCTAACCTGATTTTTTGTCACTGTGTAGCACTTGATGTTTCTTCACAAAGGAACGGCAAAGAGCAAGGCAAGATATTTTGGATAAACATGGAACAAAGTGTAATCAAAATAAGATCTATAGTCTCCTTGCAAAATCTGAATAGATCTATGCAAATTGTTTCAAAGGAGTTGCACCCAGAGCAAACATCACTGTCTGGAACTGGTGCCGCCTACTAAGGTGTAGAGAACTGCAAATGTGAGGTAATAGAAAGTGCTGAAGCGTGCAGTCAATCCAAGTAGTGATCTTACCAACTTCTACTTATCTCTGCGTGGAGGAGATATCTTGATTTATATAGTTTTTGTTTCTAACTGAGAGAAATAGAGAACTGAAGACTTGCTACACATCATAGAGGGATGTTTAGGGCAGAGTTGTGTTTACCCTGAAGGCTTCTGATGTCAGGTAAAATGCTTGCTTATCATGAGTGCAACAACTGATGTGTCTTCAGGTTTTCAGATGGGTAAGTGATTAGCAAAGGATTACTTCTGGGCTTAAATGCCTAATTTTCACCAAAATTATCACCTTTCTCAACTTCCTTTTACACCTCTGGAAATTCTTGGACTTCTCTTTAGATCTTACTCACATAGCATATTGCTATGTGCTGGAATTAGTCCCACTGACCTAGTGGGCTAGAGGAAATCAGGTTAAAGGAAATCACATAATTAAGACCCCAATCCACTGAGATTTCTTTACTCATTAACTGCCCAAAGCCTAATCCAGCATTTGACTTTATATTCCCAATGATAGCTTGAGTAAATCATGCCAGGGATTTTATTTTTAATATCAAGACTTTTCCCATATTCTGGAACTACAAACTTTTCATTTCTTTTACAAGGGGTGAACTCTTTAAATCAGAATTCATGGCTTTGTGCTGTAATTCTGTGACAAAAGGCAGAATAACACTTTCAGATAAGAAAAATCCCCAATCACATTAGTTGCCGTGAAATCACAGCTGGACGATGTTTGGGTTTTGCTTGGTCAGGCTTATTCTTTCTGTTTTGTCTTAGTAGACTTCTGTGATAAAAGTGTCTCTCATAATCCCAGTCCCCAAAGACATTATCATATTAAAGATTATAGCAATAAGCAGTGTGACTATTTCATGCAATTTTAATAGTTTTCCCACAACGGTTTTTGATGCAATTTGTTTTTGACGAGCCAGCTCTCTATTTGTTAGGGTGCTGAATCTCACGTGATGGATGATGATTATTCTTAGTGGATTTGACCAAGATGCAGATCAATGTCCAGTTGTTGTCACAAGTTTACTGATTTGGTCTCGGACAGATCAACATATTCTATTTTTCTTTTAAGCACTCATGCTCCTAACTCCCATCATTTCAGTGCCTCAAAACCACGTAAAATCTCATAGAATCATCATAGACTCATCATATTATTACTAAAATTGAAAAAAGCCTCTAAGATAATCTAATCCAACATTTCACCTACCACCAATATTGCTCACTGAACTATGTCCCTAAGTCCTACCCTTTCTTTAACACCTCCCGGGATGGTGACTGTGCCACCTACCCTGGGCAGTCTGTTCCGATACCTCACCACTCGTTCTCAGAAGAATTTTTCCTGATATCCATCCTGAACCTCCCCTGGCACAAAGTAAAGCCATTCCATCTAGTCCTATCACTATTAGCCAGGAGAAGAGGCCAACCCTCACCTCGCCATGATCTTTTTTCAGGCAATTGTAGAGAGTGGTGAGGTTTTCCCTGAGCCTCCTCTTGTCCACACTGAGCAAACTCAGTTGCCTCAGCAGCTCCCCATAAGGCTTGTGTTCCAGACCCCTCACCAGCTTCATTGCCCTTCTCCGGACACGTTCCAGGGCCTTATAGAATCATAGAATCACAAGGTTAGAAACAACCTATAAGATCATCTAGGCCTTGATGTCTTTCCTGTTGTGAGGGACCCAAAACTGAACATAACATTTGAGGTGCTGTCTCACCAGGGCTGAGTACAGAGAGAGAGTCACCTCCCTGCTCCTACTGGCTGAACTATTTCTGATTCAGGGTGTCATTGGCCTTGTGGACCACCTGCACATACTGCTGGCTCATGTTCAGCCAGGGATTGACTGGCACACCTTCACACAGCTTTCCAGCCACTTTGCCCCAAGCCTGTAGCAACGCATGGGTTCATTGTGAACAAAGTGCAGGACCCAGCACTTTGCCTTGTTGAACTTCATCCCATTGGCCTCAGCGCATCAATCCAACTGTCCAGATCTATTCAAAGGGCCTTCCTACCCTCAGGCAGATTGACACTTCCTCCCATCTTGGTGTCATCTGCAATATTACTAAGACTGCATTCAATTCTCTCATCCAAATCATTTATAAAGATATTAAATAGGAGCAATTTGACTTTTTGGAAGCAGATTACCCTATCTAATTTTTAAGCATTTTCCTAAGGTTCCTCTCCAATTCTGAAGCAAACAGCTATTTTCAGAGGGCAATGCAAATTACCCAAGAGCTTCCTGTCTCCTTGACCTGTAGAAGTGCTTTGCAACCCAGACTTGCACCCTCAGTCCAATTTACAAAGTTAAATGGAAATAAAATAGAACCGTGTTCCTTAAATCATTTAGTCTTATTATAGATGTCTGAAACTGTGACATACGAGTGGCTGCTCGCTCTTCTAGGCAGTGACAGGACACTGGAGGGTAATTCATTTCACCTTAGATACACACACCAGAATCTTTTTAGGCATCTGAAGGTAACCCAACAACAGATGATCAAAGAATCATAGAACGGCTTAGATTGGAAGGGACCTTAAAAATCACTGAGCTCCACTGGCTGGTTACCAACCACAAAATCAGGCTGCCCAGGTCCCCATTTAACATGACCTTGAACATATCCAGGGATGGGGCATCCACAGCTTCTCAGGGCAACCATAAATGATAAACACTTAAATTAGAATCATGCAAAGCAAGTTCATAGGCAAAATACACTGCTATAGTTGGAAGTCATCAATCTAAGTCAGTGTAAGTAAAAATGTACAAAATTGCTTGTGCTGGAAAATGGGCAAAGTTACCAACAAATCAAAGCAGTAAGGCAGAGAGCAGCGACAAGTTGATGTGTGTATTTACAGGCTAAAGATAGTTGCTTTATTTGTACCCACTTAGAAAATAATGAGAAGCGTGGCTGAGAAACACTCTCTTGCTGAACTTTCAAACACAAAATAATGATTTTCATATTCATTGACAAGCTTCATTAACTGAAACTAGAGCATTATTTCTAAAACACTCCCATGTTCCACCATTCCTGGTACATTCTTTGTACGGAAACAAGGGGAGCAAACACATTTGAAATGCTTGTATCAGCACCTTGATGGGAAAAATACAAATTCGATTTCCCTAAGGACTGAACAACACTGAAAAAAAAAACCAAAAAACAAAAAAAAAAAACAGAAATAGCAAACACTCTGTAAGAAGTGAATGAGGAGGAAGAAAGGACTATCCAGAGACAATCCTATGGGGGATGGACTTAGACCAACAGCAGGCAAAAATTGCAGAATCATAGAATTGTAGGGGTTCAAAGGGGCCTCGGGATCACCTAATTCAACCCCCCTGCCAAAGCAGATTCCCTACATTAAGCTGCAAATCTGATACAAGCTTCTTCTTAGTTGTAACAGTAAAATGTGTCTAATTACAGTCACTTTTTAGTGTATACATAAATATATACATATATATAAATATAAATGGCCAGTTTATGCTATCCCAACATCATTTATTTAGGGCAGAGGTTAGAAAGAGACGCGATACCAACGCTGAGTGAATGTTTGCTGCCCTCCTGTGTACAACTGCAAAAAGACATCTGCGAAGACATAAGAGCCCTGGCTTTTCTGTTTAGGATGTTCAGTTCCTGGGTCCGCAGCTGGTGTGGAGTATGTGATATGGATTTGCCCCACGAATTGAATCATCCAGGAATTGACCAATAGTTCTTCTAATGGATCTGGGCCATTATTCTCCCACCATCTGCTTGTTGTGTCTTTTACCGGTATTATATTTAGATACCATTTGCTGCTTCGTGCATGCAGTGGGAAAAAGAGCTGGGAATGGGAGGCTGTTCCTTGATTGCACTCTGTGAGAGAGCAGTAACAAGATTTTGGGTTCCAAGCCAGTGCTGGCAGCCTCCATTTTGGCCAAAGCTGCATTGTGGCTCACTGCATTTATTAACACTGGAGGAACGGACCATAAATTCAAACAGGAAACTGATACATCAAAGAAACCACCATCTAAGACTACCTTGGACTCTCTATCACTGGAGAGATGCTTCTTAAAAACACCTGAAGTACACATTTTCAGGAATGGCTAAAGAGGAGTTCATTCTCCTTGCAGAATGCTCAGAACATCACTGACTCTCAACCAATGTCCATGAGATTCTTCTGTGATTTTGTTTACAACGCACTCAGATATCACCAAAGATGCCCTCTCCTTGGAGACACTCAAGATCAGGCCAAGTGGTGCCCTGAGCACCTGATCAGGCTGTAGTTGGCCCTGTTCATTGCAGGGTGTTGGACTAAATGGCCTTTAAGGGTCTCTTACAACTCAAACGATTCTATGATTCTATGTTCTTTTCTGACTGTGAAATTACACAGAGTTGCATACTTACCTAAGCACAAATCAAAGTGTAGAGCCAGTATTTTTATGATAATTATTTGTCATATTTATCTTAGTACTGTTTGGCATTAACACAACATCAGGAACACTATGACAGGGAAAATGCAAAAGCTAACTTTACGTACAACTTTTAGACTTCATTTAATTCACATTTCATATTCACTTTCAGTACTTATTCTGCACAATGATTATTAAATTTAAATGTAATTCTCACTGGCTATGCAAGTTACTTTTGTGAAGATTATAAAATCCTTTTGTGCTAAGCAAATATTAGAAAGAAATGTATTACTACACACTCACACACAAAAGAATAACTCTAAGCAGAAGGATATTGAAGCATAGAAACATGAAGTCACTATAAACTTACCAGATATCAAATGAATATTTCTGTATTGATATACTTGTAAATCATTGTAAGAAAATTCCTAGATATAGATATACCGTACCTACATTGTACCAAAATGGGAACAGGAGAGTAAACACAAAAAATATGTTCCATTACAGTATACAATGCAAATCTCTTCAGTCCACACTTCGTAGAGAATGAAACCTCTCCCTTTTGTTTACTGAACTTGTGGGGAATTTGTTTTATTCAAGCCAGCTTCTTTCTGCGAGGTTTCAGCTTTGGAAAGTGTGCAAATTTTGAAGTACTGATTCACAAGTCTTATCTTTGGGGTTGAACTCAATGATCTCTTGTGGTTCCCTCCAACCCCTGCAATTCTATGATTCTGTGATCTGGGGAGAGGGAGACCAAATATTGTTCTCAGTTGTGCCGTTCTCCTTGGCTCCAGCTGTCTGATTTCAATAGGAAATCTGGTCATACGGAAGTAATCAGGGAAAAAGAACTGCCCAGACCAAAGATTCAAAAGTCTCAAAATTACCTCATTAAGGATGATTGTTAAATAATTACTGAATCTGAGGACCTGGGCTTTCCTGCTTGTTTTTGGTTGGTTATGCTCAGTGCTAGGGATTCATCACAAATTTACCTAAAGAAAAAGAAAACTGAATCTGTATGGCTTTCGGATATTTTTTCACTGGTCTCCAAAGCCCTGAGTTTGAGGGTTTTCTTTTACAAAATAATGGCAAAGAATGTGAAATGCTAAAATCCGTTGGTTTGAATTTCCTTCACCAAAAAACACTCTGTGGAAGTAGCTAAGAACACAGCAATATGACATTGCAAAAATGTGTAGAGTTAAATAAATAATCAGGGATCTGAATAATGTTTCTCAGATAGGACTGAGCTCTAATGGCTCTGGCTGTTTTCTCATCAGGATTTTTGTAAGTTGCTGGGTAGAGAAATCAGATGACAAGGAGAAGTTTCCAGCTCCATCATATTTCACATTCAGCTGGGGAAGTTTGCAGGGTTCTGCTGGGGCACAGTTATGCCATTGACACTTTCTTGGCTGCATGTCCCTACAGAGGGAGGTAAAAAGAAAACAAGACTCCTGTGCCTAGCTTATTAGCAATCCTGTCACATCATATGGGCACCTCTGTAGAAGAGACATTGAGGATGACAGAGTGAGCAGAAGGACCTCACCTACACTCCCCTGAGCCCCAGTGTCCTATTGTCTTCAGCTTCTGCACCTACCCTGTCTCTCCACCAGGTACATAATATACCAGACAAGAGAGTTGATGGCTGCAAGTCTTCACGTAAAAATCTCTAGTTGAGCCTCTGTTTGTAGCATGAGCAAAAAAAGTGGTCACACCACAGGCACACAAATAAAGTAAATTAGACTTTTCTGTAGAAGCCAGCTCAACAGTAATTGAGAGGCCTCGTGTCCTCAGAGGGCTCATTAGAGTTTGGACTTGGAATTGTCTGCAGGTTGAAAAAGAATTGGAGACGCTCAGCAGATGGGTGGTAAGGGATGTGTTTGAGCTGCAGTCTTCTCTTTATGATCACAATTCTTCAGAAACTTCAATTTCACAAATCTTTATCTGATTTGCCAATTCTTTGTTTTATTATACATTAGGATCACAGACCCTGTTGGCCCTGTTCCTGCCCATGTAGGGAAAAACTTGGGATCTCTTGCCTTCAACTAGAAATCCTTTGACAGTTGATGTAATTTGGCATAAATGTAGGCTGCTGTTGAAAAGGGCCAGGGCACTCATTACTGCCACTCTTCCGTTCCTTTCCTTATTTCATCACTGCATAAAGCCATGAAGAATGGGAAAATTGGGACTGAGAGAGGCAATGTTCCAATGGTCATCTGCCATAGTGCATACAGAGAGTTGGATAGAAGCTTGACCCTTTCTGGGTGATCATAGACTGTCAGGCTTCACCCTATATTCTGTGGTCTCTTCAATGTAGGCTCAGAGAAATTAAGAATTTTTCCCATGGATATGAAATACTGGGAGAAGAACAGATTCAGCAACCTTCCCTCTTAAAAGAAATGTGTCAGTCTGAGTAGGAAACACAGAAGAACATTTGGAGTGGTGAGAACAGCAAAAATTGAACTCACTCCCAGCCATAGGGAGAATTCAAATTACAACCATGAGAGGTGCAAGCCATCCAGATGGATTTTCTGCTCATGTCTACAAAAAAAGAAATGCATCAGCAAGATTTTATTGGATGTTTCTCTGCTTCTCAAAACTATATTCATTACACTACTTGCCATGCTTGCTCCCTGCTTTGTGAAGTGCTTTGTTCTTGGCTTTCTCTTCAAGGCACCAGTCTCCACTCTTCTGTTCAGAGGTGCTCAGCATGTCTGTATACAGCTTTAAATGTATTTCCAGCAGAATCTGCTTGTACTGAACAATACAAGAGAGTGAAGCATACCTGAAATTTCCGATTTGTTTTAGTGGGCAGTAGTGCTTTAATTTGAATTCTGCTTTGAGGGAACGTGTCCTTCTGCAAAACAACCATTCTGTAGTTGATGTGTAGACTTGCACAAGGAAAAAAATTAAAGCCTTGTTTTTATCATCTCAAGTATAGCAAGTCTGCTTTGGGAAATATCAGCAAATGAACTTTGGGGAATAAAATACTGTCTTCAATGTGCTAGCCTATGCAATGGAAACCAGGGTTTTCATTGAGATTAGTATTGGTGGTAGGACTTGAGCCTCATCTTTCATTTGTCACCAAATTTGAGATAATTATGAATAGGACCAAGGGAAGTTGCATGAAGAATTTGTTAAATGGCTCAAAACGGTTGACATAGCAAAGGAAGCTATTTGGATCCCATAGGGATTAAATTCCATCTCTTTCTCTCCTGCCTACTCAGGAAGGAAACATCTCAGTTCTGTCTCCTTCTTTTGCCTATTCAGATAGAATAATCTTTGCTCCTCTCTCTCTCTCTCTCTTTATTTTTGGTTTGATTTTGGTTAGGTTGGGTTGGGTTGGATAGAATTCGGTTGGGGTTTTTTGAATGTAGTTTAGAACCAACCACGTAAAGAAACTTTGGTCTTTTTCTATGAAAATCATCTTTAATTGTGACAAAGGTTCTCAACACTTGAAGACTGGCATGGTATACCTACCTTTTACAGCAGTCTACTACATTGGGAGTGGAGCAAGGGATGATCCACTCATGGTAGGAGGAAGAGAGAAAGGCAATGACAAAAAGCCAGGATGAGCTTTGAAGAAACAGGGAAATGAGTGGCTGCTCTCTCTGCCCTTGCGTGATGGGCATGACTGTTGCTGGGAATGGCCAAACTTCATCAGTGGAACCAACGCAAAGATCCTGGCCTTGTAATCATCAGTGGCTATTCTTTTGTTTTCTTTGCCCTATACCCCAAACCCATTCTCTTAACATTTGTTACTTCCAGTTCCCTTTATTTTGATACAGTGGGAAGAAGGTGCATTGAGCTCTATCACATTCACCAGGAACATCCTTTGTGTGGAGGCAATTCTGACAAAATCAGGTCTATAGATGACCCATGAAAATAACTCCACACATGTATTTTCTCAGGCTATCTCCTTCCTTTTTTTATTTCTTCACAGGGCTGAGTGAAAAAAAAACAAAAAACCAAAAAAAAACCAGCTGAATAGGAGTTAGAGGGGGGTGATATATGCCACAGCTGATGGAAAACAAATCCAGCAACTTCTCAGTAAATGCTTTTTCCTCCACACACAGCTCTTTCTCCCAACAACCAGTTGCAAATAGGTTTTATTGCCCAACGGCCAGATCAAGTAGACATTTAACAAACTTTAATTCTTCATCAAGCTTCAGATTTCTCACCCGGGAAATCTTCCTCCTTTTCACCCTCTCTTTTCTTTTCCTTTGTTAAAAGCAGGACATGACAGCCTGCAGGGTGATATCTATTGTTACAAGTTGAAAGATCTAGCACACTCCGGAGTCTGAGAGAGTGAATGAATTATTAACATCCTTCCCTACTGTTCCTGGTAATGTATGCAATGCTTGAAAAGGCTTTTCTTTTAGCTTAAAGAAGCACAGATATTAGCAGTTATTCAAAACAGCCTGGCAGACACTGTATTAATATTGCTTCACCAGGGCTTGCTGGGAGTGAACTTTGGATCTTTCTGGCTGAACAGAAGAAAGGCAGTAGTCCGGGAGAAGAAACAGCAGCTTTACAACAGCAACTAAACAGCTTGTCCCAGCAGCCATGGTAATTTGTTTGAGAGGAGGAAGAAGAGGAGGAAGACTACTGAGTTTTCAACCAGAAAGGCTTGCCTACTGCTATCTAAATTGTTTTGGATAACCAAGACAGTTAACTTGTAAACTGTTACCTGCAGATCATTTTGTGGCCAAAGAGGTAAGAAATGTACTTAAATGATTCTTCTGTAGTATTTGCCCTATTCTCTGAATATAAGGAGGGACAATGTTGCAGTCTCTTCCTTTGTGGCATCTGGTGATAGATTCCAGTTGTGGCAGAGGAGTTCAGGTTGGATATTAGGAAATATTTCTTCTCAGATAAAGTAATGAGTTATTGAAACAGGCTGCCCAAGGAGGTGGTGGTGGAGTCATCACTCCTGGAGGTGTTCATGAGAAGGGCAGATGTGGCACTGAGGGATGTGGCTTAGTGAGCACGGTGGGGTTGGGTTGATGGTTGGACTAGATGATCATACTGGTCTTTCCAACCTTAATTATTCTATAGTTCTATGATCTTTCTGCTTCATGTCTCCAGATACCTGCTAATGCATCTACCCCAAGTGTGGAGTTGTCCCTTGTGGTGGTCTTCTGCTGACCATCTCTGCTTGTCTTCCCAAACCAGTGAGACTACATAGCACTATGTGTGAGCTATGTCCAACACACCAAGAGCAACTTCTAGCACATATTTTGAGATCATCATGTGACAACTGTCTCATACATTAAAAAAAAAACAAAATTGAGAAGGTTGTTTTGCCAGTTCAGCACAACAGTCCTGATCTGTTCCTAGATAAACAATGTGCCATGTGAAGAAGCATCTCGTGTTATTACTTGCTTCTGAATTACTATATAAATTTAAAAAAAATAATAATAATAAGATATCAATGAGGATCCATACAGGGATGATTATTCTGGTTAACAAAGTCTGATTTCTTATGACTTTGTCATTGGCCTCTCACACTCCACAATCACCCTAGCTTTTTGCACAATCCACTGTAAAATCACTTAAAAGTCTTTGCTCACTCTATGCTACTTTCCATTTCTTCTAAGTCACAATATTGATTCTCTGAAATATTTATCTTTATGTCCACCAGCTATTTAGCTATGGACTGTGGAGAAGGAGTGTGTTGATGTGGGCATGCAACTGATAATCCAAAAGGCTTGGGATTTTAGTACTATCTATTGGGTATTTTTTCCACATCTAACTATGAGTGCTTGCAGGGCTTGTGATGCTGCAATCCCATTGTTAAGCTTCAGTTCACCTGGCTGATGAGCTCATGTGTGAGCAGTGAAGGATGGATAGATCTATGCTCAGACTGGTAGGATGCGCTCTCAATCATATTTCTGAGTTGAACTCCTCTCATATGTGCGTTTGCAAAAGATACTGCCAGTTGATGTGCTGGACCATAAAATTCCATTCCTCAAACCTTTAGCAAGCCAAGTGGTGGAGAAAAATTTGGTTCCCCTTTTCTCGCACATGAGAAGCACTTCAACAGTTCTGTAAAGGAAGTGTCTGAGAGGAGGTAAGGAAAGAATAGTGGATCAGAAAAAAATCTCCCCAGGGTGTTTTTCTTGCTGAAAACCAAGCAACACTGAACTACTTGTTTCCATGCTTTCAAATACAGCCAACTTTCAAAGCAAAGACAGAAAAACCCTCTGCTACAGCAGCTAAGTATCAACTTTGCAGGTGATTTCACCTTGATATCACCTCGAGCTCTGAAGTTTCCAGGATCCCATGAGGGCAATGCATCAGATTTAAGCTCTTGTGGTAGTGGAAGAAACATGACGATAGAATCATAGAATAATTTGAGTTGGAAGGGACCTTTAAAGATCATCTGGTCCAATTGCCCTGCAATGAGCAGGAACATCTACAGCCTTGCTCCAGCCAGACAACAGCTGAGCAGGGGATTTATTGTGTCCACAGCTCCATGCACCGCAGACCAGACTGTCAGGCAGTGCTTTGTCTTCTCCCATAGCTTGACTGAAGGCATCCAGTGCATCCATCTGGATGGAAATAGGTCAGTATGAGCCTCAGCAAAACAAACTGGGCTTAGTCATGACCAAGCAGGGGACACCAATAAAGCTACGTTTAAAAAGAGACAAAATGAATCCTGCTGCCTTCAACATTCATGGAAGCTCAGCTCCATTGTACGAAGCAGAACAACACTAGGTGGCACTGACTTCACGATGTGGAAGAGTTCAAAGGCACAAAGCTAGACAAAGCTGATGATGAAAGCAAGAACTTGGTAAACCTACTTTGGGGAGCCTTCATAGAATCACAGAGTCATTAAGGTTGGAAATACCACTAAGATCATCTAGTCCAACCACTGACCCATCCCCACCATGTCCACTAATCACGTCTCTCAGAGCCACATCTGCCCTTTTCTTGAACACCTCCAGGGACACTGACTCCATCACCTCCCTGGGCAGCCTGTTCCAATGCACAACCACTCTTCTGGAGATGAAGTTTTTCCTAATATCTGACCTAACCTTCAACCCCCTTCAATGGGGGAGCTTCTGCACCATATAGACATTTAGATTCCCATCTTCACAGTAATGCCTTAAAGACATTAGAGCCGAGCTGAATGAGGTCAAAGTAAAGGTTTGTTTAGTCAAGACCTGTCTCCAGAAATGCATGAGATTCCACTTTGGACACTAAAATCTAAGTGCCTAAATGTGAAGCTGAATATCTCCCATGTTGTAGAGATGTCCATGCAGGCATTAGGTAGCTAAACTTATTTTGTAGATGAGTGATAGCTGGAGACTGTATGACTTTGAGTCGTTCTTTAGGCTCTGCTGACTACCTGCACTGAACCTCCATTGACTATAGTGGACACTGAGCATCCATCAAGCTGATAGATTAGCATTTGTGCTCTAGATGCTTAACATACTGCATGGTACCAAAAAGATAGGTATTATCTCCTTTATCTCCTTTTACAACATTGATTTGATTTTCCAGTCCAAGCAATTTGATCTTATTTCATCAGGTTTTCTATGGGAAAAAAAAAAAAACAAGCAACAACAAAAAAACAGTCTTCCCTAAAGCAAAAGAACTTCCTTTCTAGACACAGACAATGTTCAGTGCTGATGTGTGTTTTATGTCAAGCAGTAGAATTCTTGTGTGTCACTGTTTACACATCAGTGTAAAGTACAGGATTAGGCTATAAAATGAACGTGCTGATTTCAGTTCATTTGTCAACAGGAATAAATTACACCATATGTCAAGTAGTGGTAGAGCCTCGGTGCAGAGCATTAATGGAACTATCCATTAATAGATAGGTACCACAGCCAGAAGAGAGTAAACATTTGTTCCCTGATTGTAGTGCATGCTTCCAAAAAGCAACGGCTAGAAGTTATCAGAATAAATAGTGCTCAGAGTGAGAAATGTTAAAGGAAAACACAGAGACAAAATCCTGACTAATACGTTAATGGTAATTTCAGCTATTTATTTTTTACTGTAGGATGTGCAATCCTGGATCAGTCCAAGCTGACTACCCTATCAATCAATCCCTCCCTAATCCAGCCTTGAGCCACTGACTCTTATCCATGGTCATATATACACTCCAGACTAGTTCTGACACACTTCTAATTAGGAGTTGATCAGACCCTTTCAGTACAAGGACTTTTCAACAGCTGTGAGCTACAAAGGGAAAAAACATAACTTATTTAGTGAAGTGGGGAACAATTAGTGAGGTAAATTTACTACCAAAAATATTCTTTGGAGGATGATTGGATAGGAACATGACTACTTACAGTTATTGGAGATCAGGTTGCAAGTACTCATGTATTACTCACAATCTCCAGCTCCAAATGGACAGAACCACTAGGCAAATGTTTCCTCTACTGTGCACTATTGTGAATGTACAATACTTCTACAACTAAAAGTTTAATGAAGTTGACCTGACTAGGTAAGTGATCTTACCTTATTTAATACACAAGTCCAAAATGTAGGTCTGGCTCGAGCTTCATGGATTCACTGGTGGATGGTTGTTCTAGATGATTTTAGTGGTCTATTTTAAAAAATAGGTAGCATTTAGAAATGTTTAATTTTTTTCATTCTGAAAAGTAAGAGACTTCAGATTCTGATGGTAGAATTTTCTGATTTATGAAGTGCAGCATACCAGATTTGAAGTACAGCTTTCCCCACAAAGTTTTCATTTTATTTGATGATCACTAATATTCCATAAGCTTGTTCATTTCGTAATTGAATATATTTGAATGCTAAGGGCCATCTTTAAACTTGTCACAGGCCTAGCCTGGAGCTCATGGATGCCTATCTCATGCTGTCAATTTTTGCTTCCACTCACTTATATAAGAAAACATGGCAATGCATCAAGAAATTCATTTATGCTTTCTTGCCACAACATCTTTTTTTTTTTCCTCCATCAGTGAGTTCATGCAACAGAGTTGAGTATATGGAGAAAAATCAAGGAGGATGTCTTAAATTAATAAACAAGCATTATTTTGGGAAACAAACTCTTCATGTAATGCTCACTTTAATTCCAAATTCCCCTGGGCAACTCTGAGCAACTTTTTGTTTGGGAAAATCACTCAGCAACATTGCAAATACCACCACAGACAAAACAGAGGTGGTCTATATGAGGATAAAAAGAGATGTCCTTCTCTGAATAATGTTACAAGAAACTGGATTCCTCTGTCACAGGTGATGACTGAAACCACCAGCACCTTAGCTGTAGACCTGGATCCTCCACAAGTACTTTTGGTCTGAGGCTGGAGCTGCTCATACTGTTCACTCACAGCACCAAGCAATCCACATTCAACTTCAATAACAGCTGAAGCCAGGGCCCTCATTGTCCACAGGAACCTCAGATAAATTGATCCCTGATGCTGCTTTCCTTTGCTTTTCTCTGTACTGTTGTAGCATCTCTTAGAATTCAAATGCTTCTATCTGACACGATCCTTTCATCTTTCAGCAGATGAGGTCCAGCTATTACAATCCTCTACATGTTGTGTAATTATTGTAACAGCTCCCTTAAGGCTCAAGTCATTATAACTGTCATTTGATCAGCTTTTTGTCACTGAGTCTTTTAAAGAAAAACTGCACCCTGCACACATATGTTAATTTATTTCCATAAACATGCAAATATCTCTCCTCAGTTTCTCAGTGACCTGATCTGATTTTGTGTTTCTTTTACACATACTCATTTCTAATGAGTAACAGCCAGATGGATACGATGATCACCTGTCTGATCACATTTTTATTCATAATTTGAGCTTATCAGCATATCCAGCACGAATATTTAACCCACACACCTGAATCGACATGAGTTCTTTAGAAATCTGCATGGGTTAACAATATATAGAACTTATTTGAATATTTCGTCACAGTAACATCTAACATATATAGGGTTAAAGTTAACAGCTTTCCTGGAAATTTTTCTTCCAATGAAAAATAAATCCCTCTTGTTCATTCCATGTTATTTCAATGGCCTTTTGCAGGATGCTTGTTAAATTCATCATCAACTTCAGGAAGCATCTAACTCTTTCAGCTTTGTTTATCAGCTCTGATAGAGCCACACTTGAAACATCTGGAAACAAAGCATACTTCATTCCCACACACAAGGCTTCCTCATGGTGAACTTGGCCCTTAGACTGCAGTTCCATCTGTGCTTGGTGACATGCCAGCATATCCACAGTGCTCGTATGTGAGTACCATATGCTTCAGATGGGTCTGAGCCCAGGCTTGCAGATCCACAGTGCATACACAAGGGCAAGATGAAGGAGTTCGGAGGTTATCATTAGCCAGCCATGGAGATTAATCCCTATAAAAGTATCCATAACCCAAATAATAAGTAGTTTAGGGTAGCGATTCATCGAGCCATATAGAATGGGATGCATTTCTGTTATGAGATGGCTCTTCCATCACCATGAAAATAAGTTCTACCGGTTGCCATCCTGCAATAAAACATCTGTGCTGAATTGTTTTTCACTGGATTCTTTGTCTCATAGATGGCATCTGCCATGAAAATGAGTCTGCGTCACGTGACATTAAAAGAAGTCAGCATATCTGGTCATCCAAACATGGCCAACTGCAGAAATATCTGCTGGGTACAAATCAATAAAGTATTCATGGGTTATTTTCTATAGTCTTGAAGAGGTTCATATCATTAACTGAATCATAGAATGGCTTAAGCTGGAAGTAGCCTTAAAGCCATCCAGTCAGTTCCAAGACCTCCCACTGTGGGCAGGGCTGTCACCCACTAGATCAGACTGCCCAGGGTCCCATATGTTTCAGAAATGCAGATTTCTCTGACTTTATATTGGTAATAGATAACCTACTTTACTCAACATTAGCCACTTAAAAGCTGTGCAATATTCCCTAACCGCTCTTTGGTCCTATTTTTTACAGAGGTGACCAGCTCATCAAAGATTTTACATTGCTCTAGGCTGCTGCCAGAAGTTTTTGCAAATTGGTTCATACTTATATTTGCACTCAATTTGTTATTATCTGTAGGGGGACTGCTAGGTTACGGCTTGAGCTGATGACTGAACACCTGGTGATGGGGTGTGGCTGACCCAGGGAGCACAGGAAAATTGTTTGCACACGTGCTCCACAATGACCAGAAGGGATGGACCTAGGTGGAGTCCTCTGGGCTTACATAAGGGCCAGCCACAGAAACGAGAGCGTTTTTTTGGACCTAGGTTGCTCCCTGCATGCTGTGTATCTGGTAGGTGTGGTTCAACTTGTCTTTCTGTATGACTTTTGGCTTACCTACAAATACTATGCCTGGTATTGCCAAGAATTTGTCAGAAGTTATTTTGCTTCTTCGTATGCAAAATGCTCTCTGATTAAAAAGTCAGAAGAAAATCTCAAAAAGAGCAACAAGTAGCATTTGAATTTTCTGAGAAGCCAAGGCATTTGGCTGCTAGCTTATGGGCTGCTGAATTGGAGAATCACAGAATCATTATGGTTGGGAAAGTGCCCTAAGATCATCTAGTCCAACTGTCAACCCACCTGCACCATATTCACTAAATTATGTCCCTCAGTGCCACATCTACCCTTTACTTCAATGTTTCCAGGGAGAGTGATTTCATGATGTCCCTGGGCAGCAGATTCCAATGTCTCTTTTGAGAAGGTGTTTTTCCTAGTGTCCAACCTGAAACAGGTGCCATTTCGCCCTACCGCCTCAGCAGTGCCAAGCAGAGCTGTGCTGTGTGATGCCCACAGACCAGGCTGAGCCTGGAAGTCTTGCATGGTGACCCATCTCCCGCACTGTAAACATCACTGTTTCCCATAGGTCAATAACTTGTCAGGTCTAGCTTGCGTGATTTCATGATCTGTTCAGTTAAAGAACAAAAACTCTGTTTCCTGTAAAGGAACCATCTGTTGAGGCAAGATGTGATTACTTGTGCCCACTTCAAACGTAGTGTGCTCTGTCTTCCAGTTTTTGTTTCAGTGGCAGCAGTACATATGGATGGAAATTATTTCTTTTAAAGTGTCAATTTTAGTCTTGTTGACATATTTAGGAGCAAATCTTGTCTGTGTATCAGGCATCTAGCCATTCCAAGCTCTATAAAGCAAACCTTATGGGTAAAATCTTTCCTTTCCTTTGTGTCCCAGATCATATGGCATCACAGTAATGGAAACAAATACATGCAGTGACCTAAAAAGGGCCATTGAAAGATAAGAAGACATGCAAAGCTATAACTGTAGCATTCAGCTAAATTTATTAGGACATATTCTCTGGTATATAAAGCAAGAAAGACACGTAAAGACCCACCAACTTTTTATGTGCTAGGTCAGCATGGAGAGGGTACATATGGAATAATCACAGGTCTACACAGAGCTGGAGGCTATGGACTGAGGTGGGAAGAATGTTCCTCTAAGTGTGGAAATAATTATGAAGAGAAAGTGGCTGTAAAAAGTGATTGTAGGTGAAAATCACAGAATCACAGAATCACAGAATTGTAGGGGTTGGAAGGGACCTCCAGAGATCATCGAGTCCAACCCCCCTGCCAAAGCAGGTTCCCTACAGCAGGTCGCACAGGTAGGCATCCAGGCAGGTCTTGAACATCTCCAGAGAAGGAGACTCCACCACCTCCCTGGGCAGCCTGTTCCAGTGCTCCGTCACCCTCACTGTAAAGAAGTTCTTGCGCATGTTTGTGCGGAACTTCCTATGCTGCAGTTTCCAGCCGTTTCCCCTTGTCCTGTCTCCACTCACCACTGAAAAGAGTCCGGCCTCGCCATTCTGCCCCCCACACCTTAGATATTTATAGACCTGGATCAGGTCCCCTCTCAGTCTCCTTTTCTCAAGGCTGAACAGACCCAGTTCACTCAGCCTTTCTTCATAGGGGAGATGCTCCAGGCCCTTCACCATCTTCACCATCTTCGTGGCCCTCCGCTGGACTCTTTCCAAGAGATCCCTGTTGTGGGAATGTGCTTATTTAACAGCACAGAGCAATTGTACTTAGCACACATTCATCAAGGAGTTGAATTTCGTGTATGGAAAGAAAAAAAAAAAGAAAAATACTTTCCTTTTTCATTGAAAACAAACCCTGCTTTTTCAGGCAGTAGCTTTGTTCCTGTTGTCTATCTTTCTCCCCTGGAGAAGCAGGTCATGCAGTAGGAAAGGCTGCTGCTTAGTCTCTCCTCTGCCTTGAGCAAGGAGAGACTCCTGAAACCCTTGAGGCAGAAGAGCTTGCAAGTCTGCACAGAATAAATAGCTGCATTTGGTTGTTACATTTTTCCACCTCAAACTGTTGGTGGGCTCAGCAGAGAACGCAATGCCACAAGTTTGTGAAACAATTGTGTTTTTTTCTTCCGAGGTCTTGAATGCAAACGTTTGACACGTATCTGGTTTCTTAACCACAGTGACAGCATCTTCTTCCTCAGGGCTCCATGGGGAGGCAGATGCTGGAGGGGTTCTCACTCTTATATAATTCTATCATTCTATGATTCTTACTTCCCCTCCCCTGACTCATTCACCATCAGAGGTTCTTGGGCAACAGGAATCATAGAATCATTAGAGTTGGAAGGAATCCTTAAAGACCTTCTGGTCCAACTCCCCTGCGATGATCAGGGATACCTACAGCTCGATGAGGTTGCTCAGAGCCCTGTCCAACCTGACCTTGAATGTCTTCAGGGACAGAGAATCCACCACCTCTCTGGGCAACCTGTTCCAGTGTCTCACCACTCTTCTCATAAACCAACCAACCAAACAAAAAAACCTAGAGTAAAAACCTCTTGAGCAGTTAGTCTGCTAGTCTTCCAGCCTCCTTCAGCATGTCTTGGAATCTTGATCCATGGAGGTTTTTAATTTTTCAGCCACAGTTATTACAAAACTCAGAGGATGTACATCTGGTCTCTAACCACCAGTTCCCACCTTCTTTCTCATGCCTTCACCCCATGGAAAGGTAATATAGATCAGAGAAGATTTCTGGGATCTGACAGGTGCTACTAAATCATTAAAATAGGGTAAGGAAAAACAAAACCAACAATAAAATAAAAATGTGTACCTGTACATCTTTTTTTTTTTTTTTTTTTTTTTTCTACTTGCCACAGGAAATAGGCATCAAAAGGCTGTTCTGAGGCACCCAGACTGAAAGGTGAAACAGAACTGCTCTCATAACCAAAGCACATTGTGATTCATTATCTTTTGCTTTTCCTAGAAGGAAAATTGAAGATAATGGTACTTGTTTATGAGGAAATTGAAGAGGAACTTCCCTCTTGGAGGCCTGGAGGATTTCAAGCCTGTGTAAAACTCCATGATTTGGAGGCTCCTTGAGGTCTTGAGATCTGAGGAGATACAAATCCATTGCTCCAGAAGTCTATGACAGGAACTGATCTGGTAGACTTAATCACCATGTGGGAAGATGTCCATAACTTCTTCTTGCCCCAGCAGTTGTTGGACCTCTGCACAGCATCCCATCTCAGATAGAAGAGAGAAGTAGTAGTTTAACTCCCTCTGGCTAGAAAAGCAGCACAGAGCATTTACTGCCTGGAAGGATTTCACAACCAAATCAGCTATGGGTATATCACATAACCAGCTCCTGCAGACTCCTTGCACAAAGATGTCAGATATTTAGTTTGGCTCTGGAAGTTAGAGAAATGGTAAGTGGTGACTGAAGCTGATGGGATGGGTAAGAGAAAGACAGAGGTACTCTGGCTGATGATCAGGAACTTGTAAGGAAGAAAATGAAAATTTGGATGGTTAGACGAACTCAGCAACTTGGGCAGAATTCAACTAAAAAACTACTTAAAAATAGAAAAATATTATGATACTGTATTTCTGCTTTTCCAAAGCAAAACAGTGGGACTTCAAGCACCCTGTCTCTTCTGAGAAATGGAGCTATGAGCATGAACAAACAGGGGGTTAAATACAGGGGAAATCAAAGAAACCACTGAACCTGGGGCTGAACAAAACACTTCAGACTGTGACCTCCTTTGGGTTACTTTGTTGATTTTCAGAGAATGTCCCTCAGTGTCATCCTCCTCTGAAATCCTCTCCTATTCTCACATTTTTATTTTATTCTTCTGAGCCACAAAGACTAGAAATTAAATGGCTGCTCCCACTCTGTCCACACATCGTCTCAACTTGAGCTCCTTCTTCCTCACTGATGGAGCAGTCAGGATTGCATCCAAGCCTTGGTTCTCAGAGAGCACAGACAGGTGTAAGAGCCCTACAGTATCTTGCTTGCTTGGGTGGAAGGAGTGGTGGTTGTTCATGGTTTCGTTGTGGTGCAGGGCCCAGAGTCCTGCTACTGAACATAGAATTACCACTGCAGGAAGTTTCTGAACAGCAAGTGTTGCTCTGACCTACTACTGGTTTGACTTGAACCCTTGTTCTGGTGCATCTTCTTTGAAGCATCTATGGATGTCCTGTGTTACTTCTTGACAGGCAGTGCTGTGATGAACTGCTCCAATTTCTGAAAAGTTCTGTGAAGGCTTGCATCCCACCTTGGTTAGATATCACTACAGAGTAATGCTCCAGTTGGTTTTTCCAATGTCAGATTGTGGAGACATTGCCTCAAGTATGAGGTGATACACAGGTGTTCACCTCATCTAAAATTTCTGTTCCACAGGGTTTATGAAGGCACATGCTACACTCCTCAAATCAAATAGCCTTCTGTATAAGAAACACAGTATCCTTGCACTACTACTTGGTAGTACCTGCCTGCATAGAATGTCTGAAACTGCAGGCAGGGATGGAAACATGAATTGTTACCAGTGCTAACGGCACTAGAAACCACTTGCTACATCCTGAGCGGCATCTTGGGGCTTAGTGATGTTAAGTTTGGGTGCAAATTCAGCCCTCTGTGCTCCGAGAGAACCTTCTCCCACTTCTGGTTAATGCATCCTAAGTAAGTTGTCAAGGGTTGATTCTAAATCTGTGATATGTTTTCTGACCTTTTAGTTCCTGATTACCATCACACTCTGATCTCCTATTAAGATATTTAGCTTCCTCACAAAGCAAGAATTTCTCTTCAATCTCAGACTGGTCATAAAGTCTTCTGTGTTTTCAGCTCCTTTTGATAATGGCTGTTATAAAGCATTGCTTTCACACAGCTTGTCTTGATGTGGAGTGCAGTACTCCTCCCATTTCTGCTGCACACTTTCATAGTTAACTTCCTCTGCCTGAATTAGCTGAAAAACCTTAAAAGCATGAAGTGTTTGCAGCCAGCTGTCATCAGAAATAGAGTGGCCTTCTGACCTTCTTGCCTTTTTGTGGTGATACAAAATGAAGTGGTGTCTCTTTTCTCCCTGAAGGTACAGTTCTATTAGGGTTTATAACCAGATTCATCTTTCATCTTCCAGACAGTGTGCTTTTTATTAGCTCAGCTCTTCATTCCCTTCATGCAGGGGTAAGGTAACCACAGCTACTTGATGTGTCATGCTGATGCCTGGTAGCTTTCAGTGAATGTGGTGTTGCCACATCTCTATACTCAATGTAGGATACAAAGAATATTTTTTCAAAAATAATGCCTCCCACCGTGGGTGAAAAAAATGCATTGAAACCATTTGGTGTATTGATTGGTTTGTTACTATTTTGTGAAATGAGAGGCAATTGGATTTGTGTTCCTATGTATAAATACGTGTATGTAAGATTGTCACTAAATAATGTTTACAGTGGCTGTCAGTTGTCAGTCAATAAATCAAAGCCCAAAGGATTCTAAAAAGTTTGCAACGCTAAGGAGACAGCTTAATTCCTTAAGGCACCACCTAGTTTCTCAATCCCTGATTAATAAATCTTATATTTACAGGGATTTACCTCACACAAGTTGCCCCAGTGTTTTCTGAAGTTTTACATTCACTCAGGAATCTTAACAAAGCCTGATTTTCAGGGGGTGACACTCAGCCTTTCATGAAGTCAATATAATGAACTTTCCAACAGAGCATAAAAAGCCCACGAGCACTTTCAAAGGATTGATGGAAGTCTTGTCCCAAGAGAACTGCTTGGATTCCCTTCTTCTTGGCTTGAATTTCTAGAGTTTCACTGGACGTGTTCAGCATGAATTAGTTTGACTACAGGTGAACATCTCTGAATTTAATGGCCTGTGCGTTTCCATGTGGCCTAAGCATTGGTGATCATGTCTATTAAATGTTCCTCCCTTTCTGAAACAGAAAAACATCCATTGTTTTAAGATAAAAAGAACCAATTATTTCCTATACAAAGAAGAATTATCAAGTTCTGTTTGTGAATGAATCATTTGTACAATTTAAAGGATTTTTCATTCACTGCCCCATTTCCCACTGCACTGTTGCAAATGCATATTTTAGTGAGTCCAAGGATTTTGAATTCAGGAGGAATTGCTCACAGGCTAAGCTTTGGCTAAGCTAGTCATATTTAACTTATTTCTTTTTCTACAAACAAACAGACAGTCCACTAACACCTTGTGTTATCTATGGTGTTCTCTGGTCTATGACTCAGATGCATAATTTCCATTGAATGTAATGTGACTGAAACCCTTCATAGCCCACTGCACTGTTCTCGCCTACAGTAATTGCTCTTATATGTGCTGTACAAAAATATTTACAGAAAAATACTAGGCTAGGTTCATTAGTGGAATAGGTCTTTGTTCAGAGAAATTAGAGTCATTGTAAAACAGGATCTCAAGAGACTGTCTCCTCCATGATCTATCCTAGGGTAGGATAGGCCCTACCTATTTCAGTTCTCTGCTACGTTGTCAAGCAACCATCAGAAATGTCATGTTTGTAGTCTGCCTTAAACTTCATGTTTCTTTAAGTTGTGCACTTCTGGATCTTGTCTACAAGAGCCAGCATCCAAAAAGTTCTAGTGAAGTTCCAAAGAATGTACACACACCCATATATGCGTACACACAGATGTAATTCTTGCTGTCTAAAAGCCAGATTCACGCACTAAAATTCTGTAATTATTTTCCTCTCTGTCATGGAAAAGATGAGTTATTCATTCACCCCGTGCTTGGGCCTGAATCTGCACTCCCCAAAGCTGGCACAATACTGCAGTTATTTAGTGTTTTATTTGGAGTTACACCAGCATGAAAATAGAGAAAAAAATAGAGCAGAGTAATGCTTCTCTAAGCATGAAACAGAAGTTTATTGTAGTTCTATTCATTCCCAGGCTTTTCAGCTGGGAACATAATTTTTTTTTTCTTTATTTCCTGTGGTGCAACATGAGACTGCTGTAAAAACTACCCTATTCTTTTGCAAGTTTTGCTTTGCAGCATCCAGAACCCCTGAAGCAGTCTCACAGAAAATGCATTCTTCAAAGGCTTCTCACAAGAGTGATTGATTTCTGGTTGGTTTTCAACTTCATTGTAAATTGTGAGATGGGAAATACAAACAACGTTGACTTAATCTTGTCACTTAAGGCATAAAAGATCAAATAAAAGTGAATGATTTGAGTTTGCTGTAAGCATCCAAGATCGATTTTATGGACTCATTGGGCCCATATTCTTCAGGATCTGGGAGCTATATCTATGTGACTCTTATGTAAACCCAACTCTGATTTATCCAACCTGTTTGGACCCAATGCAGCTCATGGCAGCTCAATCTGCCAGCAGATACCCAGGGCAGTGTTCAATCAGAGCATTGGTTGTTGCATTAGGAATCCCGAGAATGGCCACTTTCACCTTCTTACAACTGCATCCCTTCATCATTTAAGGCTTTTCTAGTGTGGCTGAGCTGTACCTATGTTGTGAACCATATGCAGCAATAGGGGTGTCTCAGGCCTGACAAGTATCGCACAAACCTTTGCTGTGTAGCTGTAAGGACCCTCTCCAGCAATCCTATTTTGTAGGATTTATTGCTCTTGTGATTAGTTTATCATGTTTCATTCTTCTGCCTATTACTCAGCACAGTCCACAAAGTCCACGGTTAAAATCAATCTCATCATCTCAAAACAAATGGACCAGTTGATATTAGTTGCAAAAGCAAAGTAGAAAGAGGAGTTGGAGTGTGGCCACATTCAGAGCTGCAAGTCAAGCTGAAATGGTGGACAAAATTCAAACCTTTTGAATTTTCACATCTGGCAGTTGTTAATCCAAAGCCTGGTGCTCCTGGGGAGCTCACTACTGGGATGAGCATCTGACCCTGGCCAAGAGATGGGGAACTGCAGCCCTCCCACCTCATTTCAGTTCAAACACACACAGCAGGCACAGGAAATTGCTGCTCAAGAACACAAACCAAAACCTACACTGATCTTTAGTTTCATTTTCATCCCCAAAGGTGGATGATTCTCATTAGAAGTGTGAAAGGCAGAAAAGAAGAAGGCATCGCTGCAGGGGACTGAGATGGAAGGAGCCCTAGAGGTTATTCTCCCCATCCATCTTTCACAAGGCAGGATCAGCCCTATACAAGACTGCCTCAGTAAATGTTTTGTCTGAATTATTTTGAAAAGAAAAACACCCTTTTTCATGAGAGCTATGCCAACATATTGTTAGCCCTGACATTAATTAGCTTTTTCAATGTCTAAATGAACAATACAAGATGAAAAGTTGTTTTCTCAGTGAAAAAGTCTACAGATGTTTCTCTGTGAACATTCTCACAAAAAATTGCTACTGCTTTTACTACTAGTAGACTAATAGCAATCTTTTACTATTTTTACTGCTGCTATTATTATAGTATCAGAATTGTCTCACTTGCAGTGCAATATCAACATCTCAGGGTAAAGACAAAACTGAACCAAACAATCAAGTCAAACCATTGGTCAAAGTCATCAGTCTAACCACAGCCATCAGACTAACCTATCAATTAGGGTTTCCTGGAATACCCTATACAGCCAAAGAGAAAAACAGAGAGAGGCTACTGCCCTAATTAGAATTTCTAAGCTGAGGATCTCTTTCTTAAAGGTCAATGATTTGAGAGGGGATTAGAAAGTACAACCAGTGTCTAACCCAGATAGGCCCTCCTGAAATTTCAGGCCAAGATGTCTTGTTCTCAGCAGAAACAGAGAATTATGCGCCTTGTCTTTGTCACTACTATTGACATATTTGAAAGCTCTTGGTGTATCCTGTTTTGATTCTCATTTCTCTAGATCTAAACATCCCTAATTGCTTTCATCTTTTGCCATGGTCATGTTCTCTACACCCTGATCCTTGTTGCCATCTTCTAGGTCTCCTTCTCAAGAGATCTCAGAGCCCAGCATCTCTGCAGTAAATGGGAAGATGACCTCTTGGTGGTCCAGCCTTTAAATACAGGCTTTTCAAGCTGCGCTCAAGCAGCAGGCTTTCCATTTTAATGGAGTCTGTGCTCAATGGGACTTGTCCATTGTATTCAACCTGGCTATGTTTTTACTATTTACACAACAAACGAAACTTCAGCTGAAAGTAGAAAAGTATTCCCTAATAATTTTGTTTCCTCCTCAGTTCCTTTCCCCCTGGTTTTGTTTCTTTTTTTTGTTTGTTTGTTTGTTTGTTTGTTATAAAATCTCAGGATAATTTAGAAACTCATAGGAACACAAGAGGATTTATTTCCTGCAGCAGCACCCCTTTAATTAGCACAGAGAATCAAGCTGTTTTTCTCTTGCTGTCTGTTTCTTCCTGTTTCCACCAGAAAGACTCATCCCTGAAGCAGAGTTATAAAAATGCATGGTCACTCCTGGTCCCATGAAATCGGTGCTTTACACTGCTTCTGCATATTATAGCAAATTTTGCAGTGAAACTCACTGTTCAGCTGTGGGAAAGTATGGTGAAACCAGAAGTATTCACTTTTAAAATGTTCACAGTTTGGACAAGCAGTTCTAAACAGTTCCAGTGTCAGGAACCCGCTATTTTTTTTGAAGGTGTGAAGTGAAATGGGTAGAGCAAAGCTTGTTAACAAATCTTAAAATGGAAACTGTTATTGTGATGGGAGTCAATCTTCCCTTGAAAAATAGGTCCAGGGAAGTAGATTAAAAGCCAACCAAAATATACCATCTTGTCAATGGAAAGAATGCATTTTCCCAGCAATTTGTATTGACAAAGCTGTATTGGGGTAATTAGATTAGTAGTCAACAGCGCTGCAGATCTTTTAACCTTTCCTTGAGTTCCTCAGTTGTGTTTTTTTTCTCTCTTAAAAAATTGAAAACAGAAAGTTAGGGAAAGATACTAAATCTTGTATGACTCCAGATAGCAACTGGAGAATAGGTGCTTTCTTACTCACAGAAAACCCTTCTCCAAAAACCGTTCGGAGCTCAACTTCCATTCTCATATTGGAACTGGCTGCCCAGGGAAGCGGTGCAGTCACTGTCCCTCGAGGTGCTCAAGAAAAGGGCAGATGTGGCACTGAGGGACACGATTGGTGGGGATGGGTCAATGGTCTGACTAGATGATCTTAGTGGTCTTTTTCAACCTTAATGAGTCTATAAATCTGTGATAACTTGGTCATTTTTTTTCTTCCCAAAACCTAACCATTGCTCAAGTAAAACCACTGCGTCTCTCTAAACCTTGTGTTACTCATATCCTCAGAACGTCAGGGCTACAGCAACACTCCTATTAAAAAGTCAGTTGAATAATACATTAAGGAGAATTTCTTCGTATACACATCTTTCATGTCTTGTGTTTATTTGCAAAAAATAAAATGTAACAGATAGTTTTGCTTTACAGCTCAAGAGAAAAATGCAGAGAAGGATGACAGGGATGATCAAGAAGTGTGGAACAGCAGCCTGAGGAGTAACAAATAAATAAGTTCAGACCCATTTCCAGTCTGCAGAGGTGGCTGATAGAACATGAGAAAGGTCTATGACACTTGTGTCTCTCTTCTAAATGGTTTTCAGTTGTTTGAAATCAAACTGGCAGACAGCAAGGATCATTCCCATTGCAATTCTCCTGTCTTTGCATATGTTGAAAAATGAAAGTGAGTAAGCTCAAAGGGTGGGCTGCTGCCTGCAGGCCTCATCTTCACCAGTACGTCCTCATGCCACATTCTAAGGTTTAAAATACTAGCCCTCAGGTTCCTGCTAAGAGATATCATTCTAGTAGATAGGGGGTGGTAAAGAGAAACCCAACACAGCTTTTGTTAGACCTCAGAGAAATTTGCTCTGTGCTGCTGAAGGGAAGAAGACTCCAACTTTCCTGAGCTGGATGCTGTATCACCCACACTCTGCTGCTGTGCAACAACTTCAGGCTGTACCAGTTCCAGCTTCGCTTCATGGAACAGGTAGATGCAGGGGGTGGTTACTGAGAAGTAGTCCCAAAAACCCCTTTGACAGCTGTTGTCTGCTCTAGGTCTTGTCTTCTTGTCAACTCTCAGTCTGCCAGCATCTGGACAGCCTACAGTTTCCCCAGTCTAAAACAATTCCCCACCAACATCAAATACTTCATTTCTTTGAGGGGGAGTGAGGGCAGTCAGTGTTTTGGGGAGAGGGGGAAACCATCACTTGACTGGAATGTGGGAGGTGGCTATCATAAGAGATCACTGGTAGAAATTACCAGAGAAAGCACAAAAGAAGGTAGGATCTTATCACCACCAGACATGGTTAAGAGCATTTAAGAACACAGAATGGATCAACGGATTGTTTGTTCTCGCAGGAGATTTGTGCAGCAGCACTTCAGTTTATATTTGAAAAATAAATCTTACTTCTCACTGCAAGTGGGAGAGGCATATTAACCCAAGCCTTATTCTGTACTTTCAATGAGCATTAGACAGTCTTTCAGTGGGGGAATGTGTATGATTCCCTCGCCACAGAAGGTCAACTCTGAAAACTCATGATGGCACAGTATCAGAGACTGAAGGCCAAATATGCTGAGAAACACCTGAAAGGGAACTACCTGAAAGGAGGTTGTAGTGAGGTGGGGGTCAGCCTCTTTTCCCAGCATCGTGGTTTGACACTCAGGTAACAGTGATGAGAACAAATGGCTTTAAGTTGCACCAGGGGAGGTTCAGGTTGGATATTAGGAAAACATTATTCTCAAAAAGAGTGGTGAGGCATTGGCACAGGATGCCCAAGGAGGTGATGGAGTCCCTGTCCCTGGAGGTGCTCATGAACCATGGATGGAGATGTGGCAATGAGGGACATGGTTTAGTGGGCATTGGGGGATG
>NW_024962265.1:3010827-3079086 GCF_019238085.1 Lagopus leucura | reverse complement strand
TGGAGATGTGGCAATGAGGGACATGGTTTAGTGGGCATTGGGGGATGGGTTAATAGTTGGACTAGACAATCTTAGCTGTCTTTTCCAATCTTAATTATTCTATGATTCTATTATTTCAAGAAGAACGTGGAACATGTTTTAATTTCCTTATTCATTTATGATTTTCAGGGGCTTGCTCATAAATCAACCATAAACTGACCAAATTCCCCTGGGAAAAAGCCAGGGCTTGTTTCATTTCTAAACATAAACACCTGGTGCCATCTGAGATATCCAACGTACCTGAGACACTCAGATAAAGTTAGCTGTACAGGATTCATGCCTTTCCAGACCTGTGACTAGAGTGTGATACTGTTATGCTCAGACACATCTAAAATGCCAGTAGACACCTAAAATAGAGCGATTGCATGGCACCCTTCGAGTCCAAGCACCCTGCTACAAAATCAGCTCCATTTTCTGTAGAGAATGTGACATTTAAGTGCAATCCAGCAAGTGATAAGCCTGCAAATGCCGAGAGAAGTTAAAGAGCAGTCTGGCACTTCACAGCCAACCAGATAGTCCCCAGAATACCATATTTTACTAACTCTGATTTTAAGTTTTTCTTTAACAAATGTAGCATGTCTGAATATGGATTATCACAAAGATCAAGATGTTCAGATTTGAAAATACCTCATGGCAACTGTCTGCTTTAACCTTTGCATTTTTTACATATTTTTTTCCTCATAATCATATTCCACCCACCATAGGATTTAAGCAGCAGAAGGCAATACTTCTATAGAGGATATTTTTTAGACAAAATATCTGCTCTAAAATGTAGCTGGGAATTATTAGAAGGTGTCCTGAAATAACTGTTCTTCATTAGACCCATGCTAATTCAGAATATCATAACATTTTGAAGCAAGAAAGTATGTGCAAATAACACGTGTTTCATAACCAGGAAATGGTCCCAAGTCTAAAAGCTTGAATCTGGATCTAGATCTTACATCATGCAGTGTCAGAAGCTCCAGGCTTGGGATCCTGCTGAATAAAACATCAGAAACAAATTAGGAGTAAGAAGAGCAGCAGCACAGAAAGATCCCAGCATCCAAGGTCACTCACAAGAATATCAGGTGTGGAGACACCAGCTAAATTCAGGCATCAGGAGGTGGTGACCATACATTAAGCCTACAGCAGATTCAAGAATTATGTGCAGATATTATGGTTACAGAACCATTCAGTGGGCCTTTGACCACATACAACCGGCATTTATCTGACAGCTGTTCATAATACTAGTCATATTTACCAGAAACAGTGCAGTACAGTGAGGAGATGTGGCATGTGGATAGTCACATCTTCACAGGAAAGTGTTTATCTGTAAAGCTGAGAGGACATTAAATCCCTCCCTTTTTTTCCTCTATTACCATGTGGGCAGAACAGATGTTCTTATCTCACATAGATTTGCATACCATAGATTTACACCAGCATGCATCTGTTTGTGAGAGATATTTATACCCAAAGGAAATAGTGCTTCGGGTTGTAGAAATGACAGCACATATTTGGGAGAAGAAAAAAAAAAAAAAGTGAGTTAAACCTGTTGTAGCTGATGTCAGCTTGGAACCCGTGGAAAGCGTGGTTCAGTCTGCAGCTTAGTCTGCAAGAAAAGCATGGAACAGAAGAGGGTGGAAAGAAAGTTTTCAGAGGCTGAGAAGACATAATCTACATCAAAAATTGTACTGAATTGGAGTAAATTAGCACTAAGAGAAATTCAGGGCAGACAAGTAGGCGCCCTGTTACTAACAACTAAGGGAAAGAATAATAGGCCAAATGTGCAGCAATACATGCTCCAAAATTACCCCTCTCCAGCAATTCATATTTCCAGGGCTTCATAAGCCAGAATGGGTCTACTGGAATTTGATAATCCTCAAGGGATTTTTAGTTACAGATCATGGAATCACAGCATCATAGAACCATCAAGGTTGGAAAAGACCACTGAAATTATCTAGTCCAACTGTCAACCCATCACCACCATATCACTAAGCCGTGTCCCTCAGTGCCACATCTGCCCTTTTCTTGAACACCTTCAGGGACGGTGACTCCACCAGCTCCTTGGATAGCCTGTGCCAATGCCTCACCACTCATTCCAAGAAGAAATTTTTCCAAATATCCAACATATTGCAAGGAGACATGAATGTGCATGTGTAATTGAAGCTGTGGGTTTTTTGTTTTTTTTTTTTTTGTGTAATTTGATGTCCCACTGTTCTTATACTTGGGAAGACTGGGCAATCCTCTCTTGCGTGTTGTGTCCATGACATTTGATTTTTTCTGACTGCTGCGTGACAGGATAAGTAGTCAGAGGTTTCAGTTTCATTGTGAGGGATTTGGATTGAATATAAAAGAAAAGTTATCATTTTAGTGGTAAACACAATGAGATGTGAGATGTTGAAAATACCTTACAGAATCACAGAATCACAGAACGGCCCGGGTTGGAAGGGACCTCAAGGATCAGATCAAGCTCAGTTTGAATATGTGTCAAGAAGGCAGGCAATCAGTGATAGTCATAGTGCAGACAATCCTACTCTGAAAGAGATATCCGTATTCAGTTAACTGAATTGCATTTTAAACTCAAAGACTATTGACTAGAACCCCAGTGACAACCATGGAGCCTCAACAGCCTTCTCACAGGAAAGTAACTGAAGTTAGAGGAATCCTTCTCTCTTGAGTCGATCAAGGCAAAGCAGAACTTCCATTGTTGGCAAAACTCCAGCAATCATTAGAAGATACTGAAAACCTGTGACAAAGATTTGAGCTTTCAAATACTTTCTTTACCACTGTGCTTTTTGATGCTAAGCACATATAACACCAGTTCAATTCCCATAGACTCTTCTGACTAAGTAAACAGTGTAATGAAGCTGCAAGCCAGTAGCTGTATGCTGTCTGGACATGGAATAAAAATGAAGCCACTGAACTGTGGTAGGAAAGAAGGCATCACCTAAGTTCCCCCTATGCTCAGTGGAGCCCTGTAACAGATGCTTTCCTCTTCAACAGACTAATGCTGTGTTTCTGCTCACTAGGGTGCTTGCTCCCTCCTATCCCAAACTGAAAAGAATTTGAGCAGCGAGCTTTCTGCCTCACCCATTGTCCTCAGCACCTTTTATCTGTGAGTTTTGTCCTTCAGACTTGGCCCTGAGCTTATGCAAGCTCTCAGAGTCCATGAAGGGACAGACACTGACTTTAGGAGGACCTGACTTGCCCCAAATGACTTCCATGGTGACAGTGACTATAAAAGGACTTTGTCTTCCAAAGGCATCACCAGCTCAGCAAAGACACAACTATCCTCAGTACCAAGGACCTACCTAGATTCCCACATCCAAACAAGTATCCAGGCCCCTAAATTACAACCATATTATCATCCATTAAAATGAGTAGGAATATGAAACCTCAACAGGAGTTCAATGTCCAAGGTCCCTCATGGAGCTGATTCCTCAGTCAGTGCCACCACAATGGTTAATTTTGTGTCAGGAGGCTAATTTACCACTTTTCAATTCCTTCCAGGTACTTTCATTATCCTTACCTCTAATTAGCTAGGAAAGCTAAAATAAAACGTGAAGTGAATTATGGCTGCTCTTAAGCCTATGTGCTGTAATAATGGCAATTAATTTGAACAGGCCATTTAAAGGCTATTGTATTGAGATCTACAAAAGCCCAATGGATATGCAAAAGCCTTTTATAACTTGGTACTATTTGCAATATGATCAATTAACTGCTAATTTAACAACAATGTTCACTTGCAGTGCCCCAGTTAGACATCATTACTGAACATTTTGCCATGTCTTACTGGATTAATGTGACTAATCAAACAACTTTCAGAGTGGAGTCAAGATCATGCCATGACACTTGAAAGGAGGTGTGAAAATCTCTTTATAAATTGTTTGAACTCAAAACCTACTTTGAAGAGGTTACTTTAAAGATCAGTAGCATTCTTCCACCATGTTTGGTTTTTTTTCTTCTGTCTTGGGAGATCAAAACCAAAAAACTGTCCACAAATTCCAATAATAATTACTAGCAGAAACATTGGCTTTTTCATGCTCAGAGACAGCTCATTTGCTCAAAGTTGGCAAGGTGGTGGGTGAGAGTTTCACAACAAGGGTTTGTTCAAAAAATCCCCACCAAATTTTCTATCAGTGATGAAATCTGAATTGCTTAGCTTCACCTGTGCATCTAGTTAGAGGACATCTCTCCATACTGGTGCTCAACCTCACCTATAACTGGGAACTCCTGCTGGCCCTGTTCATACCCTACTGTACCCAATAGGAGTTCATAGAATCATAGAATGGTCTGGGATGAAAAGAACCATAATGATTATCAAGTTTCAACCTTCCTGCCATGGGCAGGGTCACCAATCACCAGACCAGGCTGCCCAGAGCCACATCCAGCCTGGCCTTGAATGCCTCCAGGGATGGGGCATCCGCAACCTCCTTGGGAGCCTGTTCCAGTGCGTCACCACCCTCTGGGTGAAAAAATTCCTCCTAATATCCAATTTAAACCTCCCCTGTGTCAGTTTAAGACCATTCCCCTTTGTCCACCACCCTTGTAAACAGCCGTTCCCCCTCCTGTTTATAAGCTCCCTTCAAGTACTGGAAGGCCGCAATGAGTCTCCCCTCATTTCATCATAGAACGTCACCAGATTGGTCAGGCACAATCTGCCCTTGATGAGGCCATGCTGGCTGTCTTGGATCATCTCTTCATCTTGTCTGTGTCTCAACATGGTAACTGGGAGGATCTGCTCCATGATCTTTCCAGCACAGATGTGAGGCTCACAGGCCTGTAGTTCCCTGGCTCATCCTTTCTTCCTTAAAAATGGGAGTAATGTTTCGCTTTTTCCAGGCATCATGGATTTCACCCACCAGCCATGATTTTTCAAACATGAAGGAGAGCAGCTGAGCAGCCACATCAGCCATCTCTCTCAGAACCCTGGGATGAATTTCAGTTCAGCTGAAATTAATCATCTGACATTCGTGTAGACAAATTTCAGAGATAAATTTCATACAATTCACATAACCAGGCACACTAAGTTCCCAATACACAGTGAGGAGCTCATCACTAATGAAATACTAATTACTTTCAAAGAAAGAATCTCAACCTGCACAAAGTATTGCTATTTTCTATCTGCAGCAGTTGAGTATAAGCTCTACATCTGTGCATAAGTGAAAAAGCTCTTTTAGGGTGTTTAAGATTCCTCCTTGGAGTTGCACCAGGAACTGTTTGCATGTCTAGTGACACTGCTGGCTATGCTGATGTTCAATCAAGTCCATTATAGCAAAGAATAAACCCAATTCAGTGTTCTTCATCCCTAGAAAGCAGTAAACCAACAATGTATGGGAAACTAGATTAGAAAAACATAATTTGGCGACGCAGCAATAAATAGTATTCTTGATATTCTCATGTCCTAAGTGATTTCTACCATGGTGCACAGCGTTCAGATTTGTATCCAGATAAGGTGATCACAGTGAAACTGAAACTCAGTATGATATCTAATTCTTACAAACATCATGCCTGAATTATTGAAGTAGCTGACACACATGGTAGAAGCTAACATGTCCACTATCGTGTTTTCCAGTGACAGTCCAAGAATACCCTTACATACTGTCTGACCTACATACTGCCCACCAGGAGGCAGTCATTAAATCTGTTTTTGTTTGCAAGTGAAGACCTTGATTTTTCATTTCACTTGCCCTCTTGGTTGAGCCATAGTTGCCTTACTCAGTGGATCATAGAATACCCCAAGTTGGAAAGAACTTACAAGAGTTATCAAGTCCAAACCCTAGCTCCACACAATACCATCCAAGAATTAGATCCTGAGAACGTTGTTCAGGTCCTTCTTAAACTCTGGGAAGCTTAGTGCCATTACAACTTCCTTATGACCTTTCCCTACTCTTTTCTTTGTGTCGAATTGAGCATGTAGGGATTCAAAGTTAAAGCCATGCACACATACAAAGATGATCCCTTTGGCTATTTTGTCATCTCAGTTTTATCACTGAACTGCCTGGAAAGACTGACTGACCACCTGGCTGTGTCTTAGTCCAGCAGGTTGGACAGAGCAAAACAGGTTGTCCATTTCTATTCTGCTTTGCATTCCGTGTGCTCACCACGTAGGATGTCACTGCCTGAGGCCAGGCTAAGGTGGTCATATGTCACATGAATTAGAATAAAACCTACTTGCATACAAATAAGCACTTCCTGCCTTCTTTTCAGCTTCACATGTACTGTCACCCTCTGCTTATTATAGTGCCCAGTGCCTGGCCACAAGTGATCGCTTCCCCTTTCCTCTCTTATGTTGCTCAGCATTGCTCAAATGCAGAAAACCAACCCTTCCCCAAATCAATTATATTTCAACAAAGTGGTCACATGGGTTATTTGAGCAGGGGATGCAAATGCTTGATAATGGGCTCAGCAGAGCAGTCTGGGGATGAATAGGCAAATAGATCAGTGCAGTAATAAATATCCTGTGTTGATAATAAAACTTAAGACTGCAAGAGGAAGGTCAGACCCAGGCCATGGCTGGTAAGTGGACTGTAGCACCAGATAGATGCACATCTCCTCCAATATCTTGGTGACAGCCTCTTTGTGGTCAGATGGAGACTCACTGCTGTCTTCTGTCTTCTCCACAGCCCCACAATCCTCAGCAAGGACAACAAAAATCAAAATTGCATCAATTCTTTTTATGTGACAAACACATGGCCATGCAACATCAGCCAGGGCCAGCGCTGTAGTTTCCAAGTTTCTACCTTAACTGCTCCACTTATCCCAGATTATCTCCTCAAATACAGATATCCATCTTCCAAAAACTTGCCTACATTGCAAAGTCGAATCATAAAATCACTTGTAATGGAAGGAACTCTCGAAGATCATCTAGTCCAAATCCTGTGCATTAAACAGGGACAGTGGATGAGATTGCTCAGAGCCCCGTACATCCTGACCCTGAATGTCTTCACGAATGGAGGATCCACCACATCTCTGGACAACCTGTGCCAGCACCTCACCACCCTCATCATAAAAATCTGTTTCCTTATATCCAGTCTAAATCTCCCCTCTTTTAGTTTGAAACCATTTCTCCTTGTCCTATCATGACAGATCTTAGTAAAGAGTATGTCCCTTTCTTTGTTGTAGTCCTTCTTTGGATACCAAAAGGCTGCTCTCAGGTCTCTCCAGAACCTTCTCTTCTCCAGACTGAAGAGCTCCAGCTCTCTTAGCCCGTCCTCATGGAGGAGGTGTTCTATTTTGTGGCCCTCCTCAGGCTGTGCTCCATTGTCTCCTGAACAGGCACATGTATAAATACTCATACAGGCAGACAGGACACAAGACTGCTCTGTTACTGCATCATTCCTTTGTTATCTGGACATCTCTGTTTATATCTCTAAGCTGCTGACACTTCCTGTTTGCCCTGCTGACCAACTTCTTGGACACAGATGCAGAGGCCCAGGGGTACATCCTGCCTTGCCTGGGCTTGTTGTTTACATATGTCTGCTCTTTTGGTATCCTTCATAAATTATGTCCTTACTGTAGACCAGCATTTAGACATTTCTGCAGATTGCACATATGCACAGGTGTTTGAATGCATGAATACCTTTACTTCTGTTGTTTATATTCCTTCAAATTAACTCACTGCAGTTACAATTTTCAGTTTTCTAGCTTTTAGAAAACACACTTTTTTTTCCTCTTAAATTAAGATCTTAGCCTGCATTTGCATTACCTTCTTAGTAAACTCGAAGCACAAACCAGTTCATTTAACTTCTTGTTCCAACCTTCTTTCTCCTGCAGTCACGCTCCTTTCCCTAGAGACTCTGAAGCAGTAATTCATTTCACTGAAACTGAACTAAAAGCGTGAAAGCATTTTCATTGATCCAAATATTTAAAATGATTCAAGGTGTGCCTATAATTGTTTAAATGGGCACAAGCCCCCTCAAATCAATGAACGAACTTTTTCTGATTTGCTAGGAGTTGTCACTCTAACAGTACCATCTCAACAAATAGTCTAAATTGGACTGGCATCTCTTCATTGAAGTAAAATTCAGCATGAATTTCAGAAGCCAAGATTAAAAGGCTAAAGGGAATATATTCTGATTTATAATTGCAGTTATTATTTAGTGTTCATCCTTCACTGGCATTTTAATGCATACCAAAGTGAAAAAGTATCGTGCTAAAACTTGTCCAGATCTATAGAGGTAACAGCTGCTGTCCAAAAGATATTAAGGATTGAAATCACAAAGAACTGGCAGGACAGAGGGCACGAGTAGAATGAAATAACAAAAGCAGCTTCATATTCTTCAGTGCTAAGTGTTTTGACATTACAAAGAATCAGGACCCTGAATACTGCATGGCCTTCCAGTCGCGGTATTGAGCTGATTCCTCATTACTGACACATGCAGTGGCTTAAAAAATATCATGAATTAAGAGTTTGTGCAGTGACATTTTTAAATGGGCGCTGACTTTTAGGGAAAACCCACAGTGAATAGAGAACAAGCCCCTGCATTTCCTTGGGTTGGTGTGTAGGACTTGAATTTCCTTTCTCAGACACGTGCAGTGACCTTTATGATCATTTTTAACGCCATGTGATTCCTCTGGTTCTTAAGCATTATCCATTTTGGGGCTTCAAGAGAATTAAATATTATTTGTTGCTAATAAATGGAGACCTCGATCGCCTCACCTGGAGAAGGACTCAGCAATTGAGAGCGCTCAGCAATTGCAGGAGAATATCTATGCGCAAATTAGTTGCTGGATTCAACTGCTACTTCGGAGATGCTCAGAGCAGCACCTTGATGCCTTACACAGCACTTGGTTTAAGTCCAAATCTGCAAGGCTGTACTGAAATATAAAACACAAATCCTATTTTTTATTACCTAAGTCCCACTTAAGCCCTCAGAATAGGCTTCAAGTACAGCTAGACTGCTGCATTTGCCTCCTATGTGGGAAAGATACAATCATACAATTTCTGGGTGTGATTGAGCTTTTCCTTATATATCCTAGGGAGGTACAGTGGATATGCCCCTAAGGAAGCATGATGTGGGCACAGTGGTGATGAGTTGAGGGTTGGGCTAGATTATCTTAGCAATCTTTTACAAACTTAGTGATTCTAGGATTCAAAAGGAAATCACAGGCCTTGATAAACCACTTTGGATCAGACAGCAGAAAAGCAATTGTAGTTTTGCTCTTTCTGTCTTCTGTTCTTCCTTTCATTAGCAAGCACTACCAAGCAGGCTTTCAGCCATCTAATCCTTTGTAGGAACTCTCTCTAAGTAAATGAATCTGTAGGTAAAAAGATTCATAAATAATCATGTCAGGAAAGCAAAGTGTTCAGTGTGGCACTGAGTGACACAATTTATTGGGTATGATGGTGATGGATTGACAGTTGGACTTCTGAGCTTAACGATTTTATGAAACCAACACCACCAGAGACAAAATAGCCCCAGCTGTTACTGTGATGATCTATTTTTAATAATAAGCAAATGCTCCAGAATTGGGTGGGTAGAATAAATGTGTAAAGCCCCTGAAGCATAACTAGGATAAACTCTAATGGAAAGGATGCTCCAGAGTTTTTTCACTCCTCAGCTCCTGAAGGCACCATTGTTTTTTCACTTCTGTAGCAATAAGGACAATCAATGAAGAAGACTGTGATCTAATGAACAGATATTGACTTCTTGGTACAATCAGTCAACACTTCCTCTCCCACATCTCTACTCTCACAGAGCAATTCCTTGAAATAGCTACAAGAGCTGGTTTCAGATGAGCTCAGGTATTTCTGCACTGAGCTACAAGGCAGGCAGCAGCCCTGACATCCTTAAAACTAACATCCGCTGTGTTAAGATCTACACAAAGCAAGCATCCTTAGAATGTGCTGCCCCAAATCACCACCACCTCAATAAGCATGCGCTATTCCTGTCCCCTCCATCACAGCCCTATCAACTTCTCACAGTTAGACAAGTTCCTGAAGGCCACCTGCAGCACTAATTTGCCCTTAATTTCTTTCTCATGTTCTCCTCTGGTGTTCTAACTTAAGTGTGGAGTTTTTGGTGCTACTCTCTACCCTGTCAGACCCCTTGAGCACATCATACACAAGGACCACAGAGAGGAATGTTTCTTATGGATTATTGGAATCCTCTTCAGTCATTCCTAGTCAAAAGCCATAGTGAACAGTGAGTATACCAAACCACAGCCGTGAAATTCTTAGTGATCTCTTTCTTATTTCTTCCCTCGTGAAAACCACATTTTTGCTCTTGCTAGTAGCGCTGCAGACACTTGACTATTTAAGAGGTTATTAAAAAAAAGCATTGAATGTGTCCACGAATAGAAACACAGGATTATTATTGGCAAGTTCCTCCTACTAACTGATTCTATCTGAGATCTTGCTGCCATCTACCTCCAAGGATCTTTCTGCCCTGAGGGCAGTTGGTTTTCAAAGGGAGATTGACACCATATAGTCTTGCTCTCTCCCATGCTGCATAGAATAGAGCCCATCATGCCTGCTGTCACCGATGGAACAAGTACCCTGGATACTCAGTCTCCTCCAGTGAACAGAGGCCACTGTAAAAAAAATGAATAAATAAAAAAATAAAAAATCATCATTTTGAGATTTATGTGGCCCTAATATAAAGGATGTGACAGCAGTTCCCTTAATCAGAGCCTGACTTGTTTCCATCAACCACCGCTGATGGTAAATGCGCTCACATTATACATTTTCAGTGCACTGAGAAGAAAACGGTTTGACCTTTCACCTTAACCACTAAAAGAAAGCAAGCCAGCAAACCTTCTCCTCACCCAAAATATTCACCACAAAGAGGTCAGGTGTGCGATGTTTCTGCCAGCAGCCTCTGTTCACCCCAACTTACATTAATTGCAGTGGGGAAGACAGCTTTCTGGGAAATTTAGGAGTGTGTACACCACAATGCTCAGCCGAATAACTCATCACTAGCCAAATTTCAACACCAGCTGCTGGCTTTCTTATTTTGAATAGGTCAATTCAAAAGAATTAGCAGGTCCACTCAGCAAGAGAAATGAGGAGTATTCAAGGAAATGAAACAAAGACTTCACAGATCATATTTGTCTCATGTCTGCTCATGCATAGGTTACAGAAGTAAAAAATATGGAAAGGGCCATTTTGGTTTTTTTTTACTCCACATCAGCTATTTCCTTGTCTGTGTCTTCACCATCTTGAACTGCCTCTGACATTAATTAACATCATGCCTAGGAAAAGACTCTCCAATGGGACAAGTCTCTGTCTTCTTCCCTACCAGGCCTTATCCATCTGTTCTCTCCCCATGTCTTCCAGGCACAAAACACTTCCTGAGACAAGATGTCTGGGGTCTTATAAAGTTGGGATGTGTATCTGTGTATGTTCAAGCCACTCACTTGAAAAAATGTCTTTTAAACTCATATTTGGAAATAGGGTTTTGCTGTAATTTTGCATGAAACACAAACTCCCTAAGGACCAGGTCCTTTTCAGTCTTGAGATCACTGCCAATGTAAGTAATCAGAGAAAGGGCAAAAAGAAAAGAGCTGGCAAAAAGAAAAGGGCATAGCTGAAAAGAGCTTCCCACCAGCTGGATGATGATCATAGAATCATAGAATCATAGGATCATAGAACAGCCTGGGTTGAAAAGGACCATAATGATCATCTAGTTTCAACCCCGTGCTACGTGCAGGTTTGCCAACTACCACACCAGGCTGATCTGATCTCTCCCCAGCAGTATGGGAGATCTTCGTCCATGTCCTTCTCCAAATGAGAACAATTGTGCATTGGAAAATTCTCATTGAGAAGCAAAGTTATCAGGAAAAGCCTCTCAGCTGCTCATTGTTATGAGACAGCATTTGCTTAAGACCTAAATCTGTATTAAACACACAGTGTCTTATTTCTCTTTCAGATACACCATTTTATTAAAAAAAAAAAATGGAATTCATGACTGTCAACTGTAATTGCATAGTTAATACAAAAAGAACTTCTGGATTCCTGGAATAAAGGCTCGATCTGTAATGAGTCCAGGACCATTATTAGATGATATTATTAGTGGGCAAGAATCCTTACCTGCTGGGCTGCTGGAGCCCATCCATTTGAAGGAGATAACTATAATTCCAAGGAAAACATCTGTCCTCCTTGGCAGGCTTCATATCATCTTCCAGGTAGGATGCTTATTCCATATTTAATTCATGCTGTGCCTAAAATCTTGGAACAGACATCAGCCATAGGAGGACACCATGGAGTTACATTCCATGGTACATGGGATACATGGGTCCCTTCCAACTCAGGATATTCTATGGTTCTATGGCTCTATGATTCTATGATTGAGCTGTCAGAAGCAAGGCACAAAAGCCAGACTTCCAGATCTAAAAGTGGCAAAACTTCTATGCTCGAAACAAAAAGTCCTGCACAGCAACAGCAGAAGACTGCTCAGCCTCCCAGTTATCTTCTCTGCAGAATATTCTCTAGGGAGGTGTAAATTTCTAGGGTAAAACCAATGCAATTTACAAAGATAAAAGTGGGCGTACTTGAAATCCTACTCACTTTTTATTTTCTCTGACACGTCTCCATGTGGAGTTCTGCTAATTCTGCTTCATTTAAATGAGAGCTCTTTTAACTGGGAACACAATACAAAAGATATATAAATACATTGTTTGATTGTCTAGATAGGTTGTGAAGTCTCCATCCTCAGGGAAATTCAAAAGCCACATGGGCAGCCAGTTCTAAGTGGCCCTGCTTGAGCACTGGTCTTGAACAAGATGATCTCCAGAGGTTGTTTCCAACCTCAACTATCCTGTGATTGTCACTTTGGAAATGACTGCTAGTGACTTCTGATTTCCACTTGCAATTACTTCATGTTATAAAAGGAGTTAGGAATGGCAGAACATATGTGCCAGCAGACCCATAAATTGCAAACTAGGAAGTTTGTCTCCAGGAATGGCCAACAATTAATGCCTAGGGAAGAGCACAGGACTATGTGCTTTCAGTGACACCCATTTCAGGGAGAATTAATAGGGATGGTGCCTTTGTGCAGAAGCCAGCGAAAGGCTATTGCTTCCACACTAGCAATGGGAGAGTAATCTCTGAGAAAAGGGAACAGCTTTTGCTCCCAAATTACTTTATACTTCTAGCAGTTTCAAAGCACCACACCACTCCTGTAATGTAAACTGGAGCATGTGGTCCTGCATCATGAATCTTCTGGCTGGGGAGGTTTTCATATGCTCCTCCATCAAGCTTACCTCTACTGCATTGTTCCATGCTCTTCCTGTAGACATGCCCTGTGAAAACAATTTCCATTAGAGGCAGAAGGTAACTCTTCTTGTTTCTTTTTTTATTTTTTTTATTTCTTTTCATTTATTTATTTATTTATTTATTTATTTCTTCCCAGTTTTAGTTTACTTGTTTTTCTTAAATTCAGACCACTTCACTACTGTGGCTCATAGCACTGCGATCAGTTGAGTCAGCAAAGTGAGGAAGCTGGAAGCTGGGGGGGCAGGACATGGGCAGGAGGAAGGCAGTGTGGGAACAAGCAAGTGAGGGCAAGCCCTTATAACACATCCTATGCATCTGCTTAAAATGTGTATTTCAAATGCTAGTAGCGCATGTGCACTGACAAACCATAACATCAAGTCCAAGATAACTGAACAGGGACAAAGACAAAGCTTTGAATCTTTACAAATTACAACAGAGCAACCTTCATGGACATTGACTACATGATAGGACAAGGGGGAATGGTCTTAAACTGACACAGGGGAGATTTCAGTTAGATATTAGGAGGAACTTTTTCACCCAGAGGGTGGTGATGCACTGGAACAGGTTGTCCAACGAGGTTGTGGATGCCCCATCCCTGGAAGCGTTCAATGCCAGGCTGGATGTGGCTCTGGGCAGCCTGGTCTGGTGGTTGGCGACCCTGCACAAAGCAGGGGGGTTGAAACTGGATGATCATTGTGGTCCTTTTCAATCCAGGTCATTCTATAATTCAATGATTATTAATGCCTCCTATTTTATGATGTTGGCCTGCGACAACAGAGACGAATGTTGTCAATATGGCAGCAGAGGTTGAACCTTCCCACCAATATTCCATTCCATTTTGTTACCATGAAACAGATGGCATTAGAGGGGCAGACTGACAAAATGGCATCTGACACAGAAATGTATATGAAGCAAAAGTGTGTCATTGAATTCCTCTGTGCAGAAAATACTGCACCCATTCACATTCATTCATGCCTGCTGAGTGTTTATGGAGACCGAACAGTGAGCACAGTGGGGCCATGGGTGGTGCATTTCAGCAGTGGTGACAATGACAGTGGATCACCTCTGCTGGTGCAGACTTTTATGAGCATGGTGTGCAGGCTCCTGTTCATCACTGTTGAAAATGCAAAGCTAACGGTGGTGAGTGTGTTGAATAAAAGTGTTTTGCAGCTGAGAATTTGCTCTATTAAATAGTGTTACTGTACTTTTTGTATCTGGTAGGGAAAAAAAAAATAGGAGGCATTACTTTTGGAGCAAGCCTGTTTATATGTCTAGCTGGTCCTTGTTTTGAAAACAACAGTTTTTGGAAACCAACACTGTAGATCCACAGATAATAATTATTATTTTTCTTTACAGCTTGTTGGGGATAATGCATATCTGCAATCAACACATGTGCAAGGAAGAAAAATCAGACTGTACCCAGCAGAAAGGTTCTCCCATAATTGCCCAACTTCTTCTGGTGAAGAGCCTGGGATGCGTACTGTCACACAGCATTTTGCAAGAGGTTTGATTTGCTCACTGCATTTCCTGTCCTCTTCTGAGGAATTCAGGGAGCTCCCGGGCTGGAAATGTATGGCAGCAAGACGGGCAGATCTTGTTTGGGGTGTGCTGGACTGCACAGCAGAAGGGATGAAGTGGCCTCTCTGATCCTCTCCAAACCTGTTTCTTAGGACTGTGACAAGAGACTGAAATGTGAACCTCATGCTAACGTGTAATGCACACCTTGAGCACAAATGGAAAACTTGAGGGAGGGAAAAAAAAATAGTTTTAGTATACTTTTCACACTGGAAATGACTTCACCTCCTATATTTTCTTCCTCTTTTTTTTTTTTTTATTTTTTTTATTTTTTCGCAGCATAGTACCTCATTAACAAAGTTTCAATGAATTCAAGGCAATGGAAAAGAGGAACAGTTTGCTCTCTTGCAGCAGTGATAAAATGTGTCGCCTAATTATTTTGTTTTCCCACATTTCCTTTAAATCAACAAAGAGCTTTAAATAAAAACCCCTTACAAGCTAAACAACAGACACCAAATATTTTGAGAATGAAACTCATCAGAAAGGCCCATTCCCTGGGCAAAGCGCTCAATCAGTTTAATTTTTTTTTCTTACTGAAAATGTGGGTGGTTTTCAAATACAGGAAAGAAAACATGATGGCTTGTGGTGATACTTTCCACCAGAAAGATGCAGCTTTAAGGGCTTTTGGTTTCCAAATACCTACACCCACAGGAGTGGCCTTGTCTGTTGTAGAAGGCCATGCCTGATTAGTTGTACAAGTCAAATTAAATGGCAATAATAGCACACAGCAGTTGATGCGTGTTGCAGTGGAAGCTTTGTGTCAGCAGGGTAATTAATATGGCAGCTGTCTCCCAGACTGCAGCACTGTGGTTTTTAAATATGCAAAATGCTGCTGTGTAAAAGAAGGGAAAAAATCTGTTCTCTACATCCCTGGTGGATAGGGCAAGAAATAGACTTAAATCACATCAAAGATGTGAACTCAAGTCTTTACAAGGGTAGATAATGGTAGAATAGGGCAGAACAAGGGGAAATGGTTTTAAGTTGAAGGAGGGAAGATTTAGGTTGGATGTCAGAGGGAAGTTCTTTACTATGAGAGTGGTGAGGTGCCAGAACAGGCTGCCCAGAGAGGTTGTGGATGTACTGTTCCTGGAGGTGTTCAAGGCCAGACTGGATGGGGCCCTGGGCAGCCTGGTCTGGTATTAAATGGGGAGGTTGGTGGCCCTTCATGTGGCAGGGGGGGTTGGAGCTTCATGATCCTTGAGGTCCCTTCCAACCCTGGCCATTCTGTGATTCTGTGATTCTGTGTGAAGGAAATTCTCTCTGGCACTGAAGGACAACTCCGGGCTATGCTGTCAGAGTCAGGAAGGACAAGATAGGGCAATGCAAGCCCATAGAAAGAGCATGTTGAATTTTTCTTGGAGCAGAGGATAGAAGATGTCCTACCAAGGACTTTATCCAGCTCTGAGATCTTGTTGCACGGCCAAATGTCTTGCTGGGAGCTAAAGTCTTTTTCTGTCCCTATTTTAGAGATGGGTGGCCCAATGTATTGTGTAATGAATTTGTATTCATTGTATACAATGCCAATGTCACTCTTGTCTTCAGAAAGGTCAAGAAGGAAGATCCAGGTAGTTACAGGCCAGTCAGCCTCACCTCTGTCCCTGGAAAGGTGATGGAACAGCTTGTGCTGGATGCCATCTCCAGACAACTGGAAGAGAAGGATGTTATCAGGAGTAGTCAGCATGGGTTCACCAGGGGGAGGTCGTGCTTGACCAACCTGGTAGCCTTGCAAGCTGTGCTGCCATTCAGCAAGACCTGGACAGGCTAGAGAGCTGGGCAGAAAAAAACCGGATGAGGTTCAACAAAAGTAAGTGTAGAGTCTTGCATCTACGGAGGAATAATAGCATGCCCCAGTGTGGAGGGCAAAGTGGCCAGACTCTTTTCAGCAGTGTGGAGACAGGACAAGGGGAAATGGCCAGAAACTGCAGCATAGGAAGTTCCGCACAAATCTGTGCAAGAACTTCTTCAGGGTGAGGGTGGCGGAGCGCTGGAACAGGCTGCCCAGGGAGGTTGTAGAGTATCTCCTTCTCTGGAGATATTCAAGACCTGCCTGCACACCTAATTGTGCAACCTGATGTAGGGAGCCTGCTTTGGCAGGGGGGTTGGACTCGATGATCTCTGGAGGTCCCTTCCAACCCCTATGATTCTGTGATTCTGTGATTCTGTGATTCTGTGCTTCTGTAGGATGAGGGGATTCCTGGTGGCCTTCTCCAAAAGTGCTCACATTTCTGGGGTTTCCTTTCCTTCTCGTTGCTCCTCTGCCAGGTTCCCAGGCCAATTTGCATTCTCTTGATCCACTTGTGAGCAAATCCCAGCATCGCACCTAATCTTCCACTGCAGGAGCAGGCCATAAGAATGGTGGAGTGGAGAAAGTTTCATCTCAAGTACATCTCAAGGAATGTACTGGGCAAAATTTATATCTCATATCCTCAAATACCAAAAGAGACGCACTGAATGAGTACTCTTCATCCTTAATGAGCACGTTTCATCCTCATTTCATCTAAATAACTGGTCTAATGTTGGGTCTGGAAGAGACACATCTCAAACACCCATGGCCAAGAACACAACATGATGGGATAAATGAAGAACCACAGAATCATTTGAATTGGAAGGGACCCATAAAGGTAATCTAGTCCAACTCCACTGTAGTGTACAGGGACACCTACAGCTAGATTAGGTTGCTCAGAGCCCCCATCCAGCCTGACCTTGAGTGTCTGCAGGTATGAGACATCCATCACCTCTCTGGGCAACCTGTGCCAGTGCCTCACCACCCTTATTGTAAAAAACTTTTTCCATATATCATATAATAGAATCATAGAACGGCCTGGGTTGAAAGTGACCTCAAAGACATTCTAGTTTCAACCCCCCTTGCCAGGGGGATGGGGCATCCACAACCTCTCTGGGCAGTGTGTTCCAGCGCATCACCACCCTCTAACTATCCAGCCTAAATCTTCCCTCTTTTAGTTTGAACTATTTCCCCTTGTGCTATCATGACAGATTCTGTTAAAGTCTGTCCCTTTCTTTATTGTAGACCCCCTTTAGATACTGAAAGGCCGCTCTCTCCAGGCTGCACAGCCCCAGCTCTCTCAGCCTGTCCTCATAGGGCAGTGTTCCATCCCTGGGATCATTTTGGTGGCCCTCTTCTGGACGCACGCCACCAGGTCCATGTCCCTTCTGTGCAGAAGACTCTACATCTGGACGCAGTGCTCCATCGGTGAGCAGCCCAGGAGGAGGCAAAGGGGTGGGGAGGCGTGTGGTACCGAGGAGGAGGAGGAAGAGGCAGCGAGGGCAGTTCCGGCAGCGGGGCGGGGGCGGCTGCGGCACAACGGAGGTGATCTGCTCTCAAGCCGTGCCAAGCCGATCTGAGCCGATCCGGGCTGAACCAGGCTGCTCGGAGCTGCGCCTATCCGATCAGCACGGAGCCGACATTCGCTGAGAGGACATCAGGTATGGGAGGCTGGGTGCTCCGGTTCCGGCCGAGACGCGGTGTCAGAGGGATGCTTGTTCTCAGCGTGCTGCTTCAGCTCTCAGTTCTCATTCTGTCGCAGGGTTTTAAAGCCGTCTTTTGCAAGTGTTTGTGGTTTCAGAATCACATTTTCCTGCCTTTAAAAAGTGTTGTTTTCTCCCTGGTGACATCGTGTGATACACAGAAGAGGGGAAAAAGAGAAAAACAATGAAAACTGATTATAACCAGAGTGTTATTCAACACCATGTAAACAAACTGGGGAAAAATAGGGGGGAAAATATTTTCCCCTGCTAGGTTCTTCGATGTATTTAGGTGTTTTGTGGCATCAGCAGTACATAGTAAGAGATAGAAGTTCAGTTTTACAACTGTTAATATATCTCATTATCTGAGTAAATAATTTTGGATCAAATGTGTAATATTCAACAGACCAACTCTGCTAAGTTTTAAAGCAGACTTGAGCAGTAAAGACTAGTGAGCCATCTCCATCCCTCCTCTGCTGCACAGTGTTGTGAGTTCTCCTGAAGAAGGGGGCTCAAAAGCTCAGCCTGACTGCCTGGCCTTGGTTCTGTTCCCTGCACGGATGCTGAATGATAATGAAGTTAAACTCTTGGGTGTAACCAGATCCTTTTTAATGAAACCCTGTAAAAGCGTTGCAGCTCACTTTCCAGCTGTACTTTTCCCTAGCCTCCAGTAATGCGATACTTTCAGGAACAGAAAGCTTTTTATGGACCCTTTTTAAAATTCTCACAAATGAAATAACAGTGGCAAAGAAAATGACTCCAGCGGCTGAAAGCCACTTAATTGAATCATGCTAATAGCAGATTATTTAGTAAGGTTACCAGAGCAGGAAGAGAGAAAGTTTCACTGAACTTGCTATTAAAAAGAAAAAAGAAATGTTGGGAAGGAAGAAGTAGAACTACGTGCGGTGAATAGAGCAATGTTCTGACTTTCATATTTTTAAACAGGCAAATCCTTGAGATACTGAGGTTGTCCTCCTCTCCCCTCCTCTCCCCTCCTCTCCTCTCCCCTCCTCTCCTCTCCTCTCCTCTCCTCTCCTCTCCTCTCCTCTCCTCTCCTCTCCTCTCCTCTCCTCTCCTCTCCTTTTTATCCTTTCTTTTCTAGAAAAGGACTCCACATCCCAGCTGAGCCCATGCAGCATTTGGGGATTTCCAGGAAATGCATGCTAGGAGCCCAATGGAAGGACCAAAAGGAGCACCTGCACCAAGGAGGTTCCTGTCCCCCTTGGTTGCAGTGGCACAGAGCTGCATTCAGCTGAAGGTGTCAGAGGGCCTCCTAAGGCAGCCTATTGCTGAACACCCAACATCACTTAAATCTGGATCTCAGGCCAGGCTTTGGGCCGTCACTTCTGTTACTTTTTTGGTGTCTAGGCTAATCATGAGACTTTGGTATCCACCAGTCCTCACTTTCTCTGAGCTCCTTAAGCCGTGCTGCACTCATTGGTTTCCTCTCATGACTTTTTGGCCAACCCCTAGGGCACATGATGAATGAAGCAAGTCACATTTCTGAGCTGAAAGTCTGACCACTTTAAGATGATGCCCCAGTTGCACAGACATAGGCAATGCAAAGCTTAGTAAGACTTTCTCGCCTGTTCTACACATCCATTGGGATTTTTTCCAAAGCCTTACCAGCAAGGATTTAGATCTTCCTCCTGAACATCCACACTGCATCACAGATCTCTCCTTCTGCTCAGACTGTTTGTAATTGCTTTGACACATTGGACAAAATTTTTCTTGTTTTTCTTTCTTTTTTTTTTTTTTTTTTTGCACAGCAAAGACTGAGATGAAGAGAGCATTGTTACAAAGCCAGGGCGGAGATAACTCTTTTTTTCTTTCTGCCACAAGTGTGCTTCCTTTCAAAGAAAGTCAGTTGGCTCTCAGCTTCTCACGGATGCACTGTGTACCTCAGCAGCACATCAGAAGTGCAGGGCCTCAAAAGAAAAGCTTAAGGGGAGAGACAAGGAAGGAGAGGTGGAAGGAAGGAAAGCCTCAGCAGCTTAGTTTCCCAGCATGGCAAGTTCTTATTTTTCCTCCTTTGGATCTTTTCCAGGTTAGTCTCTCTATATCCTTCAATTTTGTTGCAAACAAGGTGATGTGGTGAATATAACTTTTGACGGTAACTGTTTGGTTTCTTCTCTAATTATCTGGGTTTAATTACAAAGCTTAGCCAGCTCTGTAGCAGCCTGGAAAGGAGATGAAATATTAACTGGCTTCCGGGATTTTGTCAGAATAGCTGCTCTCTCAGAGCTGCTCTTACCTTCTTGCATGTATGTTCATGGATCTAAATTTAAAAACTTAGCTGAAAAATCTCATTTTGCTTCCCATTTTACTGACCAAGATTTGCATAAGCAGAATGTCAGTCTTTGCCTACACCTTCAAAAAATGATTACTGAAACAGAAAATGAAGCAAAAATCCATACAGTGATGTGAACCATCACTTGATGCTGCCTTCCTAGAGGTGTTCAAGGCCAGGTTGAATGGAGCCCTGTGCAACATGATCTAGTGCCTGATTTAGTGGTTGGCAGTCCTGCATAAGGCAGGGGCTTGGAACTTGATGCCCTTTGAGATCCCTTCCAACCAAAGCCATTCTATGACTTTATGAGTCTATGACTGAATTTATGATTCTACGAATATCCAGAACCTGCATTTGTAAAACTAGTCAGTACCTCGATTATGTGATCACAAGCACATACAGCTGAGAGTGGATGAACAGTTCCTTTGCAGAGTTATTCATGTGCCATCTCCAGTTCTCAGATGGAAATGAATCACATACATGATGACAACAGAAGACAGTCATTGGGTCTGTATCTGTTCTGCCATGTTATTCTCCATACTTCAAGCCTATGCTTGAATCCAAACCAGAGGGACGCCTAGTAGTAGGCATGACTGAAAGGAAGACATTGGCAATTACATAGTGATTTTTGTGTTACTGCTTGTTTGTGTTCATTATGTTCATTGGATTTATCAGGCCTGGAGGAGGTTTTTAATTTGTTATCACCTACCAGATTATATCCAGCAGTAGAGATAATTAATTAACTTTGATGATGTGCGGGGAATGAGCCCAGGTTGCTTTTCAAATTAAGCACCGCTGTTTTAGCAGTGGATAATTTCTCCAGTTTGTAAAGTAACACCTTACAGCAACACCACTGCTTTGGAACAGCTTGCTGGGGTAGAATTGTATCTTCCCATTTTGAGATATTTTTATTTCCAGCTATATGTAAAACTGCTTTCCTCCGTCTACTCTTTGGAGAAGAAATGCTAAATGGAAGAAGTATACAGTGGTAAAGGATGTATTCAGGGCCAGATGAAAGGGAAATTGTGTAGATTTCACAAAGCTGCGCCTTGTCTCTCTCACCCCATCAGCGAGGTGCTGTGTGGTGAAGACGTAGGGTTCACTTATCTCCAAAATGAACGTGTTGATATTCATCTGAGCTGTAAAGAGCTCTGAGATTTGCAGGTGATAAACTCCATGCAACATTTTCACAGTTTTTGTGAATGGTCTTTTCCATGTCACATTTGACCTATTTGGGGATGCTTTTCAACCACTGTATCTTTTAATTTGCATGGCTTTAATTAATAAGAAGTGTATTTCCATTTCCTTATCACTGTGAAGCACAAATGCCCTGCTTATCTTCAAAAGATACAGCAATATAGTAAGAGCATATGCATAGGAAATAACTAAAAGACCTAAAAACTTGCAAATACAAAAAAAAATCCAATTGGTAAATGACTGAGAATGGGGAAATTCTAACCCATTCTGCCCAAGGCCCGGGGACTCTTCTATCACGAGATGTCTCTACTTCTCCAGGAGCAGAGGAGAACTTTTTTTGGAGAAATTGTGCATTTCCTTGCATAATTTTTGTGATTTATATTTCATTAGTACTGTCTGCTTGGATACCTGAGCTTAAAAACAGCCCTGCATCTTATTTGCATTGATAATGAGCTAGAAAACAAGAAAACACAAATGTGTCAGATTTTTTTTTGTAGAAAATATGTATTTTACAAAAATTATTGCTACACTGAAATCATCTCCTAGAGTAAATAAGGCAGTTACAATGGTGAAAAATTCAGATAGTTTTCATCCACGGTTGTGAGACAACAAACTGCTAAAGGAAAGAATTTGATACGGCATCAAAGAGAGGCACCTATAGAGATGATTGGAACATCCTACACTGGGTATTAAAGGCATTCATTTGAATGCAATGAGGCAATAACAAGATTTCTGTACTTAGCAGATTGTAACTATCAACAAACATGACAGGAGAAGGGCCCTCTCCATAATTACTATTGCTCTGACCAGGAGCTGAGGATGCGATAGTGTACAGATGAATAAAAAAAAGTTATCCTGGTAAGTTTACAATGTGTATAGGAAAGAGTTATAGCAGAAGTAACAAAAACGTTACTGATTCGGAAGTAGAAATAGAGATAAGTTGATGTAAGGAAAAAGGAAGTCTTCCAAGTTCGTATTTATGGATAGGCCAGGGTTCTTCATGGCATAGTGACAGCTCCCAAGTAAGATGTTAGCAGACTGGAGTCTAGATTGGAAGTTTCAGTGTTGCAATTTCAGTTATTTAGGGGTGACTGTGCTTTTGCTTTTGGGACCAGAGGGACGTGTGTGCCCATGCACTTCTGGTTCCAACAGTATTAGCTTCATTTCATACACTCAAACTGTTCAGCTTGTATTTAGTAGGACCTTAATGACCTACAGTGGCCAGCCTTATAATATATATGTCAGGGCAGAAAGAAGATAAACCCTTACTCTCAGGAGAGAATGTGGCCAGAAAGGGATAATGAAACTGATGCATTTGCTCCTGTGCAGCAAGACTGGGACCTCAGCTAGGAAAGTGAGAGAAATGGATCTCACTGGTTACCAGCTCCTCACTGATCTTCTGGGCCAGACGTTGTAGGCTAACATTTTTGTTAAACTTTCTTAACAATAAATGACAGCGAGGAAATATGAAACATACTGGATAAAATCTAGAAACACTTCCCAAAATAGGGAGAAAAATCAGATTTTTCCAACACCAAAGGTGACTCCTCATAACATTGAACCACAAATTCACTCTGCATTTGACTCACTGAAGCACACTTATTCAAGATCACTTCAACATGAAAAGTCTGGAATGAGGCATCAGCCTCTGAAATTATATTATGTGGCTTTCATTCACCTTATGCCAAGGAAAGAAGTGAACTTAAGTTTCTCACCATCAGTAACAACTCCAAATTTGCAGTCTCTGTTTATTACAGCTCTTTTTGTTTGGCTTTTACCTATACTTCAGAAGAAGTATATGCCTTCCTGCTAGTAATTTGAGAATCTGTAGATAGACAAGCTAAGAAGAAAATCTTACAGAACAGTGTCTATATTGGCTGAGATAGCTGACTGCAATGACAGGTGGAACTTCAGATTTATAGTCAGGTCCTAATGTTTTATTCCCACTTGACTGCCTCAGGGTAGCTGCTCACTGAACAGGCTACACGATAGGTTTCCTGTCCAGCACACTGGCCAGTTTGAATCTCTTTCTGAACTGTTTGAATACCATGTGCTATCTTTTTCCCCATTGAACATTTCTGGATGTCATATTCTTCCAAACAGACGATGTGATACTGCTGTGCTGTAGTGACAGTGTCTGGCACAGGCTCTATCCCAGGAAGATTCATCTTACCTGTTGAGCACATGAAATCAGAGAAAGTAGCTCCCTCTGAATAAGGAAATCATCACAAGGGTAGGCACTGGAAGAAGAATGAAAGGAAAATGGGGCAGGGGACATGATTCAATTCCTTATTGAATCCTCCACATTGTCAGGGAGAATTTTTTTTACTCAGTGGTCAGGTGTTGGAACAAGTTGCCCAGAGATGTTGTGGATGTCCCATCCCTGGAGGTGTTTAAGGACAGTTTGGAGGGGGCCCTAGGCATTCTGATCTAGTACTTGATCTAACCACTGGCAACCCTGCCTGTGGCAGGGTCACTGGAACTTGATGATCCTTGAGGTCCCTTCCAACCCAAGCCATTCTATGATTCTGTGAACACACAGACACAGCTCTATCTACAGGGATAGGGCCTTGCATGGAAACCTCTATTTCTTTCCTTGCATGAGGCATGTGAAAGAATCACAGAATTGTAGAGGCTGGAAGGGACCTCCAGAGATCATCAAGTCCAGCCCTCCTGCAAAGCAGGCCCCCTACAGCAGGCTGCACACGTAGGTATCTAGGCAGGTGTTGACTATCTCCAGAGAAGAAAAATCCAGAGCCTCCCTGGGCAGTCTGTTCCAATGCCTCACTGCTCTTTCTGAGAATTTTTCCTAATATCCAAGCTGAGATCGAATAGAAGACTGTAGCGAACATAACCGAAACTGTAGCTCTAAATCAAACACAAGCACTATTCTGCCATCACATCTAGATAATTCACTCCAGAGAAGATACCCACACAGGGCAGGAAGTGCAAGCAGGAAGTCCCCCTTATGTCACTGTACCAGATGTTTTCTGGAATAAAATAATAAACATAGCCCATCCCAGTAAGCATAAGGAATGTTTCACTATTATAAAACACACTTGATCTGAGAAGATGTACTTAAGGCATTCGTTTCAGGAGCACAGGAATCAAGAGCAATATATTCTCAAAGCAAGTTGTCTGTAGAACTTTTGTTACGTAGTTGTTTTGTGGAGTTATTCTGGTGTTCTGTGGGAGAAGAATCTCTTGAAGAAATGTACCCATAGCATTGGACTTGTAATAATGTTCTTCTTTAGTTTGGTAGATGTATGCATTGGCCGTGTTTATGTAGTAATTGAACACTTCAGTCCAAATTCTGTCCTCAGGAGCGACCAGGCAATAGCAGTAATCTCACTGTGATATTCATGTGTCTTTTTGACAGCGAAATTTAGCTAGTAACCTAAATAAACTGATCAGGTATGTGACTTGAAGTCTGCTACTTTAATGAAGAAAAAGATATGAGAAATGCTATTAGCAGGACTAGTTGCAAACACAAGTGTAAGGCTACAGTGACTTTATGAAGTTGGCAGACATTGCAGTTTTGCTCTGGCACAAGTATACTAATAATACATGCATAACTTCAATCTTGCTTCAAAAGTAAACTTATACTTGGATAATTTTCCACTCGGATTGAAGCCTTTAATTTTGAGGAGTCCTTTGATGTAACAGTTTGAATTTTCTGTGGAGCTTCTTTGTGCTGGTGAGCTTGTAGTACACATCAGGACTGCGGTGAGGGAAGAATCCATCTGAGAGAAAAGAGCTGGCATTTTGAACTGGTACACTGAGAAAATAAGGAGCAGCTGAGGCTTAGAGAGATTTGTTCTAGCTTGTGTATGGGATTTAGGCAAGGTTTTACCCTGCTTATCCATGGAAACAAGAGAGAAAAATGCCAATGCGGGAGTCGCTGTTATTTGTCTTGAATTGCTGTGCACATACTAAGAACTGAATTTAGCTAGATTTCCCCCTCCCACAATAGCTTTCTGCAACAGAGCTGTGACACTTGTTTTTTATGTTTTGATGTATAATACTGCTGAAATAGTAGAGAACATGCATCCTCTGGCTTCTGCTTTCAGCTCCCCCGTCTCCTCCTCCCCTTCATACAAGGGGAGGGTATTCGTCAGGGCAACTGTAGCCCATAAAACCCATAGGAAGTTAAATAAAGATATCAATGATTTATTTTTTTTTCACAGCCATTTACAAAAACATCAAGTAGATCTGGCCCTAAAATGGATTCCAACTTCTGACTGCTTGTTAAGGGCAAAGAGAAGAGGGAAGGGTAGCTCTAGTGCATCAGGGTCAGTGGATGTACCCGTATTTATGTAGCCTATGTGACCATAAATTTCTGCCTGAGGAATCACAGAGCCATCAAATCATTAAGGTTGGAAAATGCCGTTAATATCATCCAATGGTCTACCTACCACCAACAGTGCACACTAAAGCACATTGCTAGGTACCACATCTCCATGTTTCTTGAACACCTCCAGGGACAGACTCCACCACCTCCCTGGGCAGCCTGCTCCTTTGTTTGACCATTCATTCAGAGAAAAAGTTTTTCCTAATATCCACCCTGATACCAGGACCATGATACTGATGTGAGCCTAAGAGATTATTCCTTTTAGGAAATATCTACATTTCTTTTAAAAATTTCAGTGATACTGATAATGCAGTTCCTACCTGCACAACCTCTCTGAAAGATCTGGTTCTGCAGCCGTATGTATATTAAACAACAGCTATGCTTTCACCTCAGAAAAAGGGTTTATTTTACCTTTGGGACTGTGGGAAGGAAAGGGTGGTACCTGATTACTGCCTTTACCGCATCTTTTGTCATCTCTGGAGCAAAACATCTCCATGATTTTTCTGGAACTTTTCTGATCAGAGTAAAAGGGATCTTTTTTGAGTAAAGCAAACAATCACTGTTGTACCTTTGCAATTACTGCACTGGCTAATTTGCTGTACAGAGGTGACATCACTTCTGAGCTAAACTCTTCTGAATTTTGAGAATGTACCAGGACTACCTCTGATTCTGCCCTTGGATATCCAAGTGCATAACTGAAATTTTTTCTGTCTGGTGAGATGTTGATAGTTTGATGGTTGGATTGGATGATCTTAGTGGTCTTTTTCAACGTTAAAGATTCTATGATTCTGTGTGTACTATCTTCTTTGCACTCTGCATGGCTCAACTTGTTTAGGAAACCTCTGCTGAGGTATGAATACTTCATGGTTCCTACTGATCATAAGCCGCAGTGGTACCAAGATAAATAGTGTAGGATAGCTAATGTAAGACTGAATATTTGTTGGCTCTATGTGAGTTGCTGCACTACCTTCTGAGCTCACAAAACAATGTAATCCAATGTTAATTTGTGCTAACTACTAGGAAAAACATGGAGAGTCTGAAGGAGAAGGGAGGTGGTTTCTCTCTTCACATAGCATGAAGCCAAATCCATGAAATTTTGCTTTAGCAGCCAGGACATGTTTTATGGGAAAAGAAAGGAAGAAAGAGAAATACAAAGAACACAATCCCTCTGATTTCAGCACTTTGGTCTAAAATGAATTTTGGCTGACCTTTGTATTGCATTCTTCCACCCACTGCATATTCCCAGTCAGAACACTGCATTCCCCCCAGTCAGGGAAATAAGTAAAGAAAGTTACACAGAAAGAAACTGATGGATCAGTGATAAACAATGTGGGAAGATACGGAGAGAGATGGAATGTCTCTTAGAAACAACCCTGAGGTTCTGATGATGACGAAAGGACATCAGATTGTACATGGAAGAGAGCTTCCAGCCTAACTGGATTCAGAACTGCCTTGTAATATAGAAACAGTTTAAACTGGGCTCTGTTACTGTAAACTGGGCTCTGAAGAAGAGTGGATGTGACTCTGGGCAGCCTGGTCTATTGGTTGGCAGCCCTGCCCACAGCAGGAGGGTTGAAACTAGATGATCTTTAAGGTCCTTTCCAACACAGGACATTCTATGAATAATGTGTCAAAGCTTCTATAAAAAGATCTCTGGAGTCCCAAGTCATTTAGAGTGGGAAAGGCACAGAGGTTGGTCTTGTAGTTGTCTTGACAAAAGAGGGCATAAATGTGACATCTACAGAAAAGAGTAATGAGATGGATGGAAACAAAGGACTCGGCATGATTTCAGTGAAACCATTGCGGCAGAGATTGATGGAGCAGAAAAGGAAGGCAGAAGCCGGGGAGCTGCCATGTAGGAGGTATTTCTGCTTTTAAGGTATTTAGCAGAGTAAACTTGAAAATGCAAGGATGTGGAGAAGGCTGAATGGTTTGAAACACCCCTTCTGGTGCTAATTGGGAAGTGTGAGCTGTGTCGAGTGCTCAGGGGGTAATGCTCAGGTTGTTAGTGTGCCTGAATTTCCTAAATAAGTCTCCTAAATCCTTTGTGCCACACACTTGTAAGGTGTGGTTGTTTGACATAGATTCCATTTGCAGTCTGAGGTTCCTATGTGTCAAATTTGGCCATATTTTTGAGGAATATGTGGTAATACCAGGCACAGAGGTTGCTTCATTCCCACAGATGGCCAGAAAGATATGATAAAAATGATGTAGATATAGTCTGCCAGGAGGCAGAGGGATGAGCAAAACGCTCTTTTCCAGCCCAATATTTCCATGAATCTAGGTCCAAATGCATTTATAAGGTTTCCAGATTAAATAAAAATATTAAATGCCTCAACTGCTGAACAGGGTTAAGCCTAGGCATGAAACCACGCCTGCAGAAGGAACAATATTAATATGTCCCATGATGGCCCTTCCCCTTCCTCTAAACTTTTTAAAGTTTTATTTTTATTTTAATGGAAAGAAAGAGAAAAAGAGCTGTAGACTGACAGGAAGTTCATTTCAGAGCATTAGCGGCCGTGCTGGAGCAAGATGGTGAAGTATTTGAGGCAAACTCTAATTGTGTCATTTAAAAACACAAAGAGGTCTGTTAACTGGTGTCTCAAAACTGGTGTTTCTTACAGGAACTGCTGGGCAAACAAATGAGAGAGCGAAGAAAAGGAGATCTTGTGGCTATATCTCAGCTCAAGATATTTATTTCCTTCGTTACACTAACTAGCTCTTTGAAAGTGCATGGTTTGAAAAATTAGGCACTGTTGTTTCAAGTTTGGCCTGTATGTCTTAGAAGATAGTCAAAGCCTGAAAGATAATATGAATTTAGAACTAATTAAATAAATACAATGGGGATAATTATTTTTCAAGTGTTTCTTTGGAGTCTGTGTGACTCAAACATTGCAGAAATTGAGTGATGCTGGAAATGAAATTAATCAGAAGCTCCCTAGGAAAATAAGAAAGCAACGCCAACGGCTTGCTTTTAATAACCTGCACCCAAAAGAAAAAATAATTCACAAAAAAACAAAGAGTAAAATGAATAGGTGTGTCTCTTTCCTGTGGGACAGGTGAGGGGAAAAGTTTGCTATGTTTCAAGAGCATATATGATAAGTATTCACGAAAGCTGGAGTTACTCAGTTATGACCTAGCTCCGAAGACAGGAGGATATTCCCAACAGGGATTTGGCTTTTTCTTTTTGGCAAGTCTGCTCTGCTTCTCTTTCCTGTTAACAGAAATAACAAGGGTTTTAGCTTTTAAAATCTTGCCTCTCCAGAAAGAAAAAATCACACTGTCTCCTGGAGAGCAAAAGGTGTTTCTGAAAGAGACTGTCCTTTTGATGGAAGAATTTGAGTTCTTTTTAAAAAATAAAAATTAAAAAAATTAAAAGGCGATGCGGAGTGTCCCTCTCAACCCTCTTTCCAGTTTTAGTGTCACTTTCAGAGCAGTGAAAGCCAAGCAGGAAGTGTGGGGTCCCCACCCTGCTATATTTCATTGCTCTTTCAAGCTATCGTAGCTGCTAGGCATGAATACACTGCTCCTAGATTAAGCCCTAAGGTCTGGGTTTTTTCACTGGCACCTGAACATCATCAGCAGGACTTCTCTACTTCTCTGATTCTGAGCTTCTTTGGGGTAGATGTAGCGATTCTTGCTAGTGGGGAAATAATGATACCAGGATAGAGTCAGCCTAACTTATTTTAGATGTCTTTTCTGGGATAGCACAAAGTATGTATAGTGCCTGATTTAGTGGTTAGCAACCCTGCCCATGGCAGGAGAGTTGGATGATCTTTGAGGTCCCTTCCAACCCAAGACATTCTACCATTTTATGATGTCCCACAAGTACTTACACCTCTTTAATGGATAAGATGGAAGCTGGAGTGATGAACGTTGCAATTGTCTGCATATATTCATGTGGATGTAACAGAGAAGCCCAAGTTTCCCAGCCTATTTATCCCTACCAACATGCAGTTGCTGTATGACTTCCTACTATGGCATTCCTACTTCATGCATTTCCCTGCATACTGCAGACCCACGGGATTAGTCAGGCCAGGAAACGGATCCAGCTGCAAACTCATTTATCAAGTACAGAAAAAGAGAAGGGCCACTTTTAGATTAACCTGTTCCCTGGTCCCATACCCTACACAGATAGCTGACACAGTGGTAGTGGAAGTTTGAGAGCCTGCACTCCGAGATGGGTTGGAAAGCTGTACACAGCCTGCATTTAGGTGCATTTACAACAGTTGTTAAGTGGCAATGTGAGGATAACAAAGCACAAACTTCCTGTTTTTAAGGTCCATCTAGATAAGCTTGTTCTGCTTCAAGTATTGTAGATCCCATACTAGAATCTGTGGATGACTATTGGCATTACTAACATCCTCCTGTTTTGTGTGATTTCCCCAGAGGGATGAAAACCAACCTTTAAACAATTATAAATCTGTTCACCCATATTAACTCCACCTTAGCTAAATCACTTCTAAATCTGAAAATAGACCTGAGGCTCCTGTCTTGACTTGTGCACAACAAATGCAACAGGAGGAAACCACATGAGCTCAGCAGTGTCCAAACAGCCATTTCTGAATGCTATATATAGAGTAGTCACACACTCAGCTTGCTCTAAATACAGCATCACAAGATGGCCCACAGACATTTAAAGGGAAATCCCCTATTCCCATGCCTACCATGGGCCCCAGAAAAATCTAGAAGCCTCATTTCTATATGGCAAATGTTTAACCTGGTTTTGCTATGTCTGCAAACCATGGGGAAGGGTTATTCTGGAGAGCACCACCTCTATGCTGAAGTCAAGTAGTTCCTTGAAGTTCTGGGAGGCTTGTTTGTTGCCAGGAGTTTGCTAGTGTACCAACTCCATTAGAGACTTATTGCTTTGCCTTCCCTTACCTTCTCCCTCCACTACTTTTGTGACCCTGGCTGCAGATGGGTGGCTGACTTTGAAAAGAGGGGAAATTCAACAGCTGCACAAATTCCCTTCCCTTTCCTCCTCCTCCCCTAACTCCCCACCATTGTAAAACAAAAGCATGAGAAGTTCTGAGTGCCACCCAGAGGGTTTATGAACTTCTTCCTTTGCAAACAGGCTGTTTTTATCTTCATTGAAACAATGGGTGGTACAGGCACCCAAAAGAAAGGTCACTTGAAGGAGTTTGTTACCTTCTCAGGAGGAGTGATGGTGTACTGGCACAGGCTGCCCAGGGAGGTGGTGGAGTCACACCCTGGAGGTGTTGAAGAAAAGAGTAGATGTGGCACTGAGGGACATTGTTAGTGGGCATGGTGGGGATGGCTCGATGGTTGGACTAGATACTCTTACTGCTCTTTTCCAACCCTAATGATTCTACGCTTCTATGTGCCTGTTCTTAGTTGTACATATGGGCTGTAGGACATCAGGAGGCAGGGGAGAGAAGCAGAAACCCTATCCATCTCTCTTAGCATCCAGTATTGTATCACTAATAAGGACAGTTCCTGAAAGTTGCAAGAAGGCTGTGAGGCATGTTGAGTTATGCTCATGTTCAGATCTGCACCATCCATACAAACAGATGTTTGCAGGGTAAGGATCTGTCTTTTTGGTTGGAAGATGCCTGTCAGGAGCTGGGGGAAAGTTCATACCCTTCTGATTCATTCCTGATTTCTTTCTGTCTTGGGGAAACTGATCCTCAAATAATGAATTGATTTTGTATGCACAGCTGTGCCTCAAAAAGAGACAAAGTTAGGAGACTGACTTCTCAAATCTGGAGATATTAACTTTTCACTTCCAGTTGGTCCTCATTCAGTAATTTGCTATCTTTTTTCTGCATCATGTTTGCATCCATTTTCATTCAGTGAAACACAGAAGCATCAATTCAACAGGCAGTTGTCTTCAGTGCAGTTCTGCTGACTTCGAGCAGCAGCTCAGTTCTTCCTCTCTCCTTAACCACAACTGATTAAGGATACTAAAGACTTTATTACTTCCTAATATCATCCAGGAAAGATTTCTATATGTTCCGCTATTCACCAGGGTGCCAATGAAGGAGGGTATATGCTGAAAACTGAGTAAGCTGCATTTGTTTTTTTATAGGAGGAGAGGTTGCAGGTGGCCCTTTATTAAAAGGATTCATTTCATTCTCAATACCTTACAGTAGTACCTTTTCCACTGGGAAGTTAAGCAGACACTATCTATACCTATTGCAGCTGCTTCTTAGTGTTAAATTAAACTGTTGCTATTACAGTGAGCTGCTTGTGGAGCTGAGTGTGTTGTTCCTTAATTGTTTATGGCTGTGAATTTCAGCCAAGTAGCAGTTCCGTAGTGGCAAATGTTGGAGAGATGATCTGGAAAACAGATGTTTGGGCCAAAGCCAAGGTGGTTTCAGGAAAGACAGAGAGAAGCAGGAAGCTGATTATTTGTCTGATTTATTAGACAGAGTGAAGAAATTACTCCAGGGCAGAGCACTCACACAAGGCTGGTACAACACTAAATTTTGGATTTAGACAGGTTTTAGCCAGCTTTTGCAAGGCTTATACAAGCAGCTGTTGGTTTCCTACAGCTAGCGCCGAGTGAGCCAAACCTACATGCTTTGCAGCTGGGAGGAAATGCTTGCCTGTTTCATGGTGGCTACTGAACATTTCATGTGGTAGCCTAGTTTGTGTGAAATCCTAACAAAAGTTTTGCAGATCTGATACAGTGCAGTGAAATTTCTGAAAGTTGTAACGGCTTGGGAAACATGATCAAAATTACATCTCTGCAATGGAAGTGTTACAAGTGAACTGATTGTACCCAGTCAGCCCCTTTGCTCTCAAAGATGAGAAGGAGATTCAGCATATACAACAGAGGGATGTAAAATGAGTCCAGTTCACCATGGGGTGCTGGTTTCTCTCTGTTCTTTTGTAAAGAGTCCAGATAACTGTTTGCATGGAGACACCGCTGCCATGGGCACCTAGGATTAAGTGAGATCTGTCCCACATATGGTTTCACAGAATTGCAGATTGTTTGAGACTGGAACAGAGCTCTGGAGGTCATCGTGTCCAACTGCAGTGCTCAGGCAGGGCTTCCTGGACACTGTAGCCCAGGGCCATGTCCAAACAATTTTTGAGTATCTCTAAGGTTGGAGGAGAAACCAGAATCTCTTCAGGAAACCTGCTCAAGAGGTGCTTAAGTGCAAAGCCAAAATGAAATATAGCATTAGGAAGCTGGGTTTCCAGCTTAGTTTTTCTTGGTTTTAAATATCACTATTTAGGGACCAGATCCACAGATTTGAACATGTACTATGTAGCACATCTAAACTTCAATTTTTGTAGCAATGCTATTAGTAGAACAATGTGTCTTCACAATTTTAACTACATAATAATGATAATATTCCTGTTATTGAGATTTTTTTCCTACCTAATTTGATCAAATTTCTGTGCTTCTGTCAATAAATGCAGAAATGTGTAAGTGTAGAGTCTTGCTCCTGGGAAAGAATAACTGCAAGTATCAGTACAGGTTGGGACATGACCTGCAGGAGAGGAATTCTGTGGAGAAGGACCTGGGGGTCCTGGTGGACGACAGGTCGGCCATTTAGCCAGCAGTGTGCCCTCGTGGCCAAGGCCAATGGGATCCTGGGGTGCATTAGCAGGACTGTGGCCAGCAGATCAATGGAGGTGATCCTCTCCCTCTGCTATGCCCTGGTTGGGCACACCTGGAGTACTGTATCCAGTTCTGGACTCCCCAGTACAAGAAGGACAGGGATCTCCTGGAGAGAGTCCAGCACAGGGCCACAAGGATTATAAAGGGCCTGGAGCATCTCTCCTTTGAGGAAAGGCTGTGTGACCTGAGTCTGTTCAGTCTTGAGCAAAGAAGACTGAGAGAGGATCTTATTGATGTTCATAAGTATCTTAAGTGTGGGAGGCTAAGGGACATGGACAACCTCTTTTCAGTGTGGACAGTGGGTAAGGGCAAGGGAAAACGGCCATAAAGTGGAGTATAGGGAGTTCTGGACCAATATGCAAAGGAAATTCGTCACAGTAAGGGTGATGGAACACTGGAACTGGCTGCCCAGGGAGGTTATGGATTCTCCTCCTCTGGAGATATTCAAGACCCACCTGGAACCTACCTGTGCAGCCTGCTGTAGGGGCCTGCTTTGCAGGAGGATTGGACTTGATGATCACTGGAGGTCCCTTCCAGCCCCTACAGCTCTGTGATTCTGTGAAATTTCAGCCTTTATGCCATGGACTACTCGTAATGTCACTACTGTCACTACTGTGCAGTGTCACAAATGTCCCTCCTGTCAACAGTTTCCGTTATGATGGGGAATACCTATAACCAAAAATCATAAAACCATGACATCTCCTTACAGAGCTACTTGTACTTGAATATCTAAATGCAAGTGTCTTCCAGAGAAAGTTCATGAGGCACTTGGATAAAATGTGTCTGCAAAACTCTTCAAAGAGATCACATAGGAAGGAGAGTCTTCATATGTTGTCAGTGCATGGATTGTCCTTATGTCAGGTAAAAAAAATTAGGGAACCACCAACAAAGCCTCCTCTTCTCAAATTGCTATCAGACAATAACTGCAGTTTGCTGCACAGGCACCTGTTTGCAAAAGTCTCAGAAAGTGTGGCAGCCAGAGTGCTCAACACTTGTGATTATTCAGGACAGGATAGTTGATGGTTCAGTCCCAGTGCTAACTATAGCTGTTTGTCTTCATTTCATAAAACAGGAAGAAGGAGAAAATCTCACCATATCCATGAGGCAAGTGGAACAAAAACCTTCTGAGACTTGGCCATGCACTAACACAAAGTTCATAGAATCATAGAATCATCTGAGTTGGAAGGAACCTTTCGTGGTCGTTCAGTCCAACACGCCTTCGATGAACAGGGACACCTATGGCTAGGAAGTTGTTCTGAATTTCACTGTTGCCCTGGACTTTTGCACTGGTACTGATGGAAACTCGTCACTCCATGTTGCTGGGTAAGAGAGAAGGCAGTCAAGGAAAAGACTACATCTTGTTTTCTCAAGTTTTCTTTTATCGTTGATGGTCCTCTTTCCTGTCTCCCTGAACAGAGAGTCAAAGATTTAAAGTCAGCCAAACTAGAAGAACTCTTACCCTCATTCTTACATACAAGAAAATCCTTTCCATGTTGTCAACAACTGTGATGACCAGAGAAGCCTCTCTAGCCAAAGACTGAATTTGTGTATCAGGAAATACCATTTACAGGTAAGAAAATGTCATTCCCAGCAATGAATGTAGATTGTCTGATATGTTATCATTGGGATGGAGCATTTCATATGTAAGAGGCTTGGGCTTGGGCTGCATCCCACCCCACATATTTTTCATTTTTTACTGTTGTAGTTGAACAAAGTATTTGGCAGGTAACAGCTGCTGGTAGTTTATTTAACTTCGGTGGTCCAAAGCTCAGACATCTACAGTGAAGTTCAAAATGTCTCTTGCACTCCATTGTCTGGAAGAGAAGCCAAGAATAATGTGCTTAGAAGTTTGCACAAAAGTTGGGTGGTAAATGCCAGTCCTTGGGTCCAGATGACACAAAGATGAGCACCATCTACAGCAGTTAGTAATTGCTGGATTCAATCAATTTTCTCAGTTGAAGCTCTCAAAGAGCCTGCAGAGAAGACGAACCCAAAGGCGTTGTGTTTCCTGGCATCTTGTTTTTTCATGTTTCTGTTTTCAGCTGCCTAAATCCTGAAATCCTTTTTTTGGCTCCACCCTCTACACAGTATGGTTCATACAAGCTGAATTTTCTCTTTATAGTTTCACTGATGAGTATGGGTCAGCACCCAGTCAGTTGGAAGCCTAAGATTATTTCCATGCTGTATATAAATAGTATGCAGTTATTTCACGGTTTCATGTTCAACTTCCAGGCTTCTAACAGCCTTATATTCCCAAAACCCCTTCTGTTCACATAGCTTACAGCTTCATGAGCACATGACTCAACATAAATTACAACAAAGGTTGTCCCAGCCAAGAAAACCCTGATTTGGCTTCTGTGTATTGTTCTCATTTCTGACAGCTGATGTCGAGTCGCTAGTCCTCAGAGCTGCTATCGTGGGTCTTTCCAGGCTTGCGATGAGTTCAGCTCCGTAATTAAGCTGACAGCTACATTACATTACACTGCACACATTCAGCAGCACTCGGTCAGTCCATCATCTCGTGGGACAGTGGAGGAAGTCAGAGAGCTTCAGCTGGGTGGATAACTAACGGCTGGTCTACTCCTGACTGGTGAAGATAAGAGGCTGGTTTAAAACCAAGGGAATTTTTAGACTCTTCCCAAATATTGCCTTGTCTTTTGTTTGACACAGGACTCGTCATGTCTCCCTTTCTGCGTATTGGTTTATCCAACTATGACAGTGGCCCTTACCTGCCATCACAAGGGGAGGTGATTAACCCTTACTGTGCTGTGATGGTTAAAGAAGCCGTGGAGTCAGGTAAGTGGGGAGGTGTTAAATGTGTACGTGAGCTTTTGTAGGAAACGTGTGCCTTACTGTGCCAATACTGGTGTGTGGGAAGCACGTGGTCAATATTTATAAGGGTTTATAAAGAGCTTTCTGTGGCTAAACATGAGGCAAGGTTGGACTCAGCACCGTGTGCAAGAAAATCTGATTTTAAGATGGTGCTTAACAAAGTCGCTGTCTTCAATGTGAGATTTTTATCAACCGAGTTGCAAGTCCCAGTATGTGACACAGCTGATGAGCTGTGCTGTACTCAGTTTCACTTTTATACAAGCAGCTGTTGTTGTTTTGTCAGTTGGGACTTCAGGCAGATAAAATCTGGGTGTCCTAGAAATATCCTGGAAAAGCTGTCTTTGTTTATCACATTTTCTGAGGAACTGACAGATCCAACAACTTCCAACGTTAAATAAAAGCTCTCAAACATCCCCAGGCTTTGCAGAGGGAGTTAATGTCTCTGTGTAATTGCTCTACTCTGTGAAATGTCTGAAGCTGAAACCTTATCCTAAGCTATTTTTTTTCTGTCTGGATACACAGATTGTTACACACTTTTCATAATTGAGCAGTGCTGGTATGTCCTTTTCGGGAAAAGACTTCTTATATGTCTTATGCATGTCTTAGTCTTATGCACAGCATGAGTGAGAGGATGAGAAGTTCTTCACTTCTGCTTTTCAACAGCCATGGAGATCAAGATTTCAGTGTTAGGGAATTTCTTATGCTGGCCGTTATTTACATTAAATCTTTGATACATTCCTAACTTGACTTCTGTGATTCTTTTAAAAGTTAAATCAACTCAGAAATCCCTTTTTATTGTTTGAAAAACTCCGCATCTCAAACCTCAAGGGGGTGCTGAAATAGTTTAAGAAATAAACTTTAGACTTTTCAAACAATTCAGTATCTCACTGTTTTAAAAAAGTTAGCATTTATAACATTGAACACTGGCTTTGTTGAAATTACACTTGCAATGATTTTGGAAGATGTGTCTGGTAAATTCAGAAGGAAAGAAAATGCTGCATGATAGAATGTCACTGAAGTCTCGCTTTTCACTGAAAATATGATCTATTTCAGCTCTGTGCTTGGTTTGGCTGTTTGCTTTAATGAGACCTTTGAAAGAGTCATAACTCAAACTGAAGCCTCTGCCAGTTCAAAAGTGAATAAGATCAATTTGGGCAGAAAAGACCTATATTTATTTGTCTTAGAGCTGAAAGTGCTTTCTGGCATCTAATGAAAAAAAATATGCAAACTAATGGATATAATTTCTGAGCTGTAGAGAACATTTAATAATAGTAGTAGTAATGAAAATAATAATAATACCCTACCAGTGAGAAATGAAAAAAAAGAAAAGAAAAAAGTACTTGGAAGGACTTTTTTTTCATTCATGAGGATGAAATAAAGGAACAATGACGTCGTCCTATTAAAAGATTTCTGTTAGCTGAGGTGTAATTGCAATTTTCTGGCAGCTGCTCAGAGCACTCTGGTTCAGCCAGAGGTTTTGATTGCTAATCCTAATGGAATTGTTAAGGTTGGAAAAGACCACTAAGATCTTCTAGTCCAAACGTTGACCCATCACCAGGATGCCCACTAAAGCATGTCGTTCAGTGCCACTACTCATCACGTCAGTGATAGCAACAGGAACTTCCCAGGGTTAATTCATCTCAGTATCACACAGAATCACAGAATCACAGAATCACCCGGGTTGGAAGGGACCCCAAGGATCATGTAGTTCCAACCCCCCTGCCTAGCAGGGCCACCAAACATACACATTCAGATCAGGTTGCACATCACCCGTAGGTGGTGTTGCTCTTAATTTGCTGCTGGTAGAAGGTGTCTGAATCATAGAATCACAGTATGGCTTATGCCGGGAGGAGCCTAAAGGATCATCGAGTTCCAACTCCCTGCCACAGGCATGGTTGCCAGCTGCTAGATCAAATACTAGATCAGATTGCCCACAGCCTCCTCCAGTCATGTTGATGTCTAAACTCATCTTAAGGTGACTAAGCCACAGTGAGTCCATGGTGGGACATGTCTCTCCTACTTCCAGCCTTCTACAAGGACATCAATTCCTGAACAAGTTGGCTACCCTTGCATTGTAGCCCAGGGGAGCAAACAGGGATTTTGGTGGTGGGATTCATCTCTTCTTAAGGAATACGGCTAGAATGGATCTGGTGAATCACACCTTGGAAACTCCCAGTGCTATCTGCTGACTTTGGGGACAGTTCAGTTTGCGCAGAGGTACGTGTCTGATATACAGTGACATAAGCCCAGTGCTAAATGGCAGAAATTATCTCAACATGACCATCCTAAGGAGTTGATCTGTTAGGCTCAAAGAAGCAAAAGACAGCGAGGGTTGTCACACAGGACAAATGAGAATAGAGCAGAGAATATCTGAAACAGCTGTCTTCCTGGTTTGTTGGGGTTTTTTTTTGCTCACTGTTTACTCTCCAGTTCTCTGACTTCACAGCAAATCTGTGGCTTAACAGTGATGAAATTCAAAACATTTATATTTTGATACTCTGATATGCAAATGCTTGGCAGAAGTGTCATACCCAGGGAACAGAAGCGTATCAGCTCCAAAGCTTGTACGACGTACAAACAACCCTGATACTGAGCTACATTCTCTTTTATGTGGACAGTGAAACTCCACACCAAATGATTGCCACATAACAGAAAGGGCAGGACATGCCTATGTGCAGAGCTGGATACATAGAAAGAGCTGAATACATAGAATAGAATCACAGAATCATTAATATTGAAAAAGACCTGTAAGAGCATTTATTGTTAACTGCTCTCAGGTAATTGAGGTGTAGCATTTGAGGGTCTGTGCATTACGGCTGAACCTAATCACAAAGCACATCCAGCTTTGGTAAACGTTTTTCATTTTGCATTGCCATGAGACGGATGATACACGTAGCTGATTGTTGGTGGTGGGATACATCTGATTAGATGTGGGTATTTTATTGTATCATGGGATTTGTCTGATTAGATGTGGACATCTGCATGTGGAGTCCACATTTGGTATCTACTCAGTGGAGTTAATGCACTCAAGAACAGAAACTGTTTTTCTCTAAGGCAGATGCTTGTATTTGGGCAAATGAATACACTCTAACTCCACTGATTTATAGTGACTAAATTCCTTTCACTGGCTCTGAAGGCAGCCAATATTCAGAAAAAACAGATATAAACATACACACTGTAAACACCTTAAGTGAGATGAAACCCTTCCCAGGCTTCACTTCACACAGTAATTTCCTAAGATGCTCCAACATAATCCATCACCCTTCCTGCCTGGAGAAAGACCTTGAAATGGGTGGATAAAACAAATGTGTCTTAGGGACTATAGAATGATGGCCTTAGTGCGAATGAAAGCAAGCCCACTCAATCCAAACCACTTCTTGTTGACAGAAAATGGCCAAGTGTATGTGCAGAAGAAACCCACCATGTACCCACCTTGGAACAGCACTTTTGATGCCCACATCAACAACGGCAGGGTCATGCACATCGTTGTCAAGGATAAAAGTGCCGAAATGGTTTCAGAGACCACAGTGGAACTCAAGGTGCTGGCAGAGAGGTGCAAAAAGAGCAATGGGAAGACAGAAATATGGGTGAGCACTGTTATCTTCTCTTGCAGTGAGTGATGGGGAGCTGCTGTGGGGTGGGGGGAATGCCCTGTGTCTATATGTCAGACTGTCAACAACAGGGCAGAAGGAGATGGCTACCATCCAAAGAATAATGTTTTGAGCCTGTTTGCATTTGACTTGAAAGAAAAACTTCCGTGCATATCAGCGAAAAGAGCACGGCACATTTATATTGTCTGCTGCTGTTATATTGAAACACGTGCTCTCTCTTAGCAAGGATTCTGTTTCACGTGAGCTGTGCCCACATATTACTTTTCACTTAGCTAACTCACTCGGGAAAATTGGTAATTGAGTGGCTAAATGTGAATTATTCTATGTGCTCTGGGGAAACAGCTTTAAAAATTTAATCTAATATCGAGGAACTGATTCATAGCTGCCTGAGTTCAGAATTATGGCAGAGGAACTCCTTCAAAATCACTGGAGTTATAGTGGAGTAAATTGGAAGTAACAGTCTTCATAAGAATGCTAACTGTAAGGTTGTATGCCCTGACAGTCCAAGCAAGAAAGCTGTTGATAAAAGTCCTTAGTGTATTATCCTGTTGCCATGTCATGAATAACAATAAAGTAGGAAGACATTTGGAGGTAAACTGATTTCCTGGAATTTTTTTTTTGCTTTGTTTCTCCTGCTAGTTCTCAAGCTAAGCTGCTTAAACACACAGCAGAAAAGTTAAAAATGCATTGGCTACTTAAAAGACTTAAGGGCAAGATTTGATAGAGAATTGCACTTTTAACACGTATCTTGGAAAGAATTAAGATACTTAGGACTGAAACAGAAAACTGAAGTGTCCTGCTCAGGATCACTCCAACCCAAGGATTCAAAGATCTGAAAGGCTGTAGTTTGGTGAAGAAGAGTGGGGAGAAAATAACATCTTTCTTACTTTTCTGTGCAATGGCACTTCTTCATCTGTAAGGAGGAGAAGTAACACAGTTATGTCAGGAAGGCACCGTTGTGATTCTCAGGCTGAAGAAATCTTTGAAAGCTTTCCAGATGGGTGGATCCAGATTTAAAACAGGCAAATATGCATGAAGATTGGAATAGATGGGAATTTCTAGACTCAATAGGAAGACCCCAAAACACCTGAGAAAGTCTGTAGCATCACTCATACTGACTATAATGAATGTTGGAATTGGAGACCCAAGTTTCTAAAGATTTCAGCATTCTTTTAAGCACCTGTCTGATGATTCTGGGTTTTCAGAGCTTCTCTCACTTTCCCCTTGCATAATCCACAGGGAATAACAAAGTTGTCTCTGTATATGTGCTCGTCCTGATCTACTGTCTTAAAACTTGCCTGTTATTTCTGTGTTTTAGTCACATTGGTATTATCATACAGTTTTGATAAGAACTGATCTAACCTTGTCCCTCTACAATTGTTGCTACCTCTCCTTATTCTCCCATACCAGCATGAGCAACCAAGCAATTAGAATTCATTCATTAATTGCCATGGGAATTAGAGGTAGCTTGAGTCATATTAAGTAATTAGTTGCTTCTTCGAATAGCTCTATAATGATCACACTTGTCTTTTTTTCTTGTTTTTCACTTATCACAACCAGCTAGAACTGAAACCTCAGGGACGAATGCTGATGAATGCAAGATACTTCCTGGAAATCAGTGGCAAGTGATTTTGTTTGTTAATTGATAGATGTGATTTCTGGTTATGCAGAGCATACATGCTGTATTCACTGTAAGCAATGATGGCTTTATTACTGATTTATTCATAGGAACTATCACTGTGTTTTGAAATGAACACTTCAGAAATGTAATTTCTGTTGTACGTTGGGGAGGAATTTTATTCCTCTGTGATTTGCAAGGCAAATTTCCGGCTGTTTTACCACTGAAATTGTATGTTTTCTCATTATACAAAGTAGGAATAGATATATAAGGAGCTGGTTCCCTTTGAAATCGTAGTACATGTACAGATGCATAAAGTGTGTACTGTGGTGTGCATTCTAATGCAGTCATAAAGGATAGGGTACAACTTACAGTTGACAACACCTAAATAGACATGTAAGTTGTATGCCTAAAATCATGAGCAATCAAGGCAAAACAAGAACCAAGAGAGTGATTCAGCTGATCAGATGCACGTGCCTGCTGTACAGTGAGCTGAGTCATTCATTCACTGGGCTCCATTGTCTGCACCAGCTAGATCTCCACAGACATGTAGAAGCGGCTTAGTCATCCTGCACAGAATGACACACGTTTATTTGGATGTCTTCACTGAGGACTGAGTCCCACCTGCTGAGTTCAGTGTGCATGCAAAAAGTGTTTTGTTGAAGGAAATGGGTTGCAACCAAAATGATCAGTCATGTTCTCCTGTCTTTGATGCCAAAGTTCTTGCTGTCTTTCACAGATGTGAGATGAATCTGTGGGTTATAGACATATGGAAGGACCTTCCATTTCCATCCTACAACATCCTACAAAGCTTAGAAAACACAAGTTGTGTTTGTAATTAAAAAGAGCAGGATAACCACCAGATTGGGCAGGGGGCCAGTTTCCACAGAATATCTAGGTAACTTACTGTACAATACACAATTAAATGGAGAAAGAAATTGAAATTGAGGTATTGTGTGTATATCTAGATTTGTAGATATGGGCATGTGCATAAGTGTTCGTGTGTATACGCATGTGCAAGAGTTGGCTTGCTTTGCTTTGAGAAGTTTAAACATGAACTGCAAATAAAACATGGGAACATGGGAAATAGCAAAGCAACTGTTGGTAAGGAAAAATAATTTAGAAAAGAGTATCCTAAGAACATACATATACATATATATATATATAAATGTTTCTTTAAAATATTAATTCCCATGAGTGAATCATCAGTTTCAGACATTTAGTATTTTTATCAGCTGCATTTTCTCAAAATGCCTGCTCTGGGCATTGTACCCTAACAAATCTTGTTTCATTTCCTTAGATGCAAAGGACGTAGCCAACTGTGAGAATGAAGCCTTTTTCTCCTTGCATCAGCGCAGGGGAGCCATCAAACAGGCCAAAATCCATAATGTGAAGTGCCATGAGTTCACAGCCACTTTCTTTCCACAACCTACATTCTGCTCTGTCTGTCATGAATTTGTGTGGTAAGTCAAAATAGATCCATGCATTTTCCCCTTTTAACATGAGGGAGCAGCTCTGCTCCTTTGTTGAATATCTGTGCTCTTATTGTCAGTAAGGGCAGCAGGACCTCAACCTTGGCATCATAAATGCAGGAATTACTGCATGATTTCCAGAATGTGGTTCAGAGTTGTAATTCCAACTGTGAAAATTCCCTTCATTTTTAGTATATTTTTTATGAATATTTTTGGCTTTGACCTAATGTGCAGGCATCTGTAATCAGCTTACTTTGCTATTTAGATGTTGCAAAATTCAGTAGGTGAATGTGTACTGGAAAGGGTGTGAAAACCACGGTTGCCAGCACTTAGAGAGAATGAAGATACTTAGATTAGAGAAACTCTCTGAAGACTGATAAAAAACAAGACTGTTTTATTCCATTGCTTTCCTAAGTGTTACTCACCTTTCTAATGTGGAAGCTTTAAGAAAACTCAGAATTAACCATTTCTGTCTTTATTTCAGGGGTCTGAATAAACAAGGCTACCAATGCAGGCGTAAGAATATTTTTTGTTGTTATCATCATTTACTTGATCCTTCCTTACGAGATTTTTGCATTAATGCCACAACACACTCGTTCTTTCAGAATGTAATGCTGCCATTCACAAGAAGTGCATTGATAAAGTAATAGCCAAGTGTACAGGATCAGCAGTAAATAGCAGAGAAACAATGGTATGTATTACTACCTGGTTGCTTTTAAAACAACTGTCATTTACATCTCTCCTACACATCTGTATAACTGCTTCAGCTGAAGTAAAGTATGTGACTGAACTACAAGTGATGTGATCTGATCTGCATCCTTTGGTTTTTGTATGCTCTGTGGTTCTATTAACTCCTATTTGTGATTTACTCAAATGCAGCCACTGAATAAGCAGATGTTGAATCAGGCCTGACATTTTCTTATGTATGAAGCATAACTCAGGGGGAGGTTATGGGCAAGAGGTGGAAAATTCCTTAGAGGAAATTCTTCACTATCCTGTGTTAGGCAGGATATCACAATGAATTTGTAGAGCAGTACTTTAATATCCCAGTATGTGTCACATGAGATTTTGAAACCATCTAGAGGAAGATCTAGCATCCCCATTATTAATTTATTTTTTCTTATATCAGTTTGTAATAAAGCTTCTTTTTGGTGGGCAAAAGCAGAGCTTAAACTCTTGATAGGACCATTGCCTTCTTTCTCCTAACTGTGTTCTGCAGCTTTTTTTTTTTTCCAGTTCCTAATACTTGTTCTCTTTCTACAGTCTTTAGAGATGAGAATCATCTCACCTGTCTTCTCATGTCTCTAGTGTACGTAATCACATCTAGCTTTGTCCTCTACTTTAACTCTCTATATACAAAAAGAAAAAAAAACAAAACAGGCTTTTCCAGAGAGTGATTCATAAAAACAAATGTAGACATCTTTTTCAGGATGAGATTAATCATTTTGGGAAGCACTCTTGTTTTTCCACTGAGCACTAGGGGCATCGGGGAGAGTAGCTGAGGTGCAAACAGCTATCTGATTGGATGAATCAAAACCAGGGATTAAACTACCCAGTCAAGAATAAAGTGGCAGTAAATTTTCCACATTCTGTGGTACAAATTTGAGGACTGTTGGCATTTCATGTAGAACTGAGGTGAACAGAAGTGATTCACCAGCATGGCTTTTCTGTTGCAGTTCCACAAGGAGAGGTTCAAGATTGACATGCCTCACCGCTTCAAAGTCTACAACTACAAGAGCCCAACGTTTTGTGATCACTGTGGCACGCTGCTCTGGGGCCTTGCACGGCAAGGACTGAAGTGTGATGGTGAGTCCCTGAGTTGAACATAGAAACAGGCTCTTGTCTTCAATCTAAAGAGCCAAATCTCATTTCTCTCTGAAATATGTTTGAGATGATAGTGGGGTGGTGAAGGAGCAGACAAGAGGACCATCCTTGGAGGAGGATCTGTAGAAGGACATGTGGTCCATGAGGCTGAAGAGTCAGTTCTCAGAAGTACAAAAGAACAATTCAGTGTCTGCTTCTCTTCACGTGGTTGGTCTCTACACTTGGCCAACAGCACTGCGTGTTCCTACCCTGCCTGATGCTGAACCCTTTACAGCTCAGCAGCCCTCTGTTGTCCTGACACCTCTGTTCTTTCTTTCAGCATGCTGCATGAATGTCCATCATAAGTGCCAGACAAAAGTAGCAAACCTTTGTGGAGTTAACCAGAAACTAATGGCAGAAGCTCTGGCATTGATAGGCAGCACTCAGCAGGTAAGTAAGCTATTGAGATCATAGAATCAGATGACTTGGAGAAGGGAAGATCAATTGCTCAATATTTAGCACAGTGCAAGAATTAAAGGCATTAAAGGGAACACTGTAGGTAGCAAGTTTTCATGGGTTCATGTGGCCTACCTCCAATATTAATGGAAGAGAAAGCCACTCAGAATTCATAGAATAATTCATAGAATGGTTTAGGTTGGAAGGGACCATAAAGGCCATCTAGTTCTAACACCCCTGCCATGGGCAGGGAAACCTTCCAATAGATAATACTGTCCAAAGCCCCATCCAGCCCAGCCTTAAACACTTCCACAGATGGAGCATCCACTGTTTCTCTGGAAAACATGTTCCAGTTTCTCACCACCTTCACTGTAAAGAATTTCTTTCTAACATCTCATCTAAATTTACACTCTAGATCAGGATTCTTGGAGTGCCTCTTAGCACTTGAGTATCTTCAAACAGGGATAAAGTTTTTAGGTACCCCACCCATATTTTGGGTCCTCAGATATCCCAAGGCAACAACTTTATACACACAGCTGATGTTTTTCCATTTGTAACTTCCTGAGAGTGTATGTACCAGATTTAATTCTATATCCTCATCTTTGTGCAATAAGTAGAGTTGCCAAACTTCCAACTAGGGTTTTTTTCCTGCTTTTTCTTCTCTATTTTCTATCTGCTGGCTCTCTGCAGCTCCTTGCCCTGTACCTTTGAGTCACCACTGAGAGGTGAAGAAGGCATACACTATGTACTTTCCCTAAAATACCCCTTATTTCCAGAAGTCTAGATCATGGGAACTTCTGGAGGCATAGGTGGAGTTTTAGTATTTAAATAAACTTCAATGCTTTTCCATTTCCTGCTTCTGTTTCATCACTCCTGAATCCAGGCAAACTCTTATCCTCTACAGCACTAGAGGACAAGGAGTTTCTCAAAGTGACAGTCAGACAGTGTACAGGGATAAGCCTGCAGTACGTTCCAGCCTCCAGTGTTTTGCCAGGTTTCCATTCATGAAGTACTACTAGGAAGGAATATGTTAAAATGGCCTTTGTGTGGTTAGTTAGGGTCACAGACCACTCTGCAGAATAAGGTATCTTTATATTAGCTTTACAAATACCTGTTAACACCCACACACAAGATGCTTTGATGAAGCTTGTGGTCATTAAACCCCTAAGCAATGGGTACAGAGATGCTCTTTTCATAAGCAAAGACCTCTTCTAGATCTTGGCTTCTATGACAGTCACACTCAAGAGGAAACTGTACAGGAACTCAGAACATAACATTTGGCTCAAAAGTCATTTGCTGTTTTCTGTCATCCAGGCTCGCTGTCAGCGTGATACTGAACAGATATCCAGGGATGGACCTCTTGAAATTGGGTTCCCGGTTCTAGTGAGGGAGGTGACACCTCTTCAGGCAGTGCCAGCATCCGCAACAGGAAAAAAAGGTAATTTACCCTAGTGGTACAGTACAGCAGCCTTTATTAATCTTTTTACATAGTTAAATGGAGGTGGCAAGGATAGAAAACATATTAGCCAATGAATCTTTTATGTATCTTTCCCACTTAGAGCAAGATATCTATTTTCTCACCTCTGGGATCTGTAACTTCTCCCAGCCACATCACTCAGGCTAAGCAGAGACCCTAGACAACAAAGATTCCTTTCCTCCCTGTTAGTATTCACTTTCCCCAAGTCTTCTCCAGCCTTTAGTGATATGCCAACCATTTCTCATCCATCTAGTCCCTAAACTCTCATTGTGACCCAGTACTTCAGCACACCTCATACCTCCACCAGCAATAATGTGTTTATTCTTCTCCTGGGACTCATAAACCATAATATATGGGATATTTAAAGAGAAACCAACCTTGAAAGAGGAGGTTCAGAGTTCCTTTGATCGTTATGGCCAATTCTCTTTCTGATCTCAGATATTGAGGTAGGAGTTGATATCCAGTCCCTCTGTAAAACCACTGACAGATCTCCACTTTATTCACCCAAAAATGATTAAGTTTTTGCTGCCCTATGTGCTACAGGAGCAGAGATTTTGCCTAAATCTCTGTAAATGAGTAACGGGGGACAAGCATTGATAAGCAGACCTTGGACAAAGCTACTGAGGGCTCAGTGACCTGGTAGGAAAACTGAAGTTCTGGAAAGAGTCCTTGTTTGTCTGCTTTGTGCTCAGATCAGAGAACTCTGGATTTTAGGATCACAGATGTCACCGTCTTTCGTTAAACCTATGTGTCCCATACAGAAGTGAATTTCAGAAGTGCTCCACCTTCATGGTCTGTGGGGCACTGTTCTGAAACTGTTCTTTTTTGCAGACTCCCACAAACTTTAAAATACACCTACCAGAAAGGGGAGGGAAAAAAAGAGAGGTACAATTGAATTAATACTTAAACCAAGTAAGGGCTGGAGCAGTAGATCCTTAGCTCTAAACCTAACCGGAGATGGCCCCACCATCAATCTCCTCAGAGCAAAAAAAACCCAAACATCTATGTGTGGAGCTAATATCCTCAAACTACTCAGAAACCAACCCTAGCAAAATTCCAGATGGCTCTTGTTGAAGCAGAGCCATATTACACACCAGTGCTCTGGGTTTTATACCATACAGCACAAGCCTATCAAGCCTCAGAAGCTGATTTTCATAGGATCATAGAATCACCAAGGTTGGAAAACACTTCCAAGATCATCTAGTCCAGTCTTCCACCTACCACTAATATTTTCTCACTAAACCACATCCCTTAGTACAGCATTCAAATGTTTCTTGAACATTTTGTTCAAGATGATGATCATCTGCAGGGACAGTGACACAGCCACCTCCCTGGACAACCCATTCCAGCACTAGACCATTCCTTCAGAGAAGGGATTTTTCCTAATATCCAACCTGAGATTTTGGTACTGTCTATTCCATTTGCCCCCTTAGAGAAAAATTAACGGTGCCCTCATCTATGTTCATTTTCTGCAGGCTACAAGTAGAACTGAATGAATCAGTGTGAACTAGTAAAGCCCAGATTATTCACATCTGGTTAACGTGTGAGTCTATTTGATGATTAGTGTTCTTGTTCAGCAACTTAGGACAGCACAGCAAGTACAGCAACTACAGCAAGTACATGCATTTGAGTGAGCGGGATAAATCCAGTAAGGGACAAGAATTTCACAAACATCCAAGGAAATGAAGTATTGAAGAAACTGTTAATAATTCCTCTCCAGGACAGCTGGAATATTTCATTAAGTCTCCATAACCAGAGCATAGACCCAATGTGAAGATGCTGTCCCATTTGTTTCACACACTAGTTTTGCCAAGGATGTTGAACGGGTCTCAGAAGAAATGGGATCCTATCATAACAGCAACCAGCAAGAAGGAATGAAGAACAAGGGCTGCCAGAAATGAAAGATTTGGTCATGTTTTGCTACCATGAAGCAGGACAGATGAAGGATTTCATGAAGTGGGAATAATGCTACTGAAGAAGATGGAGTTATGCTGGAATAAAATTTCTTCTGGAGAGAAAGCTGCATGCAAGCAGGGACAATCTACTCCCTTGATCTGTCCACCACATTTCCATGTATCTGAAAAGACCTTTCTAGAACTATTCAAAATAGTGCATAAGAGTTCTGGGGATTTTCTCCTTACTTCCCAGGATTTATTTGAATGCTTTGATGTGTATTTCAGAGCCACAGGGCATCTCCTGGGAGACTCCAGTGGAGGGCACGACGAAGGGAGAGTCTCTAATAGAGACAGACCTGGGAGGAAAACAGCTCCTGGAGCAGCAAGAGGACCAAGTGCAACTAAAACTAACCATTGAAGATTTTGTCCTGCACAAGATGTTGGGAAAGGGCAGCTTTGGTAAGGTAAGCATTAAGAGGCTGAGATCTCTTTGCTGTTCCTCTTCATTCAGCAATGTCCATCAGATTGGCTTAGTCATCTTGGCAGGAGGCAGAATCTTTAGATGAAAAGGTGAGTGTGGATCACCTCCCTTTTCCAGAGCAGCAAGTCCAGCTGGGAATGCTAACTGCTTTTTCCCATCTCTGATCTGTGCTGCAGCATAAAGTAAATTTTACAACAGCCAAGAATTTGTGCTTCTGAAACAAGGGCCACCTGTTTTCAGTACATTCATTAATCTTGATGAATGGTCAATTGTTCCTCCTTCATGCAGATGTCTCCTGGAAGTGGATTCATGTTATTCACTGCCAACACAGAACATGAAGTAATTTCAGAGGATCTCTCCATTGTGTTTTTGCAGTCGGTAGGGAGAATAATTGGGTATCACATTAATTAAATCTCAAACCTCTCCAAGGTGGAAACTGCCTGAAAGAAATCCTGCTTTTTGCTAAATGAGCTAGAGCAATTGCTGCAACCATATCTTAAACTGAGGAAATATCTGTTGTGTTGACTTTGCATATATGAAAGCACTTGGCATGTCTGCACTTTGTATGTGAAGTAGAGCTGAGACATGTGAGTCAAAACTAAGCCACAAAACTTCAAACTGCACAGCCCAGATGAGGGTTACTTAGGGGACTGTCAAGTTGAGAAGCAAAGAATCTGCATTACTCTGCCATGCATTATGTGGACATGGAGGGGAAGGACTAGTTTGTGCCTTTCTGCGGCAAACTTCTCCCACAAGTTTGCCATGCAGGTATCACTCCTGGTGCTGTCATTTATTTGGAGTGACATTCATTTGTCCACAGAGAGAACAAGATATGCAGATCTCCATGCTTGGAAGACTTCTCCACTTCTGCGTGGACCTAGGGAGACTGAGGGCCACAGGCACGAGGAATCTCCCCCTGCATCAAGTCTAACAATCCCCTACCTGTGTCTTGGAAGTCACACTTATATTGTGCTTTTTGATTTCCTTGGAAAAGCAATGCCCTGCACAGAACTAAGAGTTAAAAGGGTCCCTGCAGCATCAACACTGTTAGCGTTTCTGGTCATTCACTGTAGAGACAGAAGGAGGCTCTAGGCTCTGTATAGTGCTACAGAGTGAAATAGAACAGTAGCCAAAAGGGTAAATAAAACCTTTGTCAGGGTCAAAATACATCTGAGCTAATTCAGCAAATAGTGTCTGGTAGTGAACTTCAAAGGGTTCTTTGATGAGTCATAGGTATTTATTCATGGGAATAAAAAATAGTGAAATTACTATGGGGAACGGTGTTGACTGTCTGTCAACACAAAGATCACAACTGGCACTGCTTTCCAGCAGAGGTTGCTTTGCTTGATGGTCTCTAGAATTCAATTTTCTGCTGCTTTACATCTGAGTTTCCCTACCCATAACAACAGAGGTCCTAAACTCCTTTGCAATGTGTTTTACTTTTCTCAGAGGAGTCCTGTAGAAGCACAGGGGACCTGGGCTGTCTGCTTACACGTCCTGCTGACAGGGAGGAAGGAGATGTCATCAGTCTAACTACTACTGGTGGACATCAGTTTATACCTATTGAGGATCTGGTGACATTTGCATTTCACATGCTGACAATGCAACATTCTGTGATTTGTTACTTTAAGTCAGAAAACAGGAAATGTGTTTCATGAGCATTTGCATAGTGTTGGTTTCTGTTGTCAGAAGTGCTCAGCTCTCTGACATGTCCTGTCCATATAAGCATGTAGCTCATGTTCTTGTAATTACCTGTTACTCATCTTTCCTCAGAGTTCAGCCTCGTAAAATTGTTCTGGATGTGGGGATCAAATTCAAAGTCTACACAGTCTTCATGACAGAATCAGAACTTAAACAGCAACTTCTTAAGGTCTACATTTATGAATTCCCCAGAGCCATTTTCCCATGCAAAACTTTCTGCTTGGTGCTGCATTTCAGCCCATCTTGCTCAGCTTCCATGGCTGTTGTTGCCAGCTCAGAGAGAAAAACGTTGGTTTTTCTGAGCAGCCATTTCCATTCTAGGTGTTCCTTGCTGAGCTGAAGAACACAGACCAGTATTTTGCTGTGAAAGCCCTGAAGAAGGATGTGGTCCTTATGGATGATGATGTTGAATGTACGATGGTGGAGAAGAGAGTCCTCTCTTTAGCTTGGGAGCACCCGTTCCTGACTCATGTCTTCTGTACATTTCAAACCAAGGTAAGACAAGGATCTGTTCACATTCTTCCATAGACTGAGGGTACTTTACAGAGATCATACTCTAAACCAAAACTCAAGTCGCATTGAGTATATAAATCTGACTGGCCCTAAATGGCAGTGAACCACAAACTGATGGCATTCATGTTTTCACGCTTCAGGGACTGATTTTGAGGAGGACAGCAGGTCCTGGAAATTGATTCTTGCCTGAAGAGGGCAGGAATTAATCCCCTTTATTTTTTTAGATTTTACTGGCTTGGCTGCTGCTGACAGCCCTTACCTGCGTGGCCCATGGAACTGGGTGACACATTCCCTATCCACAGCGCAGGGCAGATGGAGATTTTATTCACAGCCGCTCTCTGCGCAGCTGAGTTTCCAGCCAGATTTCCATTTAAATGAGAGTACTGTAATTAAAAGGATCCAGCCAAAGAAATTGCACAAATTAGAGCAGAGATAAGTTATTTGAAAAGAAAAAGCACTGTGGTGCTGTTGTGTGTATTTTCTGTTTTTGTTGTTTCTTTTTAAATATCCGGCTCTTGGTTTCCTGCCAGAGATGCTTATGTTGGATTTTATAGATAAAAATCTTCATTCAAGTGTTAGAAGTATAAGTCAAAAGAACTACCTCCCCCAAAATAAAATTTGTGATGGATACTAGACAACATAAAGAGGATACTCATAAACCTTTGCGTAGCTTGGAGATAACTGACTACACATGTGTAATGAACAGAGAAAACATTACATCATTCCATTTTATTTTGTTCATGCATTTATACACAGAAGCTGACATTACTAAAACAGAAGTTTAAATTGGGAGCATAACTCATTGCACAGATAGACTCTTTCCAGAAAACAGGTACACTTAAGTGCAGAAAGGATGTTCCATGATTTGCACTTGGGCTAAAGGCCATGGCCACCATATGTGTGGTATATTCTGCTTCAAGCCAACTTGAGGAAATTGCCCTCCAGCTTTTTCATGGGTCTGGTGGTGAAGGCGGGGGGGGGATCAGTATGGCATACACCAAGAATCGGAAAGGAAACCTAGGTGCCATTTCTGCCATTTGTTCAATACGGAGATCTCCCCCATCCCTCTAAAGTACCAAGAGGAGAGTTTTCCACTGCCATTGTAAAGAAGCAAAGACTTGGTATTTTTTTCACATTTCTGTAGCATGTATGTACCCAATGATCATCAACAAATATGAGTAGGCTAGCAAGTGAAGCCCTGTGTTATTTATTGTAGCAGTTCCCAGGCTTGAAATCAAGCATGTGCTTAGATTGGATAACTGGATTTGGCCAGTGTCTCTGGTAAGTCAAAAAGGCCGGAGCCATGTTCATCCATAAAAGATGTGTGGCCATGCAGGTAACAGCAACTTGAGATCACTCCACTGAGTGAATGATGCATTGGTCTGGGGACCAGAGGAGATCTGAGATTTGCTTCTTTCTCTTCCATCAGTCCCCCAGGAATCTTGTCTATCTGTCCTTCCATTATACAAGCGCTGCAAAGTTACTTATCCCTTTTTAGTGATCCTTGAGTTCTACTGGTAAAAGCAATGGCACCAGCTGGTTATTATGTGGCTTCACAATGTTTGTTAATGCTGTTCATAGAAATTAAAGTAATGAGGATAAATACAGGCTTAGAGAACAAGGAGCACAAATTAGGAACTTGAAAGATAAGCTGCTTTCTACTGAAAACCCTGACACTAATATTTTCCTTCCTCTTTTTTATTTTCATCTTCTCCACCCCTAATATTTGTCTTATCTCATTCTCTAGGAAAATCTCTTTTTTGTGATGGAATATCTCAACGGAGGAGACCTCATGTTCCATATCCAGAGCTGTCATAAATTTGACCTTCCCAGAGCAACGTAAGATGTTATGATTACCTTTTGGCATGTGGTAGAAACAAAGGAGGAAGATGGGGACATTAGGGCTCTTAGTTTTCCAGTTCTACCACTGTCCTGTGATGGCAGCCCTGGGCACAACCTTTGACTTCTCTATGACTTACTTATTCTGCAAAGTTCTCTCAGCTGGCTTTTTAGCATGAAAGCAGAACCACTCTCAATTCCCACTCTCTCCAAAATGAAGGAAACAGATATGCAGGTCATCACCTCATCTCAGTGACAGACTTGGAGCTAGTCACTTCCTCTCCTTGTCTTTCCCCTCCCACAAAAGGCTTTTTAGAGCACATCCACGCAGTTCATTGCAGTCAGATGTGAACTTGCTTTGCATTCTTGGTCAACTAAGGAAGCTATTTCTGTCTGAAAGCATTACAGATGGTGCTACACCCTCGTCAGCATTGCGTCTGCCTGCAGTCTCATCCTTCAGCTTACAGATGAGAGGCTTCCTCACATCCTGTGACCTGGCTGTCATGCTTGTGCTAACCTCAGAATAGTCCCTCTGACATTTAAATAGTCCCTCAAACATCAAATAGTCCCTCAGTCCCAGAGCCAGGAGTTGGATAGAAGCTGTGCCTTAGGCTGCTCTACTTTCTGAATTAGTCCACTTCACAGAGAGTAGCTCTTCGCCTGAGATATTACCTCCAAAGGTGTCTGCAAATAGCACTGAGCATGCCTGAAATCTTATTTAGATGAGGTTTGTTTTAAAGCAGCCTACAGGTGTCTGCTTTGAATTAAAAAAGCCCTGGGGTTGCTCTAGGATTGCATTGGTTAAGTCCTTGAACAGTCCAAAATTGGAGGCCCTAGAAAAATGATTGTGCACCCAAACTCCACCCTGGCTTTGCCATCATCAAAGAAATCCCACAGAAATATTTTCAGCCATCTGTGGAACTAAACATCTTGTTCTTTACAACACGACTTCAGATGAGGTTCATGGTACAGTGATCAGAGGCGTTATTGTTTGTTAGAAGTAATGGAATGCACTAGTTTTTCCTTCTAAGATTAGATTTTAAAAAATAATAATAGAAAAAACCTATTGAAAGTGCAAAAGGTAAATGTAGATTGAAAAAAAATGCACCAACTGATAATTAAAAATAAAGTAAGTAGGAGAATTAGATTAAATGAAAGGTGTTTTAATCCTTCTGTGAAGTGAATGATATTTCAAAAGTCAACACTGAAGCTGCTGTAGGAATTAAATTTTATTTAATAATTTAAAAAAATTGAAAAACTTCATTTAAATCTGTGTTCACTTTACTGGGCTCCTTATTTTTTACAAAACTATTTGAATGTTCATAATTAAGCCCTGAGGTCAATGCAGTAAAGATGTTTGAGCAAAGCCTTACAACAACACAAAGGAAATATGAGTTGGTGGTTACATTCCTTTCTGGGCAGAGCATTTTCATTCTGCAGTTTAGGCAGAAACTTGTTCAGAACAAAGATCTAAAACTCAAGAAGTCTCCACAGAAAGACCACCAAGTTGCTAGCTAGTTCACATCTTGGGTAAAACTTTGGAAACACATCATTAATCTGGACAATGAAGGGATCTGCTTGACAAGCTGAGGAATCTCTGTGTTGTTCCCAAGCCCAGATGTTCTCCAACCTGGTGTGCTTAAGGACACATCTACATAAACAATTGCACATCAAAAATTTACAGCTAGCCATACAATGTGGTTACCAAAGCCCTGAACATGACTACACATCAAATCCTTGCCATTTCCCAAAATAGTTTCAATGGAAGATGGACTGCTAGCTATGTAGAATGTTTTGGGAATCTCATACTGTCCTTCCTGAAGACTCCAGGCCTTCATGGGCTTAGTGAAATTTTGGCTCCTGTGAAGGCAAACTTTCATCTTTTGGGGGTCTAGCTGAAAACAACTTCTGGGAAACATATATTCTGATTTGTTCTTTCTATCACACAGGTTTTATGCTGCTGAAATCATAAGTGGGCTGCAGTTTCTCCACTTAAAGGGCATAATATACAGGTAATTTTACTCCTTACTATCTAATATGTTAAACTTCTGTGCTTTCCCTGGAAGTACTGATTGTAAGAGACTTTCTTGGGGATTTCTTTCAAAAATGACTGGCTGTTTTCTTTTGAAGAGGTAGTTCAGAAAAGGCAGAGTGGAGCCCTTCTTTGGAATTCATTCCTTTTCCAATTAACATTAAAGCATGATAATTGATTTATTTACTCCAAGTCATTCATATAGCACTCAGCATAAGCACTCAGCTTAAGCTTTCCATGTATTGAGATGGATAAGTTCAACCAAACCATGAGAAATTTGCAGTATCTGCTGTGCTGCTTGTTCACTTCTTAAGAGCTTGGAAGTTATGTGTGTTTTGATCTGACACACGAGGATTGTGCTTGGAACCTATAAGAAAAGATGGGGACAAGATGGAAGCAAGAGGAACTGCAAAAATTGGGAAATGGTTGAAAGGAGAAACTGAATTTCTGGGGAGCTCTCTAACTTGTCTTCTTGGAAAAGGTTGCTTATTACACTATAAGTACACTTTATAAAAGCAGGAAGTAAATAGCTTGTCACAAGCAAATGAGAAAGATCACTGAATCAGTGATGTTTCCTGAAGCCAAAATGAGCTTATTTAAATGTTTGTTACATAGTGTGAACATTAGAAAGATGTAAAAGTGAGTGGCTTATTTACAATTCACTCTCTCATTAAAATCAAACTTTCATTCATATAGAATCTCTTTATTCATTATTAGCACTCATTGTGAGAGCTGTTTATTGACCCATGATGGCAGTTGCATAAACATGAGATCTGTTTCAATAGCAGTAAGCCAGGATGATTTCTAGAGTCTCAGCGGTTCCCAAACCACTGAGCTGTATCCATTGATTTTGCTCACACTTCTTACAAAAGTTGATCAAAAGTATTTGCAGGATGTTTTGGGTTCATGACAGGACTGATAACATTGACTTTTTGCATATCACTCATATTTTTATTTGAAACCGCTACTCCAGTGGTCTGCCAGGTTCTGGGACCTGTCTTCCTGTGAAAGAAGAAAGATTGTGAGAGCCTGGAGCCATATGCCGTGTTGGAAAGTGAGGGCAAAATGTTGGTTAGACATTAGGAAACACGTTGATATGAATAAGTAGCTCAGGAATCAGTGTGGCTTTGCTTTGGGTATTAGGCTTTGATAGAAAAAAATTGACTAGTCCTGCTTCGTTTGCCTTTTTTCACTGGAGACAATGAAAATAAGGTCTGCTGGGAACTTACATCAATCAGTATCTCAGTCAGAGCTAACTAAGCACTTAGGAAAACAGATAGAAATCATTTCTGAAACTACACAACTTGTGATGTAGTAAGAATAATGAAGCCAGCTGTTCTGTATCCTGCACCCCTGTCTGCAAATGTTGGCTTAAATTTTAATGAATGAGCAGAGGCAGTTTTGGCAGAAACTCCAATCTCTGAAGCCAGTGAGTTTGAGACTCATCAAAATTGCAAAAGCAAACTGTAGGTGATGGACTTTTTGTTTTACTTCAAACTGCCAGATGAATAAAAGCAGTGCTGACAGGCAGAGATTGATCTCCATGATGTAACTAAAATAAGTCACTCCAGCTGGAAATTGTGACAACATGAACGTCTGCCACTGAAAGCAAATGTCTTGATTGTCTCTATATTTCTATTTGATTGATGACTCCTACTATTTCTTTGTCTGTTTTCTAGCAACAGCAAATAATTGCCCCATGACAACAGTTTGTTGTGTAGGCACTGCAAAGGAGTTTTGTAGAAGGAGGATGAAGAGCTATCTTTCCTGCATCTGTAGATAACCATCTCAGTAATACAGTGCATTAGAAGTGACCTTCTTTGAGAGAATCAAATAGTCAGTGTCATTCCTGATAAAAATAAAAATAAACTGAAAAACAGTGCAAAGTTAAAGTCTTCACTGGCAAATAGGTCTGTGTTTGGACAGGGAAAACGAGGAAGAAGGATATTGAAGTTCAATGGACAGCAGCTCCTCCTTCAACCCTCAGTCTCTCTTTGTAATTGCAGTACGTAGTACAGAGGAAGAGAACAAATTGAAGGGTGTACACTGCTAAAACTGCATGGTTCTGTAACAGTTTAGAAATATGTGTTCCCTTCTTCTCCTCCATAGGGACTTGAAGCTAGACAATGTTCTCTTGGACAGTGAAGGGCACATCAAAATTGCCGACTTTGGGATGTGTAAGGAGAACATGTTTGGAGATGCAAAGACAAGTACTTTCTGTGGGACTCCTGACTATATTGCTCCTGAGGTAGGTGTGGGGCTGAGAGATGTTGAAAATCCACCATGGGACAGAGAACTCACCTTGAGACATGACTGTTGGTCAGTGGTGATAGAGGCTGCAAAATGCAATAGCCTACATTTGAATAGTCCCAGGCTAAAACTGTATTTCAGTTTAACTCTGCAAGCTGCACCCGGGTGAAGGAGACCCTAAAATTAGCAGTGATGTGGCTGTGTCCAGTCCTGAACGTGTTTGAGTTAACAAGGGCAGGGTAGAGCTCATAGGTTTTGTTAAGGCTGATCTCTACCCTCTTGACTTGGATATTTGTGCTATCTGTGAGGTACCGTTCTATGAGCCTGGCACTTGCTTGGAGGCTATCTCCAGGTTGCATGCAGCATAGATGTACTAGAAAATGCTCTTTTCCTTCCCCATTTGATATCTGCTGATACATAGGTCACTCTGAAAGTAATGCCTACTATTTATTTATATGCAAACTATGCAAACAGATTCAAAGAGCACAATAACACTATTTGATAGAACAAATTCTCAGCTACAAAACACTATTTTTTAATGTAGTCATCACCATTAGCGGTGTATTTTAACCAGCAATGTACAAGGGCCTGCATGCTGCACTCTTAAAAATCTGCACCAGCAGAGGTGACCCACTGTTTCACAGCTGCTGCGATGGCATCATGACTGAAAGGCATCACTAAGCACCTCACTGTGCTAGCATCCACTATTAAGTCTTTTCTCATGTTCAGCATGCATCAGTGAATATTAATAGGTGCAGTTTTTTCTTCACAGAGGAGTTCAGTTCCACGACTTTGCTTCATATGCACTTCCATGTCAGATGCCGTTTGGTCAGACTGCCTCTCTGCTGCCATCTGTCACACAGCAACAAATCGTATCTAAATACTGGTGGGAAGATTCAACCTCTGCATACACCTCTGATGTTATGAATCAACATAATAAAATAGGAGATAGTACTTTCAGAGCAGCTCTCGTACATGACGTAGAAAAACTGAATTTGGCCTTCATCTGCCTATGTAGTAAATCCAGGTGGTCACAGACACTAGACTTCAGTTTGGACTAGATCCATCCAGAAAATAGGCTGCTCCCTTAAAGCAGTGAGTTCAAACAATGACAGATGTCACTGTGAAGAGATTTTGACTAATTAGGTGGCAAAATGAGGCCAAAGAAGATATTTTTCATCTCAGAGAAGAATCTAAGACTCATCCATGTGTCATGTCTGACATCACTCTGAAATCCATTTATTTCCCTTTCAGAATCCCATTTCATTATTTTAGTGTTTTCATGATGGATATCAGTGCTTTCCAAATTGCTCTTAAAGCTTTTGGTTATTCTTTTTTTTTTTTTTTTTCCCTTTCTACTATAATTCATTGATCATTTACTCTCTACCAAGACCTCAGTTTTGATCTAAATTACTCCACTGCTGACTCAAGGACAAGTCTCTTCAATAACTGGATTTCTATTGCCTGAGAACAGGTGTAAATGTGCTCTGCCATCAAAATGAAATTGTCATTTATTTCATTTCAATATGCTTTCATTTTAAAAAGAAAATACATTTTTTTGATCCTAAAGGAGAGCCAAATGACAATCCATTACCTATGATTTTACTGCATGAAAGAGAGTGTCAGAAATACCTCATAAGTTTATTTCTATGCTATCATTTATTTTAGGGATCCAACAAGTGCATATAAAACATTTTACCCCCAAACTGAAAGCACTGCTAGAGTTTATGGATCAATTCTCCTGCCAGAGGTTCATAGAATCATGGAATCTTTAGAGTCGAAAGGGACTCTTGAAGATTGTCTAGGCCAACTCCCCTGCAATGAACAGGGACACAGACAGCTGAATTTGGTTGTCCAGGACCTGATCCAGCCTTGTCTTGAAAGTCTCCACATCTCTGGGCAACCTGTTCCAGTGCCTCACCAACCTCCCTGTAAAAGATTTTTTCCTTATATCCAACCTAAATCTACCCTTCTGAAGCTTGAAGCCATTTCCCCTTGTCCTGCTACAACAGATCCTCCTAAAGAGTCTGTCCCATTCTTTCCAGCAACTCCCCTTTAGATACTGACAGGCCACTATCAGGTCACCTCGCAGCCTTCTCTTCTCCAGGCTGAACAGCCCCAGCTCTTTCAGCCTGTCTTCATAGGAGAGGTATTTCATCCCTTGGATCATTTTGGTGTCCCTCCTCTGGACACATTCCAACAGATATATATCTCTCCTGTGCTGAGGACTCCACATCTGGATGCAGTACCAATTGGACCTATGGACTTCTTGTCAGTATCTCAGTGTGACTGCTAGCATTGTAATTTGTTACAGATCTAGCACTTTTCTGTAGCTGTGCAAATAAGAGGGCTTTGGGTCAATAGACGAGCAATCGTTTATCTTAAAAAATACTTGACCAAAAAGAAAGAAAAAGAATTAACCTGAAATTAAATTTCTGGACTTTACATTTTCAGAGAAAACAAAACTAATAAATCTTTCTCTTAACCAGCTGAAATCAGTTAATTTAGTTTTCCAGACCCTTTATAATTTGAAAAGGCCTTATAAAAGAAATGTGTCTTTTCAGAGGGAAAGGTTTGGATGATTTTGTTTATAAACAGACCAAGGAAATGTGTTAGGGATACTTACTCCTTCCTTTTTTTTTTTTCCACTCTGAGTGAAACATGTTGGTTATATTGTCTCATATTCAAATAGATACCTTTTTTTGTGATCAATTTTTGTGTTTCTTCTTTCGGAATTATGGAGACAGGTATGTTAGTCATGAGCACTCTACATCAGCTTGGGTTTAGACATAAGATATTAAGGTCCTACTTTGCTAGATGCTACATGTACCTCAGAGGGGGATATTCTCACCTAACATGAGAAAATCCATCAAAACATGAAGAATCAGATGGCACCTTATAGCATTGTTGGAAAACAAGCATCTCAAGAAGCCAGTTCATCCCTTCCTACCACAGATGTGTAAGTTAGATAAATCAACGTTTTTCCTCCATTGACTCTAGAAAGACTCTGGAAAACTAGCTTAATAAAATACATACCCTTTAGGAAATCAAATGAATCCAGGTCCAAGTGGCAAACACCTCTCTAAAGCACTTACAAGACATTCAGACAGGGTAATACAGTAGATTCAGATGTGTCTACTGTACCTCAGAGCTAAAAGTAAAGATTCTCTCTCTAAACTTTCCAGTTATCAGCAAATTTATATGCGCTGGTCTAGGTGATTGTTTTAACTGCTATTAAGCCATTTCCATGGTTTGCCATTGATACCTGCACTGCAGCTGTTCTATAGGAGATGGCAATGCAACCAGGTTGTGAGCGTAAGATCATGGCTTATAATGAACTATTACCCTCCCCAGCTCCAAAATCCTGATAACAATTCCAGACATCATAGACTTCTTTAGATTATTTTTAGACTTTTCATTAGACATCTGTAATGTAATTACCTATATATCATAGAATCATAGAATGGTTTGGGTTTGAAGCAGCCTTTAAGATCATCTACTTCCAACCCCTTTCTATAGGCAAGGACACCTCCCACCAAACTAGGCTGCTCAAAGCCCCATCTAGCCTGGCTTTGAATATGAGCATGTTGTCTAGACTCCTTGATAACCAAAAGACAAAAACCAGGGTTGCATTTTACAGCAGGTGGATATTCAGTGTGATGCCTAAAATTTGCATAATTTTCTTATCTGCATAACCATTATCTAAAGGCTGGTGAGATTAATTCTCTGTCAGGGAAGTCTGAGAGGTTGGTGGTATCTGGGCAAGTTTGTAGGGGAAAACCGTGCCAAACTGATTAATAGGGGAGATCATTTCCCCAGCCAATCTGTCCTAGTCAATTTCTGATGAAACCAAAACCTCTTCGAAGAAGGATTTGGGATACCAAGGAAAACTCTGAGTTACAATTTCAGGATCCTCAGATGTTTTGTTCTGTGTGAAGCTAAAACGCATTTGAACTGACTAAAAGGGGTTGAACTAACATAGCCTGTGGTTTGTATTGCAACAGCGTTGCATTTTTATGAAGGTTTTTGAGGCCACTGAGCATGTTAAACAGGCAGTTTGACCATGTTGAGTTCTTGACACGTTGAAACACTACGTTCTGTTGAAAACAAATATAAATATTTGAACAATATGGATTTTATATGGTTGCACAATGCAGATCTTGTTTGCACAAGGACTGAAGGAGTTATTTGGGTCATTTATATACTTAAGAGTTAACTAGAAAACAAACTGTTACTCAGATTGTCCATAGTGTGAAGTACTGTTCTGGCATGCAGGTGTTGCTGTGATTAGGAGCTTCTTGAACTACAGCACCTGTCCCACTGACAGGTGCTCTGGCTCATGCTTCAGGTAGGAAAAGTACCTCTGCTGTCACATTCAGAGCAAAGCAGCTGTTGAAGGATGAGAGCCTGGCCACATCTCTGAAGCTGAAATACTGACAACAGACATTTTATGTCTGTCTTTGTCTCCTGTCTTTGGGCAGATATTGCTGGGGCAGAAATACAACACCTCCGTTGACTGGTGGTCATTTGGTGTCCTCCTGTATGAGATGCTTATTGGCCAATCTCCTTTCCATGGCCAAGATGAAGAGGAGCTTTTCCAGTCTATCCGTATGGATAATCCATTCTACCCTCGCTGGCTTGACAAGGATGCAAAGGACATTTTGGTAAAGGTAATAATTATCAGAGATCAGATGAAAGTCTTTTTGCCCCATGTTGTCTGGACTTTTTGCCCTTTTCTCCTACACAGTAATGTGTAGCGTCCGTTGTGATTGAAGCACTCTTCTGCTTCCTTCTATTGGCCATCCTTCTAGCCTGTTTGGTTCCCCACCACCAGTGCACTTCATGTTTCATTGCCTCATTCTCAGTACTATGCCAGGTAGCATTGTAGCCTTTCTGGCTTGGGATGGAAATTCATTTTGAGTTAAGATAGATAAAAACTTAGTGACGTCATAATTAACCTAACAAATTACTTTCCCTCAGTCAGATTTTGGGCTGACTATGAACATTATTTAAGCTAAGGCCTCTTACCTCATGAATGAGCATGGTAAGAAAGCATGTACAAAGGGCTATATGATTCAGCTAATGTGAGTAAACTTGTTCATCACTAACTTTTGGTCACGTTTGACCCACAGTCCATACCTTTAATTTTGTACTTACAAAGTGACAGGGCAATATACAGCATTCCACTGCAAAATAGTTGAGAATAAGAATTTGTTTTAGCTTCTGTTCTGTGAGTAGTGGGACTCAGTATAAAGTAATACTAATGAAAGCATTCAAAAAGCACTTGCTTCAGGAATTCATAGATATTCTGCACCTAAATTGAATCTTTTATCTTCATTAGAAATGAGGGGTCAAATAAAGACTCAAATGATCCAAAGCTATGTGAGGTGAAAGCAATCCCATGTAGCTCAGATAATATTTACACAGATTATGTTTATATTTAAGCTGTAAGTATTTGCCTGATATAAAGAAATCATCTAGACAAAAGGTTTCAAGTGTGATATAGAGGTTTCACCTATGTAGTTGTGTGCTTGCACTCTCAGACACACATGTTCTCATTACTGTAGCAAATTTGTCTTCTCTCTCTTACAAAGATAAAATATGACCTGGTCTTGGCCATCAGTTTTCGGCATGTTAAACTAAGAATCCAGACTGGTTATCCAATCAGAAATTTAGCAATGTAGAAGAGTCTTCATGCTCTCATCAGTGTTGCTTGAGTTTGAAGTGTGAGATCCTATCTGATAGGATCCCAGTGAACACTCTGTTATTAATAAATACTAAATAGTAAGGCATTTATTTTTCTTCAAATTTTAGCTTTTTGTGAGAGAACCTGAGAGAAGACTAGGAGCAAGAGGGAATATCCGCCAGCATGCCTTTTTCAGGGAAATAAACTGGGAAGCTTTAGAAGAAAGAAGGATGGAGCCTCCTTTCAAACCAAGAGTGGTAAGGCTACATCTTCTTTCATTTCCCCAATTTCATGTCATTCTCTGCTAAATCATTCTTTCCCCAAATTTTTATACCCTCAAGAACATGCAAGCAATAAACCAAAGCCAGAACCGACAGTTCTGTTTTGATCTACTTCACTTAAGGATCAAAAGTTTTCAGACATGGGTCTGATCAAATAATCTAAATCAGATAATCTAAACAAGATAGCTCAAATCTTGTTTAGATTCATGGAGTCAGCATTGTAAAGGTGAATGCGTTTTGACTTCATATTTCAACTAGCAGCTGAAGGCACCAAGGCTCTGAAAATGCCCTCAGATTTTCATGGTCATCTTCTAGAGTTCTATACATCCTACTTCTAGATATAAAAGTTGAAGGAGGACCTTGATCTTGGACAGTTGGAATGGAAAATGCTGACTCTTGCTCAAGCGTCCAAACGCTGATTAAATTATGCAAAGACTGTCTGTTGTGTACATCAGATATATGTAGGGTAGATGGCTGAAACCATCTACAATTTTGATCTGCCATAGCCTCACTCATTGTACAGGAACTAGAGAATTATGAACTATACCTACTTATTGGCTAGGATGCCTGCCTTTGTCATTGGTACTACTCCTTTCTGATGGCTAAAAGGAGCCCAGGCCTGACATGTACACAGTGGTCAGTTCAGTTAGAATAGAATCAGCCCTATTAATAACAGTAAAATAATTTACTTTGATCTGTGCATCAGACTTCTATTTTTCAGTCTTTCACAAGCCTTTTTTAATCAGTGGATCCAGTTTGCTGTCTTACAGTGTTGTAACATCTCTGCATGGCAGAATACATTGATCACAGGCTCAGTGCTTCTTATGTAAAATGTATTCCCATTACTACTGCAATAGGACAGTAATAAGAAAGTGATTAGCACTGATTGCTGGATATTAAAAGTTCAGGCAGTACTTCAATGCAGCCTGACAAGTTACTGTGCATTGTTTGGGCTCTAGTAGCTAACTATAGTGGAAGAAGGCAGAGACAAACACACTGTAGGTTCCTTGGTGAAACTTGAGTCTACAGGAATCAGCCTGATAGGGCCAGTAGCATTATAATGAACGTAAGAATATTAGTGATTTGACAGTGTTTTATTTTATCTTTTCTTGAAGAAATCTCCAAGTGACTGTAGCAACTTCGACAAGGAATTTCTAAGCGAAAAGCCCAGACTGTCTTGTGCTGACAAGGCACTGATTAACAGCATGGACCAAAATATGTTCCGCAACTTTTCTTTTGTGAACCCTAAAATGGAGAATATATTTTCCTGAGATCTGCCTTACTGATGGAATTCTCCATGCGATTTGAGTAGCATCTTGTCAATTGAAGATGTGCATGGTTGTTTTTATCAAGAACCCACCAGAAAAACACATCAGTGAAACTTTGTACCATGCCTGAAGGCTTTCAGCTTGTTCCAGCCTGGATCAGATGCCAGCCTCACTTCACTAAGGATGAAGTCTCATCGTAGTATCTTTTGGCCTCTCTCCTCTATTTTCCCAGTTTTCTTGATGTTTCAAACATCTGAAGAGGAGGAGATGCCAAAACGTTTTCCTCTGTACTTTTACTCACAATCAATGGGTTTCTTCACAAGAAGCAGCAAGTACTGATGATGTTTTCAGTGCCTATTTCTGCAATTCTTATCTGTACCCAGCTCCTCATGAAAAATGAGAGCTGAGCTTAGGTCCTGAGGGCATCTGGGAAAGAGTTCAGGTTGGGTGCTTTTGCAACTTCCATTTGAACATGTGCAGAAATGAGCCTAAGTGCACAGGAATGATGAAGAAGCCAAATATCTCCCCTCAAGCCTAAGAAATAATCTTCACAGGTATTAGGATTCCTTTTTATGCCACAAGGTCCACTGGGATTAAGAAATTTTGTAGGTGCACTTTCCAGCATTTCTATGTCTCAACCAATGGCTCAAACATAAAGGAAGAGCACTGTAATCACAAGTATCAAGATCAGTATAGAAACCCAGTGGTTTTACTCTCAGTACTTGAGCAGAAAAGATGGGAGGTAACAGTCCAGAAGAAAACATTGATAATCCCTGTTCTAACGCTTTAACTGTCCTCAGACATACCAGAATAATTGCAAAATATGGACTTGATTATCTGGAGTTTTTTCTGAAACTGAATCAGATATATGGAAGAGTTTTCCTCAAACCTTCCTTTAAGCATCATAAAATCAACTGCCAACGATTGCTGTATTTCGCTGGCATGTTAGTAATCAGTCCTTATAAAGGCTGATATACTTCCTGTCGCTGTAAATGGTGCCCCGACACTTCGACATGCATTGCAGACACAAACATCGCAGTGTGGGATGGCACACCAGTTGAGAGTGATTCTCTCCTTCAGTTCATAATATTTTACTGCATATTCTATCCTCTAGCAGGCTGTGAAATGTAGCTGGTCAATAACAATCTCATCCCCTACCCATTCGTAACAGGATCTTTTAAAATAAAGTTGTGCTGTTTTCAGAAGTTGGAGAAAAGCAGAATCTGCCAACTACTGATTTTTACACCATTAAGTACTATGTCAAAATTAATTCAAAGTCCAAACAGAAGATTCTTTAATAATTTAGACTTAAGTCACCCCAGCTTGCGTTTGGCTCTAACTGGAATGGGTACATTTGGTGTTTTGTTGCATAAACAACTTCAACCCTTTTAGAAGATAAGTTCTAGAGGATGAATCATCTCAAAATCAGATTCTTTTTGGAGATGCCTTCCTGGCTTCACTAGAACAGACTGTTAACCTGGAGCTCCCAACAGGATGAATTCAGCCTTGCAGACTGTGCAGCCACTGCTGGGATATTGCTGGCAGCAACTGCAGGCACTGAATCCTGCAAGGCTGATAGTAAAAGATGCCTAACATTGACAAAAAAGAAAAGCAAAACAGATTTCAGCCCTGTGACTTTTTGTGAAATTCTTGTTTGTGCTGCATAATGTACAGGGGGATCTGTGCTTGCAGTTTGTGCAGTTGGTTTTCACGTTTAATTTGAATGGTTAAAGTGGATTTCTGAAATGCCAGTGCTGTTTGTACAGTTTAATAAAATGTTGTATACTGATGGAAAATGGGTGTGAAAGTGATTCAATGTGGAAAAAAACAGAGGTGCTATGAAAAGCTGTTAAAAAGTCTCTGTGCTTTCTGTGGGATGTTCAGACCATAAATACACAAGGTCATCAGGCATTTGGGCAACTGTAACTCTTCCATGACTGCACGAGCAATTCAAAAGCCAAATGCACCCTGCATTTTCTGCTGATGCCACAAAATATATAGCATGGTCAATTTGTCCCTGTATGTGAATGTGTTTATTTCTACTGAAGAGCTCATAGCAATCATCAGTAACAGGTGAGCACCTAAACCAGGATTCCGTGCTGTGCAGAGGAATCCAAGAAGTAAAATGTCCCTTTTTGCTATCAGGAGGTGAGACAGCTGTAACCAGGATCTATAGACTTGTGGAGCCAGATGTGAGGAGACGGTCAGTGTTCAAGAGCAATGCTGGCCATCTTTAGATTGGGTATTAGGAAAACATTCTCAGGAAGAGTGGTGAGACATTGACACAGGCTGCCCAGGGAGGTGGTGGGGTCATCGTTCCTGGAAGTGTTCAAGAAGGGCTGGATGTGGCACTGAGGAACATGGTTTAAGGGGCATGGCGAGGATGAGTTGATGATCTTAGAGGTCTTTTTCCAACCTTCTGTTTTATGATTCCATGGTCTTCAACATCTCACCAGGGACTGATCAGCCAACTCGTTGGAGTGACTGACAGTCCACATGCTATGGAAAGAGTTTAGATAGCCTGACTCAGCCCAGATTCTGAATTTCTGTATTTAAAGATAGTTGAGCAACACACTATTTTAAATGTCTCAGAGATAATGTTTTCTTGCAAGGGCACAGTGGTTTACACTTGGCAGCAATGCAGGGAGAGCCCAAGTACACAGCCTGAGGAAGGAAGGTGCTGAATCACCTCTTGTGGTGGAGTAACTGAAGAGCAGAAGGGTTTAACACCTCTCTGACCAGAGACAGGGTTTTCCATGCTCCAGCTGTAGTTCTTGTATAGCAAAAGCCGCCAAACATAAGAGTGACTTCTGAGGAAGTGCATGTTTTGTTAACTGCTGGAGCAGATGCAGCGGAAAGCTTGCTGCAGGGCTTTTGATGCAAGCCACAAGAAAGAAGTGGCTGCTTCTCTCTGCAGAGCATCTTTTTTAAAAAAAAACAAGCCCACTAAGGTAGGGGGAGGGAGGCAGGAGGGATGGGTATGTGCCACCACACGTGCTGCATTTCTCACCAGGGCCACAGCCTGAAAACCTGCCCAACTGTGTCTGTGGTATGCAAGGAGAGATGTGGCAAGCAGTAAGTGTGTTCTTGTGGTGAGAGTGATCAAGAGATAGGAGCTGACATGGGCTGAAAGCCAAACACCCACACGGAAATGAACAGGAGCCCTAGCAGTCACAGAAATGTTCTTTTGCTTTGGCTTAATATGACACCTCCAAAACTGTCCCTCTCCTCTCCCCTCTCCCCTCTCCCCTCTTCCCTTTCCACTTCCCTCTCCTCTCCTCTCCTCTCCTCTCCTCTCCTCTCCTCTCCTCTCC
>NW_024962265.1:2971229-3010817 GCF_019238085.1 Lagopus leucura | reverse complement strand
TCCTCTCCTCTCCTCTCCTCTCCTCTCCTCTCCTCTCCTCTCCTCTCTTCTCTTTTCTCTTTTTTCTCTTTTCTTCTTCTCCAAATAATAGAATTTGCATAGTAGAGCTTGCCAGGTCTTGCCAAGTTTGATTATTCATTTGCTAGAAGTCCAGTACTGTGCCAAAACCCTGTGACCCTGTGGGGTCACAGCACTGATGTAGGAGCATGGTGCCTGCAAACATCAGATTCCAACTTCCAGAACCACCTGTTTAAACTGGAGCTTCAGGAGCTGCTTCACTGGACAGATACATAAATTCCTGCAGCTGGCTTTCATCAAACTACACCTCAGGCTAATAAATAGAACAGGAAGTCAAACCAATTGAGTCACCAGGCTGGTTCGCATCTCCTATTTTGGGCTACCTGTCCCATTGGGAAGACTGAGCTCCATTCTGCATCCTATCAAGCCTTTTGATGCTCATGCTGAGGTGAAAGGCAGCTTTGCCCAGTGGTTCCAAAAGTGCCTGTGTCAGTACAGCTCCAAAAAGTGTGTACTTCAAGTAGGCATACTCTTCCCTTTACAACTGTATTTTCATCTTATAAACTTAAAAACCGAGAGGTCACAGCTGCGATCTAAATTGCTCTCTCCCTCCAAGAGGTGCCAGATCAGCTAGTAAGATCATGATACGTACCCAAATTGTGCCTTGCGGTGTTGTGAAGCTACTGTAGGTCCCAGTGAAGACCACAGGAAGTTTTTCTACCTTTCCTGCTTACAAAAATGTTTTAACTTTGTTGTATCACAGCAACCAAGACAGGGTATGCAAAGCTGGTGAAACAAGGAACTAATGTACTTCTGGCTCTTCTGTAACTGGAACTGGTTGCAAGGCAGTGGTTTTATACAGCTCAGCCACTGTACCTGAGTATGCAGGTACCTTGCCTACTATTGTAACAGGCATGGTGGAATCCTTTATCATCTATGTCAACTAAATATTTATATATACAAGAATATAAAACAACAGGGAAATGAAAAGGAAATGGGAAAAAAGAGCAACAGCTTTGTGTTGTGAAGAAAGAAACAAGCACAGAAAAAGAAAACAGAGGAGAAGAGAGGGATACAGGATGGTATAATTTGGATGGTATAATTTCTTGCCCCTTTCATTTCCCTTCATTTGGTGTTTTCAACCACAACTGTACTGTTTTTCTTTCTACTTTTCAAAGCCATTAGTATCTTCCCAGAACTGTTTTTGCAGATGAAGCACAGGATTTCTGGAGCTTTCAGAGTGTAGGAGAGTATGAGAATAGAACAGATGAACAGCTCTAATCTGTCCTCCTGGATGACACAGCTATATCTGCTCTTACATTTCCTTCAGAAATGAAAGTATTTCTGACACAAGCCTGGATTCAGATCTCAATTTAAACACATGAATTCAGCTCTCTACAGCACAGAAATGCAGTTCATCTTTAGTCATGATTCTTCACCAAGACCCTCAGGTACTCTGCAGGACTTCCCTGCATCCCTCTTGTGAGCAAGGGTCTTTTTTGTTATATGTGATGTATCTCCAAACCCTGTTACCCCAAAGCATCCTTGAGAGCAGTTGGACACCTCTATGTAAGCATGAGCACTGTGGAAGGTGGACTGGATCTGCACCCATTCAGTGGCTGCTCATGGGATGTTTGACAGCAGCAAAGTACTGAACCAGACTGACCTAAAGACTGGAAATGTCATCATGCTTTGTCCCTGTCAAGGAAGAACTTGCATCAAAAATGAGTCATAAGTGCACTGCAGTTGTTAGAGAAACTTCAGAAAGGAAATTCTCAATCATCATGGTTCTCATTCATCCTCATTAAGGGGAACCAGAGGACACAATATCCCTGTTCCCATTGAGAAGCCTCTTCCCTTCTCCTGCACTAAAGTGCTGGTAACCACAAGGGAGGCACAAAGCTCAGCATTTATGGTCTTTTGAAACTGTCTTTAGTTTCAAACTCCTGAGCATTCAAGAACATTCCGTTTCGTTTTGAATCTGAATATATAAAATGTTAAAAATTCAAAGAAAAGTGCTGCTATAAATCTTAATCCACTTCCAAGAAGTTCTTGTAGAAACTCCTTGCAAACTCTTAACAACTCTTGAGATTTTCTCAAGAGGCCAACGAGGCCTAGCTGATCACTGACTGGGTTTAAGTTGGAGCAAAAATGTGAAATAACAACATTCAACACAGCTTTGCACTTAAATGTGACTGAGGACAAAGACAGTCTTGTGGTTAAAGTGCTATTGAGTCTCTGTAGACCTAGATTTGTTTCACAGTACTGCTATGTAAACCGCCTGGGACCTGATGTAATTTGTCTTTCAAAGCTTTAACTTTTCTTCCTCTGAATGGAAGTTTATACTCTATTGCTCTGAATTATTCAGTTGACTTGGAATGGTGTTCAGGCTTAACTAAGCAAAATTACCTAAGAGCCTGTTATCTTTTAAAATTTATTAAAATTTATTTAGATGCATCCAAGTTAAGCTTCCTCTATTGTTAAAGAGTCTAAGAGTATAATTCATCACATTCTAAGGCAGACACCCTGAGTAGTCCACTGAACTTTCTCTTCTAGAAAGGGGAGTGAGTCCTACTCTCTTTGTATTTGTGTATCACCTTCTGCATCACCTTGTGATTCAGTAGAGCCTCAATCTCTGACAAATACAGTATTGCCATTGTATAAAACTGCCCCAAATGGGTGTGAATGGTACTAACTTCTCCCAAGACTGGTGCTGAATGAATGTGCTGTGAGTAACATGGTACTGAAGTCTTTCTAGTGATGCTCTTGTTTGATAACTACATCTAGGAAAAAACAAGGAGCTGGTCCATCTCACTATCCACTTTCCTAAACTGTTTGTCCATAAGGCTATATTGTGCACTGTGTTGAAAGCTTTGAATTCAAGGCACGGAGTGCTCTCCTCTTAAAGATCATCTGGTTGCAACCACTCTACTCTGCCAATGGCAGGGATGTTAGAACTAGGTGATCATTAAGGTCCCTTACAACTTAAGCCATTCTGTGATTCTGTGATTCACTGAGCTAACCGTTTCTTCATAGAAGGCTTTCAGGCAGGTTGCTCAAGTACGATTACTGCTTTATAAATCCACACTGAGTCTTCCTAATCAGCTTCTTGTCCTTAGAAATTTTGGAAATCACTTCCCAGAGGATTTTCTCCATCACCTTCTCAGAGACAGCAGTGATTTAGTCTTCCTTGGACTTGTGAAGATGGGAGTGATTTTTTTTTCTCTAGTCTGTACTCCATGTGAAAAGTAGGTGCGTGAGATAAAGCTTAAACACTTCAAAAGCAAGTAGCCCTTGCATGTTTGTCTATGTGTCTGGATATAGCTCAGTTGTAGCCTGCCTGCAACTTAAATAAGAAAACCTTAGATACTAATCCACAGAAGTTCCCCGTAGTGCATGTTATAGAGAAGCTAAGTGGCTGTGAGTATTGAGTGATGCACTGTTCTTTTAAATAATCCAGGACTGCTCTCCAGTAGCACTCTTGTGTATGGTCAGTCAGCGTGAGATTTTTCATTAAAGGAATGATGTTACCTCCAAACCTCAAGTGGATTGAAATCCTGGATGAATAACAGATGGACCACTCAATGGATAAGGAAGTGGCTGGATGAAAAGGTTGTGGTCGATGGCTTGATGGCCAACTGGAGACTAGTGATGAGTAGTGTTCCACAGGGATCAGTATTGGGACTGGCACTAATTAACATCTCTGATGGTGACATGGACCAAGTGCACCCTCAGCAAGTCTGCCAGCAACACCAAGACTGGTGGTGTGGTCAACATGCTGGAGAAAAGGGATGCCATCCAGCAAGACCTTGACAGGTTTGAGAGTTAGGCCTGTGCAAACCTTATTAAGTTTAACAAGTCCAAGTGCAAGGCCCTGTACATGGTCAGGGAAATTCCAAGCACATATGAAGTCTGGATAGAGACTGGATTGAGAGCAACCCTGAGGAGAAGGACTTGGGGGTGTTGATTGATGAGATTGTCTATGAAGCAGCAATGTGTGCTTGCAGCCCAGTGAGTTATTTGTACCCTATACTATACCCTGTACTATATCAAAAGCAGTGTAATCAGCAGGGTGAGGGAAGCAATTCTCCCCTTCTGCCCTCAGGAGACCCCACCTGCAATGCTGCATTTAACTCTAAGCCCCCAATACAAGAAGGGCATGAATCTGTTAGAGTAGATTCAGAGAAGGCCATGAGGATGACCAGAGGGCTGGAGCACCTCTCCTGCTGAGACAGCTTGAGAGAGCTGGAGTTGTTCAGTCTGGAGAAAAGTAAGCTCTAGGAAGATCTCATTGCATCCTTCTAGTTCCTAAAAGGACCTACAGGAAAGCTGTACTTTTGATCAGGGAGTGTAGCTCTACACTCTCTAATGGATAATGGCCTTAAAATTAAATGATGGCAGATTTAGATTAGGTATAAGAAAAATTCATTACTGTGAGGGTGATGAGGCACTGGAACAGATTGCCCAGAGAGGCTGTGGAACCTCCATCCCTAAAGGAGCTCAAGGCCAGGTTGGATGGGATATTCCCACCCAACTGGTAAATATTCCTGCCTACGGTGGAGGGATGAGAGGGGGGCTGGCGGTGTGGAATCCCTAAGGTCCCTTCCAATTCAAGCCATTCTGTGATTCTATGATTCTATGAAAGTCCTGCCAATAAATGGCAGTTGATGTACTGATTATAACATGATTATAGCACGATTATAACAATCACGTAGAAGAAAACATGTTGTTCGAGTGGAGAGAAAATAAAAATTAAGCACTGCATCCAATTTATGATGCGGGTCTTTATTTTAAAGGAAGCTAAACATAAAATATTCAGACATCAAAGAAAGAATCTCAGCTTTCACTTCAATATTCTTTTTTTATTATAGCTGTTAGCCTCCCAGTAGCAAAGGAAATGAGTTCTCTGGTAATCATTTCCATTTAATTTTCAGCTCCTTTCTGTTGATAGCATTGTGTATAACCTTTTTTTTTAACAGCTACTTTAAATCGTGTACTTTGATATTCCATTCAGCTAGTAAGAAAAGAAAAATAAGTTCTAAAAAAACATTTTATCTCTGCTGTACATGAACTCAGCAGGGTAATGTGATATCTCAGAGAGTATATTTATTTTAAATCATTACTATTTTCCACTAGGGTGAAATTCTCAAGATTGCCTCCTTCCCTCATCCCCAAAATGTCATGGGGCCAAAGTAGTGGAGAAATAGGGACAAAATAGCAATGTTCTTTCAAAAGAAACAACAACACATCCAGCAAATCAAGTCAATTCTGGTCATAGTAGGCATAATAAGAAGAGTAAAAAAACTAACAGAATAGAAAAGCGAAACACACTGTTATCATAAGGATAATAAATCCCATACCTCAGTGGCATTCGTGAGATAGTGAGGTAGGAGTCAGCAGTGGCACAAAGTGACTTTTCTTGAAAAAGATGATGTTGAAACTTAAAGGAGCATATTAGTTCTCCTGGAGGTCCAGTGACACTGGAATTCAGGTGGGAAAGTAAGCATTAGCTGTTTATTTGGGCTGATCTGTCGCCACATCAAATCATACACTGGCTTGTCTTTCTTTTGGAAAGGAAAGGAAGAAATAGAAATTGTCCACGAAAGGTGAGAGCAGATCTGACTCAAAGCCAGCCACATCTGGTCCAAAAACAGGGCTGGGACCTGCTACTACAAGCTGTCCCTTAAAATTTCAATTAAATGCCTTGATGGCAATCACCAACCATTTCAAACACTCGTGTGGACTAACTGCTTGAGGGAAACAGATGTGCCTACACCAGCCACTATTTTTAGCAGTAGCAACTGTCCTGAAACACCTCTCATCTCCAAATGAAAGGGTTTTGATTGACCAGTTGGGTGCTGTAAAGTGGCTTCTCAGCAACACAGGAGCATTTGGGAAAATAAAATCTCCTGCATCTGAAGTAAGCCAAAATTTAGGACCCAAACATAGCTGAGAAGGTGACTAGGAAAGTTCATGATATATGCTGGGACTGCAAAGGGCCACTGCAAGAGAAGAGATGGTGTCACTCTGTAACACAACATTTCTTCCTTGCCGTCACTGACCATTAAGGTTGGAAAGACCACTAAGATGGTCTAGTCCAACCATCAACCCATCCCCACTAACCACATCCCTCAGTGCCACATCTCCACATTTCTTGAAACCTCCAGGGATGGTGACTCCACCACCTCCCTGGTCAGCTTCTGCCAATGCCTCACCACTCCTGAGTAGAAATTTTTCCTAATATCCAACCCAAACCTCCCCTGGTACAACTTCAAGCCATTATCTCTTGTCCTGTCAACTCATCCTGATGCTCATTCCCCTCTTACCTTTCACTATACAGAAGGATCATTTCACTAGCAAAAATGGTTTCAGAATTTACCCTGTGCTAGAAAAAATTTTTCAGGGCAAAGTAAAAAAAAAAAAAAACAGGTGTCTCAGTAAATTAATTTTAAAGAAAATCATTGACAAAGTTTTCATGTTTATCAAAATATTATTTTTGTCAGGGATAGCAATCATATTAATTTACTCCTAGGTACAGCATCTTCCTTCAGTGCTCTTAGAGGTGTCCTCAGCAAGTTCATATTTTGGGTTCAGAACTCTTAATGCCTGTCCAACTTCGAACATGGAGTTTTCATTCATGCCAATATCTTTCAGCTTCTTTTTCTCTCTTTCACTCATTGAGTTTAAATTATTCTTTCCTTTTTACTTAGCGGAGAAGTGAAATTTGCTGATGTCAGGATCTCTGAACAGATGGGAAAGCAGTATTGATTATGCAGTCGAGAGTAGGACATAAATAGCTTGTTAAAAGTAAATAAAAATGGCTTAAATGCTGTGTACAAACCTTTATAAAACCCACTGAAGCAAATCAAATAATCCTTCCAGAAATCTATCTGAGTTTTTAACAAGGTGATGAAATTCAAGAGTCTTTTTCACTTACTGATGTTAGTGCTGATATAAGAGCTGATTGAATTAACAGTCTGGAACTGTCTGGATGAGCACATCTCCACCAAATGAGATGTTTGCAGCTGATGTGTGAAAGGGAAAAGGGAATTAATGAGGGAAAGAGCTGTGGGAGGACAGGGGCTGCAGAGCACAAGCCCATTCTGTTCAGAGCAGAGGGGGGAAATCTATTTTTTGTTAGAAATTCAGAGTCTGAGTCTGAGCACACTATGCTGTGCATGACACTCAGATTGGTGTCTAACGCCAATTAGTGTCAAAGGTCATTACACAGTAGGGTAAAACCACATACGAAATGTGTCCTTATTGATTTGGGCTCAGCTTTATTATGTGTGCAGTCCTTCAGAACTGAGAGCATCGTGTAGTCTGTTCTCAAAATCCATCCATCCCTCCACCCACTAAACTCACAGCACCTGCCTGCTCCTAATGGCTGTGCTAAGCAGAAATAATTCAGTATTTTAAACTACATTTTAGAATAATTAATATTTTACAGTTAGGCAATAAAGAGATTTGGAGAAATAAAATGATTTTGAGCTTGGGGTGCAATTGCTCCATCCCAACAACGAGATGATCCAGCAACACATCCGCATTTGCAGACACTCAAACAGGCACAAGGGGACACAGAACCATGCCGAGCGCTTCCATCCTATTGGCAGCTTTGGTCCTTTCCCCTAGATGCTGATCCTCTGAAGTTGCCTCCTCCTAAAGGACACTGCCTCCCTCAAGCGTTCATCGCTGCAGCTGCAGAAACATGCTGTCATCATACTGCCTTGAGACAGATACCCGAGCAGGGATTCAGACCGTACAGATATCCCCTAATTGCAAAAGGACCTCAGCCCTCTGTCCTTTCTTCTTTCTCCTTTGTCCCGAGACCTGATTTTGATCCACAGTGCTATGGTTGGTCACTGTGATGTATCTCCATGCTTTCTGATGCAAGGAGCTGGGAGAAAACCCTCTCCTTTGCTCCCTCAACATTTTGAATGTTTTCAGTTTTTGCTTTCAGAGAAATTGAAATAAATGTGAAGAGAATTTGTTTTCAGAGTGGAGTATTCTGCTGATAATTCTTACAGAATCAAAGTGCTTTGGAAAAGTTCCCACTTAAAGAAAGAGTAAAAGAGATTCCCATTAGACTCTTCAAATAAATTTATCCTTTCAATGAAGGGAAGAATTCCTGACTCTTCAGGACTTTCAGCAGTTGTCACAATTAGAAATATGGATCCATTCAGTAAAAGCAAAAGTGCCACATTCTGACAAGGGAAGGGAAGGGAAGGGAAGGGAAGGGAAGGGAAGGGAAGGGAAGGGAAGGGAAGGGAAGGGAAGGGAAGGGAAAAGGGAAGGGGAAATTGAAAAATCTATAAAAAAAATTGGAATAATTTCACTTTTGACTGAACTTGCTGTGAAATGATAGTAACATGAAATGTTTCAGTTGTTTTTGTTGAAACATTTGTGTAATAGGAAAGAAAGCCACAAGGATAGTCATAGCTATGTATGTCATCTATTGTCATTTTGGTGCACAAACATCTCCCCAAAACCACGGGTGCCTGTGAAAGGTAAAAGTCTGAGAACACAGTGATATTTCCTACTTTTCTGCACTTCCATCTCCAAAGCATGAAGTAAAAAAGGATGGTCAACAGAAAAGAAAAAAAAAAAAAAGAAGTAGTTGTCATAATATAAAAACAATAGATCTTAACAAAGGTCAAATACTGCCCCAGCAGTACATTTCTTTTCCTATAAAGTAGAGATGAGAAGTCTTCTTTACAAAGATGCGGTAAGAATGGAGTTCTGACACTTTGTAGATGCTCAGCTAAGATGGTGATGAAAAGCACAGACCTCTAGATGAAAAGGAAAAATTGTTTAGGTCAAGGTACTCCCGTTTCACATCAAAAAAAAGGGAAGTTCCCACAATAAAGAATTTCCCTTTCTGGCAGAAGGCAGCAGTGGTCTCATTACTCTTTCCTGGCTATTCGTTCCACATTTGTTGAATATTAAATCACACAGCAGCGGTGATAGCTGCGCTACTACTACAGCATCTGCCCTCTTTAAATGGAGGAGAAAAAAAAAACAACCTTTTTTCTCTTTCTCTGTTGGCAAATTATCTGCAAAAAACTCCGCATTGCTAGAATAATAAAAAGCTTTTACAGATGGCCACAAAAGCATTTGCAGCAAAAGCACTCTCATGAATATTTATCCTCACCGATTCTCCTGACAGCTTAACTTTCTGCAGACATTCCTATGAAGAGACACTCCGCCTGGAGGAAAAGCAAATAGAAAGGCTTTTGCACATAAACAGAAGAACACTTGCAGATTATTTATTTTGCATCACTGCCTAGAGATCTCACCCAGAAGAAAAGCCCTCTGGTGTTCAACTGTTTAGATGCACATAAGGAAAACTTACCTCCGAGGAGCTGAGTGTAAGTGCAGAAAGCAAATCATTTTTCAGACAAGAAACTGATGTTCACCACAATGGAGAGATCCCAAGTAGATAGCAGGCAGCAGAATCACAGAATTAATTTTATCTATGAATTCCCATATTTTACATGGTCTGATAGTGACAGGATAAGCAGGAACGGCTTTAAACTAAAATAGGGGAAATTTAGGTTAGACGTTGGCAAAAAATTATTTACTTGGGGGATGGTGAGGCACTGGCACAGGCTAACCAGAGAAGATGTGGGTGCCCCAGCCCTGGAGGTGCACAAGGCCAGGTTGGATGGGACTCTGGGCAGCTTGAGCTGATGTAGAGCAACCAGTCCTAAGAGGGGGTTAGAATTGGATGGGTTTTAAGGCCCATTCCATCTCGAGCCATTCTAAGATACTATGAGTCTATGATTTTGTATTTACACACTGCTTAGATGCGGATACTTTATGTCGGTGAGTTAGGGACATTTTAGTGCATGAATTTTTGGTCTTACCCTCTTCCACAGTAGTGTAATATTATGAATGGGACTAGTACTCTCATATCACAGTAAAGGCAAGAGCTGAATGAGAATGGACTATTTTGCTTCACCCTGCTCCATATATATTACATTTTTGAAACAAACAAGATCTATTTATTGATTTCCATAGTAAATAGCATCTGAATGGCAGAGCACACCAGTGCAAGGCATAGAGGCTGGAGGTGCAGAGGCTGACGCATTCAGTTGGGACACTTATTCACATGGTCCTTTTACACTCTTTGAATCATTGCAGATTATGTCTGGTTGAAAAGAAACAGTATATTCTGTGGTGTTTAAAGATGTCATACTCATTACAGAGCTTTCGGAAACCAGTGAGTCAGCAGGAGGAGCACAATGCCAGTTCCAGCTATTAGGCAGTTGTTTAAAACAAAACAAAAAGAAACAAAGCAACAACAATAAAAAAAGCCTGTTGTGAATTCAACAGATGCAGTGAATTCCCTGCTTCGAAAGGGCTAACATTTACACTGAGGCAAGGGGCATTTTTATCAACATAAAAGTCACTCCAGTTCAACTATCCTCTCAAATGAATTATTCAGTATTTTCTTTTAATCTCATTAAATGTAGATGTGTGTAAGCAAATTCTGTCAAGCGAAAATCAAAGACAACCAAAAAGTATGTGCAGTGATGGAAAAACAGCAGGACAGACACCCTGTGGATGCACCCGAGTTGACAGCCAGATTTTATCTCAGCCACAGAGAGACGTACATGAAGGCTCAAAGGATCACTTCTCTTGAACCACATCCCCTTTCACAACTCTCTTGCCTTTTTTTTTTTTCATGGTTTGCTCACTGCAGTGTGTTTCCAGCAAAGCTTAGTAAGTGAGTGAGCCTCTGACCCACAAAACCTATCACTGAATTCTCCATATACTTAGAGCCTCAGTTAAAAGCAGGATCAAAATCACACAATCCAGGAGGTATCCGATACAAAGGCAGATGTGGCACTGAGGGACATGGTTATTGGGCATGGTGGGGATGGGTTGATGGTTGGACTGGTCTTTTCCAGTCTTAATGATTCTATGATTCTATGCCCAGCATCTGATCAGTTGAGACAGCTGAGACAGCTGATTAATCAAAATGTTGGGAAAGGAAAAAACAAAGAAACAAACAAACAAAAAAAAAAAAAAAAAAAGAGATCAGTATTTTCCATTTATTAATTGTCTGTGCCCAGACTCTTAACAGACAAAAACTCATTTGACAGACAAAGTTACTCAAGGAATGCACTGTGCAGCCATTGCAGCCTTTTGATTTGGAACAGCTGTCTTCATTTTCACTTTATTAGCCTTGTTGCATGATGGTCTTGCTGTAAATCCTCCTTTCATCCACTGGCTCTGCAACTCTAACATCTTCTAGGCAGCCCTGTTTGGTCAAAGACTTGAAAAACTGATAGAAAGGAGCACTCAGGCACTCAAGCACTCCCCTCACTACAGGAAAGATGTTGAGGTCCCGGAGCATGTCCAGAGAAGGGCAACAAAACTGGTGAGGACTCTGGAGCACAAGTCTTATGAGGAGCAGCTGAGGGAGCTGGGATTGTTTAGTCTGGAGAAGAAGAGGCTCAGGGGAGACCTTATTGCACTCTACAACTTCCTGAAGGGAAGTGAAGAGGAGGAGTTTGGCCTCTTCTCCCAGGCAACAAGCAGGACAAGGGGTAATGGCTGCAAGTTGTACCAGAGGAGGTTTAGGTTGGACATAAGGAAGAACTATTTCTCTCAGAGAGTGGTCAGGCACTGCAATGGCTGCCCAGGGAGGTGGTGGAGTCACCGTTCCTGGCAGTGTTCAAGAGGTGTCTGGATGATGTGCTGCATGATATGGTTTAGTGCTGGTGGTGGCAATGGTGATGAGGAGACAGTTGGACTGGATGATCTTATAGGTCAATTCCAACCTTGTGATTCTATGATTCTATGACTCCATTTACAGGAAAAATTATGTGTTGTATCTTCATGTACTGAATCCCCAGTATTCAGCTATTAAAACCTCATGGTTTTGCTTTCAGCCCTACCTGAGCACAGATACAATCCTGATCCTCAGCCCCGTGTCCACTGTAAGTTACCCATAGTGTCCTGGTGGGTGGTGGATTGAAGCTTGGTACAAGCATACTTTTACCTATGGATATTCTCTCCTGAAGTTGTTCTCCTCAGACTTCAAGTTGAATGAAATAAAAAGCATATTAAACAAGCTAGAGTTGCAGATTTTCTCATTGGCAGTCTAAGCTTAATACTGTTGGAAGTTTCAAGCAGCTCTGAAGTCTGATCATGCTGTTAACTTTTTATGAACTTTTAGAGATTTTGTGTGCCAAGAAATGTTCTCTTTTTCTCAGAACTCCTATTCCTTGCAACTACATCAGTTACTCTATGGCAATGAAACAGAAAACACAAAACACATTGCAAGTAGATCATCCTTGTGCATAGCTGAGTCAGATTCAAGAAGAAGAAAAAAACAGACATTCAGAACTAAACAATTGCATGAAAGAAAACTCTCCAAGAAGCAGTTGGCTCATAAGCAGCCCCTTTCCAGTGCAATTTCAGAGAAAGCCTTTAGGGAGACTAATCTCAACCATATTTAGGGCTACTGTACTGGCTCTACAAGTTCCCTCCTTTTTACTTAGTCAAAGACAAATCCAGCAACGCTGTCTGTTGTCATATTATCCTCCTCAAACACTGTGAGGTCATGACAAAGGAAAGAATGGGCCAACAGACAGGGGCCAAGACTGCAGTGGTGGCTGATCTTTGCCCAGAATGCCAAATTAGATTTATTCTAGGATAGCATCATCATGATTCATCTTTTCCAAAGCGCTGTGAGTTCAACAAACCCATCTATTTTTAGGAAAAATGAGCTCCTTGCTCAGTGTGGTTACAACTATGTTAGTTGGGATGTCCAAGTGGAGTAATTCAATGAGAAGGTAATACAAGTAATTAAAACGATGACAGGAGGTGGCCAAGCCCAGCAGATCCCAGTGGCTGGGGAAATGCACCCACAAAAAGAAAAAAAATTGTCTCAATTTGTCCCTTTCATCCTGCACTCCTGTCACACCTTCCCAAGGAAACAAATCACATCTGCTTCCACAAGACTGCTGCTGTCTTGCTCACAAGGGCATGGAATATTTATTTTTCTTCTATTTAAAGAACTATTTTTCTTCTCTATTAGGACGAATCTATGTGATGAAACTTTGGCAATCTGCTTTCAGCCCTTCCTAGCACAAATGTACTGCTAACATACAAGGCAGAGAAAAATAGGAAAATCATGGTTAGTCGTGTGACTTAAACCCATGCTGCCTTACAGGGACTCTAACTCCTGTTCAGGACAGAGCACTGATCCCAAACCTGACTTTAGTCACTTGGATAATTACATAGCTAAAGTCAAACATTGTAATGCAACTCTATGAGCATGATTATTGTACTCTCAGTGTGAAAGCACCGATAAGTGGGTAAGGCAACCTAAAATTCAGTTCTGACAGACTATCATCCTGTACAGTCAAGGTTAAAAGGAAAAAATAGCTGAAGTTCAGGTGTCTGAGCTGAATTTTGGAAGCAGTCCCTGCTAAAACATTCCTCAGATTCAATGGGATGGTTTTGCAGAAATGTTCAACAGACTGTGCGAATTGCAGCACACCCATTGGCTTACCACTCACATGCCATGCTAAAATCAATCTGAGCAAAGAAGGGACTTCAGTCTTTGTTTTTTTCCTCCTTTTCTGGCTAAATGAGACATACAGTCCAATTCCCTGATTGCTTCTCTTTTCATGTCTTTTGTCCTGTTCCATTCGCCTTCTTGGCCTATTACAACCAAAATGAATAGACAGAATGGATGCAACATAGTGTGTCTACTCATGGCACACTTTTGGTAAGGTTGCACACAAAGGTGGTGAAATCACCATCCTTGGAGGTGTTCAAGAAATGTGGAGATGTGGCACTGAGGGATATGGGCTACTGAGCATGGTGGGCATGGGTTGATGGTTGGACTAGATAATCTTAGAGGTCTTTTCCAACCTTAAAGATTCCATGATTGTATGACAAAGGCAGTAAGAGCTCAGCTATTATGAGTGTTGCTTTGCAGCAACCATCTGACCAGTTAGCATATACGAGCTGGCAGGTCAACAAACTTATTTACATTCACTAATTATGCTTTATCTCTACTTCTGGATAATGTGAACCTTAAAGGTTCACAGAATACTGAAGAAGAGAGTTTTTTTGAAAGAACTTGATCCTTACCAAATTGCTGTAATGTGGAGAACAGTAGATACACAGAGAACACGTGACAAATAATCTCCTTGCATGGCTTTTCCCCTGTTTTGTTGTATTCTTGGCATCAGCAGATGGGGATTTTTCTTCAAATCCAAATCCAAGCTGATGGTCAGTTATCGTTTAATTCTCTTGAATTCTCCTGTATTCTTCCAGAAGAAACACTTTCAAACAGTCACAAATTCAGGTTGATGGTAAATGTATGTCCTTGTGAGAATCACAGAATTATAGAACTGTTTGAATCGGAAGGAACCCTTAAAGGTCATCTGCTCCAACTCCCTGGCAATTAACAGGGACTCCTCCAGCTCCATCAGGTGCTCAGAGCCCTGTACAGCCTGACTTCAAATGTCTCCAGGGACAGGGCTTCCACCACATCTCTGTGCAACCTGTTTCAGTGCCTCACCACTCTTACTGTAAAAATCTTTTTCCTTATATCCCGTCTAAATCCATAAGACTGTGAGCCCACCTGAGGTAGGTCCCAATATTTTTTCTTCTTCCCTGATTGTTACACTTAGAACACACTTCCAGCATGCATCATTTTACGCTTGCAAACTTGAAATCTCTTTTATAATGAATTACTCTCATTAGCCACTTGAGTGGCGCTTTCACCCAGCAAACTCATTTGCTAAAATGCACACAGAAGATAAATGGATATCAATTGTGATTGTGCCTCAAAATCAGAGGGAATATCTGTGGTACTTATTTGACTGTAATTGCTATGATGCAGTAAATCTATGAGGGTTTTATGCCTTGAATCATGATTCTTGTGTGCTGAAGGTGTCTGAGGTTGGTGTATGTATACACTTCACTTTCTATGGAAACTGAATCCAGTTAAAGTTGGGTTGAGCATGACAGAAAGTCATTTCTGTTTGAAATGCAGTTACTGACTTAAATAACATAATCTGGCAAACTTAGCTAATTTCCTGCTACTGAGAAACCATACCAATAACTGCCCTAACATCATTCCCTGCAGAAAAGCCTGAGCCTGGATGACTAAGGGTGACTGTTCCTCAGCTCAGCATTCTCCCAGGTCACCTCTGAGCTCAGGGGTAGCAGGATCTATTATATGTTGATGCTCTCCAATACAGAAAGGGCCACAATGGACTTTTTTATTCCCCTGGGCCTTCTCTGTGCTGTCTATGAAAGAGCTCTGAGGCTGGGGAATACTATGATTTATTTCTATTACAACCCTATTGAATAGCACCACATGCTCCCAGGCCATCAAACATTGCCTCCTCCTACTTCTCTCCAGCTGTTAATACCACAGGTGAGCATTACTCCAGGTGTCACAGTATGGGAAAAGGCTGAAGCCTCTCTCCTGCAAATTTAAAATGAAGCAGCTGGCCAGTGGTAAGACTTGTGATAAATGAGTGACGCTGGGTAAGCTGGAAGCCAAAACTTTGGGTTACGTTACATTGCTCTAAGAGGGTCCCAGCTCCTATCAGCATTCAGTGGTCAGATGAGTTCTTGTCTTTTAGCTCATTCTATTCATCCTCCCCAATTCAGTTTGACCATTGCCATAGCCTTACCTCAATGTCATTTCTACCCCGTTTATCTCTCTCCTTTAGTCCCCATGATATCAAACACCTTCATGAACAGAAATTGTTTCCTTCCTGATAGATTGTCTTGATGGATATATTAGTTCAGACCAAGGCTTCAACCCTGAACTCTCTTACTGCAACGAAATACCTCCAATGACAACTTCACTTGTCCATGTTGTTCATTCTCTTACTTAAGAACTGGAATTAGACTTGACAATCCTTACAGGTCCCTTCCAACTGGTGGTATTCTACAATTCTATGAATTAGTTGGTAGCAAAACTGCTTGGAAAAATATCAGCTGAAGAAGACAAAGATTTTAATTTTTTTAAAGATGTATAATCACAACCATCCACGCTAATAATCTAAATGAACAAGATCATGCTCCCACATCGTGTGATTACAGTGCATGTCATGGCTTTACCCTCTGAGCCTTTAAGCAAGTACTGAATCAGTCTAATCCTTGTTTCAAACCTTGGGCTTTAATCTCAAAATTTTCACAAACAGCACTTACCACACATGTATTTTGTGACCAGGAGCAATGGGAAATCTGTCATTAATTCGAATCTAGTCAAGTATAATCTCTTGATTTTGCTTGTTTCTTTGTTTGTGGTTTTTTGTTTGTTGGCAGGTTGGTTGCTTTGGTTTGGTTGCAAATAACTAGTGTAGGTCTAGGTCAAAACCCAGGCACCTAGATAAGCACATGGTAGAAATTATGTAGAACAACATGTATCAAAACTGTTAGGAGAACTTTTTTCATATATATGGCTTCATTGGGAAATATTTAATCTGACAGTGCTCTAGTTAAATGGCCAGTTGGTACCAGCTTGCTATTTCATGGGGATACTTTCCCAATGCAGAAGATCCTGGTATGTGACGATACTGAGCTGTGTTGTGGTCCTATCACACCACAACAGTAATGCTTTGGATGAACATAACCAAAAGAGCTTTGCACACCGAGACACCCAAAATATTACATGTTCCTTCCTTGAAATAAAGGTGAATCTGTCTGTCCTACCATTATCATTCCTATGATGTCCTTTGTTCTATCAGCCTGGTGATAAAAACATTTCAATCACATTGAGAACTTCTTTGGGCAAACTGATCAAATATTACATCCCAAGTAGATACTCACTCTCTTTGCTCCCTCCTGCTATGCTCCTGCTTATCTACACACTTCTAGCATCTCAGTCATTCTTTTTATCTGGCAACTTTCTGTCATATAGATGTGTCTGCACCATGATTGGATGCATCAAAACTGAATCATGTTGGTGCTGCTCTGTGAATGAAAGAGATCTGATCCTTCCTATGAGGAATAAGGAGGCAGAAGAGGCAGAGTTCACCAATGTGTGGAAGGCGCTTAGGACATCTATTCAAACACACAAATTTGAAATAATTGAAATTATTAATGAATGAATCTCATTTATTGCATCAATGACCTTTAGTAAAAGGGTTTGTTTGTTTGTTTATTTTTTTACAAAGTCTCTTTTAAAGCAGGCTGAAACTTCTGTAATTGTTCCAGGAGTTTTTTTCTGGGAGTGAATTACTAGTTAGATTCAGTAGCATGTGATAATCAGATCCATATGTCATAGAATCATAGAATAGTTTAAATTTGTAGGGACCCTTAAAGATCTAAAGTCTAACCCCCCTACAGTGAACTTGTTTCCAATAACACTAGATAATGCAAAGTTCCTGTACACTGATATCTACCTGGTGGGAAAAGCTCTCAGAAATCTTACTTTAAAGAGTAGATCTAACAGCTTGCTAGACCCTATATGGTAGGACTGACCACAATGCTGGCTTAGCGTTTGCTAATACTTATTTCTCTCAGGAGAGCTGAAAAAGAGGTTGAAAATCCCTGTCTGTTCAGAGATGAAAATGGTCTCTATGTTCTCTCCAAAAGTGAACACAAGATGGTGCTGCCATCCACCAATAGATAGCTTAGAGTGTAGCTGTTTCTATTTCTCAGTGTGCTTAAAATAAGCCCATTTGGAATCCTTTGCTGATGAAGCTTGCCAGAAAGTCTCTACAGGACAAGCCATAAGATCCCTTTGGCTCAAGACAAGCAAAGTTAAATTCATGTTGCTTGAGACCTGCAAGCAGAAATGCAGTGATGAATTTACCAAGGGATGAATTTACAAATCTCTCTCAGGAGAGGGGATGGGAGATTCTCCAGAGGACAGTAATCACCACAGGTATTTCCTATGATGAGACCCCAGGAGTCTGCGCAGAAACTATACATCTATCTGCCCATTGCTCTTGCACAGGATTTCTTTGTGACCAGTAAATTTTGTCTTCTCCATGTTAGGGACTCATACAAGACCTCAGAGACTCTTCACACAGCATGCAAAATCCATGGGAATGCAAAAGCCTGGGAGATGCGTCCCTCTCTGCTGACTGTGATTCACACCAGATAACAGATCCAGGAGGATCTGTTCCATGATCTTCCCTGGCACAGAGGTGAGACTGACAGGTCAGCAGTTCCCAGGGGCATCTTTTTTACTCTTCTTAAAAATGGATATGATGTTTCCTTTTTTCCAGTTACCAGAGACTTCACCTGATTGCCACAACTTTTCACGTATCATAGAGAGTGGTGTGGCAACCACATCAGCCAGTTCCCTCAGGATTCTGGGATGCATTTCATTGGGAACCATAGACCTGTGGATGTTCAGACACCTCGGGTGGTCATCTTCAGGTCACCCTGATGGCAGTACAGCTAGGTGTCACTGACACAGGAAATACAGGCAGGCACTTCTTGATATCACAAAACGGCTTTGGTTGGAAAGAATCTTAAAGATCATCCAGTCCTGACCCCCTACTGTGGGCTGGTTGACACCCACCAGATCAGGTTGCCCAGAGTCACATCCAACCTGACCTTGAATGCCTCCAAGGATGGGGCATCCACAGCTTCTCTGGGAAGCACGTGTCGGTGCCTCACCACCTTCTGAGAAAAGATTCTCCTCCTAACATCTAATCAAAATTTCCCCTCTTTTAGTTTAAAGCCATTTTCATAGCAGTTCACAAGACTTTGGAGGTTAAAACACAGTAGGAAAGGGAAAGGACAAGAAATCAGAAAATTTACTTGCAAAACTTCATTTACCATTACTGGCTGTGAATTTATTTACTCAATTTTAGCTATTTGTTTTGTCATGCAAAACCACCTGGAGATTTTAAAAAATCTTTTAAAAATACTCTCTAAGAAGAGATGATGCTCTTTGTCACCCAGCTATGGCTTTTAGTTGCCTTATGACACAAGCAGGACAGCAAATTCAGACACAAAACCCCTTCACGTCATCTATTTTCACTTCAACAAGAAACCAAACAGTCCTTTGAAGTGTTTCTCATATGCAAATACAGAAATGAACCAGAACATCTTCATTGTAATTGAACCTGAACCAAACCAGTCTCCTCTCAGCCCCCACAAACTGCTTCAATGCCATTCCTAGAAGTCTTTGTTCCAGGTTCCATCCTACAAAGCAGAGACATGCATTAATAAACATTATTTCTCCCCTGGAAGTGCATATAATTTTAGGCTAAGCTTTGAGGATTTCTTTCAACTTGACAGCATATCAAGTTAATAGCTGAGTGGTTGGAGCTAAGTAAACCAAACGGTGGAAAACTGCAGTGTGGCTCAGATGCACTCTAATTCAGTGGGTGGACCTTGAATATGTTGGTCTAATCCTCACTTATCTTTAGATCACTGCTTGGCTATTCCTTCCCTGCAATTGTCTTGACTTCCAGCAATAGCCAACCCAATTTATTGCGTGGGTTTTTCTCCGTGTTGCTTGTTGGAAAGACCTGCTCCTTTTCAAGAGGCTGCACACAATTACCTGCTGTTCTTCCACTTTCACACAGCACCCTCCCTTCGGTCCACATTTCTGTGGCATCTTATAATTTTAAAATAAATATAGCATGGGTGAGGGTGGGGTAGGAAGAGCTTCTCACAGGCAGACCACACAGCTGACTAGTTTTAAGCCCTGGTTAAACAGGTGAGCAGATTTTAGAAAAGAGAAAGTAGAGCAAAGTAAGCTACTGGGCTACAAATCACACCAACCTGTGTACAAGTCACACTAAGTCTGAGTGGATGAGAGAACATCTGTTTTCCAGGGCTACCTAATGGCATCACTTTAACTTGTCAGGGACAGAACAGAGGGAATAAAAGATGCTTTGAAAAACTCATTTCACTGCATTTGGGGTAAGGTCCAGGCACTGCAGGAAAACTGACACTGAAGGGTGAGATGTTCATGCAATACAGCGGTGCAAATAAGGCACTGTGTGTTTGAAACCCCATTCATGTGGCAAGTACATGCCCAGACACCTGTGTCCCCATACACAAACTAATATTTGTTCTTGAAAAAAATAGAATAATAGAGTGATACAATCACTTGAGTTGGAAGGTACCTCAAAGGCCATCCAGTTCTAACCCCCGTGCCATGGCAGGGTTGCTAGCCATTAAATCAGGCACCAGATCACGTTTCCCAAAGTCCCATCCAACCTGGCCTTGATCACCTCCAGGGATGAGAGGTGAAAATAGAAAAAATAGAAAAATAAAAACCCTTCCTTGTGAAGCAAGTGCAATACAAGACTGATAGGGTCAAGGCGAAGAGGGACAGGGCAGGAGTGGGATCCCAAAGAAGTGCCTGAATTTAAGATGAATTTAACAAGGTTGAAAGACAAAAACTGAGAAGAAATATGTGAGAAACTCTGAATATGTTGTCCTCGTCTCACTGATTGTGAAGCAAACGGGTTGAAGCATATTTCCTTAAAGGTCAGCACCTCTGTTCTCCATTCCAAAAGGTCTCAGATATTTGAGAATACTACCAGCAGCAAAATGATCCATCTTGTAAGTTCTCTTGATCCATACAACTCCCGGAAAGGAGGTTGTAGCAGTTCCCAGGTAACAGTAATAGGACAAGAGGGAATGGACTTAAGTTACATTCAGGTTGGATGTTAGGGAAAATTTCTTCTCCCAGAGTGGTAATACATTGGCACAGGTTGCCCAGGGAGGTGGTGAAGTCACCATCTATAGGGGTGTTCAAGAAATGTGGAGATACGGCACTGGGGACCTAGTTAAGTGGGCTTGGGGGTGAGAGGTTGAAGGCTGAATTAAATGATCTTAATCTTCTTTTCCAACTTTTATGATTCTATGAAGGAAGGCACAGGAAACTGACTTGGTGATGATAGGGATATTTTCTGGCCAGGACTGTGCTGAGAACTGCCAAACTCATTCATCAGCTATACAGATGGTAATAGCATTCGCCCGCCTGCAGCTTGGCAGGGGTTTGGAGCAGTGACCTAAAAGTTAAAGGCTCTTTGTTTATTACTAATCCCTGGAGCTATGCAGTCCCAAAGCCCTTCCTTTTCTGTGCAACACAAGACCAGCTTTCATAGCTGTACCCTGAGCCCAGTGATGTCAATAGAAAGACTGGCATTGTCTCTAGTAGCCAATGCACTGTCCCTGGATTCTGCAAAATTAGGCTGGCTTCTGCTTTTGTTACGATCAATACAAGTGTTAACCATTGACCCTAGCTGAATGTAACTGGGACCCTAGCATGTGTCCCTTAGAAGTCCCACTGATGCTGAAATCTGCAGACACTATTTTCTGCATATTTCAAAACATGCTAGATATAACCCTAGACCTCCAGCAGGTATTTAGTGTTTACTAAGTGCTTTTTATTCCCAGAAGAATTGAATTCTTCCAACCACTTCTGGATCGTATACTCATTCAAGTTGGACAGCAGGAAAAATTTCATCTCAGAACGAGTGGTGATGCATTGGCACAGGCTGCCCAGGGAGGTGGCGAAGTCACTGTCCCTGGAGATGTTCAAGAAAAGGGCAGATGTGGCACTGAGGGACATCGTTAGTGGGCATGGTGTGCCTGGCTTGGACTAGCTGATCTTAGACGTCTTTTCCAATCTTAATGATTATGATTCATTTACTTGTCTCTGCATAACCCTTTTTCAAAACTTGCCTTGTTTTTCCTAGGAGCTGCTTCTTGTGTGATGTGAAACCACAGTTGGGATATAGGAACACTGACTGACAAAAGGAGCTGAGAAATGAGAAACTAGGCAAACAAGCATCAGTGTGTTGTTTTAAACCAGACAAGAACCTGTGTTAAAAGCAAAAGTCAATTTCTTGTTTTACATCCTTGAGCAAGATTTTTCTCCCCGACAGTTGAAAACTCCTGTATGCATCATTAATAACATCACCGGTATTAATTAGTCCTTGATAATGACTAGAATGGTAGCTGGCTTTCCTGGCCTGATGGATGTTTTCACAACCCATGTCCATCATGCTTTGCCCATTGCAAATTGTGCACGACCTACTACCTACTGCCTATGGTTTTTGCCCTTTTCCATACCCACATACATCTTTTTTCCCATCTCTGGATGTCTCCTGATCCTTCATTCAGAAACTATGTCTCTTCAGAGAGAGGGACAGTCATGAAAGTCTGAGTCAAGCATCCCAGAAAGGAGGACAAATTGCTTTCTGGAGTTGTCTTCCTCTCCACACTGGCTACTAGCAAAGCCAAATCAATTATTTTACATTGTCCTTTGCTTTCCAATGGCAAAAGAAAGAGGAAAATTAACCCACTGAAATCTAACTCATCCCAATGATCAAGACCAAGTAATGTCTCTTAATTTTCTTCTGCAAAATTAAGCCACAGTGTTTTGGGCCAGATTTTCAAAGACTCTCTTCAGTATTGGTTAATTGTAGCAAGTAAAGTTGTTCTTTGTTGAGCTGGATATCTGGACATCATCTTCCCTCAGAACCCCATTAGTATCATATATACTGGGGTCAGTTTCTGTGTGGCCTGTAGTGCAGTGAAGGTTTTATGCAGCATGTTGTGAAAAATCTGCTCACTATTTTAGGCTTTTACTCTTTCCTTATCTCATGCTACTTAAATGAGAAGTTTGAATGAACAAAAATGCTGAAAAGAAAAGAATGTTTGCATACCATCAAAGTCCAGAAATGATTATTTTCACCTTAATTTTATATATTCACTCATTTTAAGCAACTGAGTTTTTTCTATGCTGAGATCAATGCATCAGCAAATGGTCCTAGAGCAGATGCTGATGGAGGACTGACATTTCCCTCTGAGGCAGTAGATGGAGCTGTATCATCAGTTATATTTCTATCCACCCCAGAGAGCCCAGAAGTTTGATGGTTCCATTGAGATTCAAAAACAGTGGTGGCCAACAGTCTTCTCCAGCAGTCGTTCACTGGGACAGCCAAGGCTCTTCATTAAATTCCAAGGATGCCTTGTATAACTGTCATTTATGCTGCTTTACTATCCTGCATCTTCAGTGCCAAATCTGCTCTCCTTTCTGCTGATCCCTGAACTGTTCTAGCACTTCTCATTTCCCAGCTGATGAAATCCTGCAGATCTTTTTAGTTTATATGAGCTAAATCCTCCTCCAGAATCTGATCTTCTTTCATTTTAAGAACTCTGCAAATTGCTTCTGCCAATACTTCCAGACTTTCTACCTGCTAAGCTTTATGCATCCTCTCTCCAAAAGCAAAACAGATTTCATCTCTCTACGTTAGTAGAAGCCATAATTTTTAACATTACTTCCTTGAAGCAGCTCAAAATCAAAGCACTGTGCAAGCATAGCACCTTATTATTATTTGTTGGCGGGCAAATCATAAGAACCCATTTTAATTATACCAAGTTTATCACCACAAATGCACTAACAATGTTACCACAAGACTGAGCAGCTGCAACCCAGGATCTGTTTCACAGGTTACTGTGAAAGGCATCTGTGGAGCTGTGACCATCTCTACCTGTAGCTGGGTGGCTACTTCTAAATCCATTTTATTCTAATCAGGGCTAAACGAGCTGTTCCTGGATGACAGAACCTGCCTATGTTTGTTGGTTTGAAACTTATGGCTGGACCTGCAGCATCTGTGAACTCCAGTGGGGCTTTTTCTCTACCTTAGGTTTTCATTTAGATTCTTTAGTGGGAACATTACTGTGTTGTCAGTCTCTGACCTATTTTTACTGGACTGCTCAGAATGAACTCTTCCACAGTCTTTACCTTCCTGTCAAGTTCAGTTTAAACTTGCTGCAACATCCCATATTTGTTGGGGTGGAAAAACTCACACACAGGTCTGAAGGAGGACTAGGCAAGACTGCATGGTGGGAATTCCCTGCAGAATCAAGGTAAGCTGCTTGCTGTATATTAAGCAGCTGGGGACAGTGACAGCAGAATGCTCAGCAGCCAGAAAATGAGAGGGTCTGGAAAAAAGTAAGATGTTGATATATTTCAGAAATGAGGCTGTTCCCATGAACGTATTGGTGTCACCAGCCACTCAAAGTCCAGTAAAAAGTTAGATTTATGACAGCATTAGATACCTTATCTCTGGTTTTATGTACATACATGCATAGATCTTGCCTGAGATGCCCCTAATTCATGAGTAGAGAGATGCTGGCAAAATGGATGGCCTTTTTTGAGTGCATTTCTCATTCTTTCCTTATCCTTGCCAAGAATGCAGAGGCAAAATGATTGCTCCCTGGCAGTCTGCAAAGGAATCAAACATTTCCAGCTAGGAGACCTCCTGCTCAGAGTGGAGGTTTAGGATCCTCAAGAAGAGAGGAGCCAGGTTAGAAAGGGAAAGCATGTAATTTTTAAATCACTCTACCCATCACCAATGGTTTTTCCCACCAAGAAAAATATGTCCCGTCTTTGTTCTCACACTCAGATAAGATCAAGGAGTTCAGGCAGAAGGGAGGCACTGACTAAAGCTATTGTAACTTATTCTGAAGCTCTCCAGTCTCAGGTAGGAGCTGTGTGAGAGCATCACAGGGGAATTAAGGCAGGTGGGGCACCGGGTTTGTTCTTGTTTATTGTTATTGTCTGAGCCTGATTCGGATACCAAGGGGTGGCTAAGAAGAACAAGATGTACCTTGTTCCCTTCCTGTATCTATCCACAGGCAATTTACTCTTAAGCTCAGCCATGGCCCCAGAGCAAAATAAATTCCAACGATGAGCTCCAGATGCCAGGTATGCTGCAATGGAGCAAAACTTCAGTGTAGAAATAGTTGATGACAAATGATTGACCAGAACTTGTCAATCTGTAGGGCTTGTACTATGGTTTACCATCAGGTTTAAGACAGTTTGTATATGGGAGAGCCTGAAGTGTGACAGTTAGGCCAGAAAGGTGGGTTTCTCCTTTGAGTTTCACGAACTTTGTGCCCACAAAGCTCCCTCTGACTGTGAATCATCTTTGAGGATCATAAGAAGGCCTGGGAGTTGGTCAGGACACAGTCTCATGTTCTTGATTTCACTTCAAATTTCCTGGACCCAATGGAAGCCTCATGTCCTACCAGGCAGCAAAGAGGTTTTTGTGGTAAAACTATCTGAAAATGACAGCTTGGCAGTGAAAGGCTCCCTGCTTAAACCTGAGGATGTTCAAAACATTTTTTTTTTCCTCTTGGATTTGGAGTAAAAAGAAACAGATAAGAAGAATGAAGAAATTTATCACCAATTACCTAAACAGAAACATTAGGCTGGCAGGAAATGAAGTTGAGCCACTTGCCAGCACAATCTGAAGAGTGAGACAAGCATCTCTTAGTCTGTCTTCTGTAAGTTTTCCAAAATAATGCAGTAGAGATTTCTTGCTTTATAGAGACTGAGTCCTTCACACTGGAGTACCTTTTGATGGAGCTCAACAAACCAACCACCCACAGAGATCTTCTGTGTAGAAGACCATGGGGTTAAGTTTCTCTAGCAGGCAGTGAAGTCAGCACTTCTGGCACACAACTCATTCACTAGACATCTGTATTTAGAAAACTGAATAAAGCATCTAGACAACACAGTCAGTAGTTGGAGTGTCACATAACTCACTCCATGCCAGGCATCTACATACAGAATCATAGAATTGTTTGAGTTGGAAGGGACCTTTAAAGGTCACCTGGTCCAACTCTTCTGCCATGAACAGGGACACCTAAAGCTGTATTAGGTTGCTCAGAGCCCCATCAAGGCTGATTTTGCATGTCTGCAGGGATGGGGCATCCACCATCTCTCTGCGTAACCTGTTCCAGTGCCTCACTACATTTATTGTAAAGAAAACCTTTTTTTTTGTAAAAAGTTTTCTCTCTGATTAGCTGGTTCCCTGCCTGGACTCTATTAGCTATTTTAACAAAGTCTTCACTGGACTCCCAAATCACATGTCTATCCAGACACCTACATCATGGGTCTGTATCTGTAAGCTGATCCCTACACTGGCTTCCCAAGATGCAAGAAATAGCACAGTCCTGACCCCTGTGGGATCTGATACTCGCAGAAAGGGAGAAGAAAAGGTAAATGGAAATTTCTCCTGCCTGAAAAATGTCCCTGGGATTTGCAGATCACTCAGTGCTTTTTCTGTGTACACAACAGGTGGGTTTTCATCACCACTGTGAAAATAGAAGATGTTTTTAAACCAGATTAGATTATCCACATGGTGGGTTGCATTACAGAATTCCAACACGACAACTCAAGAAACCAGAATTTCTCTTTCCTTGAAATGGCTGCACCTGGGAAAATATCAAGATATTTGTTATTTTATAGAAAAAAAAACTCAGATAATATCTGGGGATGTGAAACTACTGATTTCCCAGGGGAGTTAAGTTGTCTACAAATGGGGGCTTGATTCCTATAAAGGCAGTGAGCACAGGGCAGTTTCTCAAGGAATCCTGGAATGAAGAAAACTGGGGAAATTGCTGTTCATACTGCTGTCACATCACATTGCTCCTCAGATCAGAGGAAAGAATCACAGAATCATAGAATCCTTAGAGTTGGAAAGGTCATCCATTCCAACTCCCTTGCAATGAACAGGGACATCCACAGCTAGATCAGGCTGCTCAGAGCCCCGTACAGCCTGAGTTTGAATGTCTCCAGGGGTGGGGCTTCCACCACCACTCAGGGCAACGCGCTCCTGTGCCCTCACCACACTCACTGTAAAAGACTTTTTGCTTATATTAGACCTAAATTGACCTTCTTTAAGTTTGAAACCATTTCCCCTTGTCCTGTCACCACAGACCCTGCTAAAGAGTTTGTCCTTTTCTCTCCCGTAGCTCCCTTTTAGATACCTAAAGGAGTACATGTCATTCATGTCATCCCTCTCTATCTTAGAGACCTGCCCTGCCTGACTTCACAACTTCAAGGACTTTTGTGGTCTACACTATAAAAAGAAAATTGCAGGCAGCAAGGTTTAACAAAATGTACATGTTGTAGCATAGTGAAGTACCACCCCATGGGCACCAGCTATTGAAAAGCAATTATTCTGCTTATCCAGTCTAACTCTGACCAAGTATCCCACACCTCTTTCTCTGAAATTTGCTGACTCTACTGCAAGTGTATTCTGACTTTTCAATAATTGCCAACACAGTGCAGCATGCCTGGGTGCTGGCAGATAGGCTTTAGAGTAGGAGGGCATTGCTCCGCAAGCTTTTGCTTTGAGAAATTCCCCCAAAATTATCATATTGGGCCCTATTCCCAAAACATGTCTAGACAGAGTAATTTAGGATAGGCCATTTTGTAGCCTGCTGCCCTAAAAAATTAACTACTGCTGAATTGGTTATTATTTGTTTGTCAAAAGTATTGCAGTTACATCAAGGGAATTGGAGATCCCCCTCTCCCTGAATGCCATTCAGAAAAGAATCAAATCATGGACACCCACACCCTGAGGAAAGAAGCAAGAGCAGAAAATGTGCAAAATGATTTATTTATTAAAGATCTTGGAACAATCACGGATACATGCAAGACAAAACCGTAATGTTTTCACCTGTATTTTCTCTACCCCAAGTTCAAGCATTTGCTTTCAGGGCAGGTGTTTGGCAAGAGGGAGAAGGGAAAAGTATGAGGATTGTTTAGGTCTTATGAATCCTTTGAACTTTCATACTTACAGGAAAACGAAGGCAGATATTTTGTGAAACTCAGGGGATCATGAATTGCTCCTCCCTGCAATTTAAGACGTTGTTTGTACAAGTGAGATGTCCTGATTGGTTTCCTTGACTTTGTAACTGAATGCGAGACTGTATTAGGCAAGCCATAATTATTCCTATTTGGAAACAATTTTCTCTTTTACTTTGAGGATTCTTTGGGGAATAAGAGTTAGCTCAAAACAGCATGGTTTGCCAATGCTAAATATAACAAAATCTTCCAAAAAGTTTAATTCTGTCCTAACTCTGTATCATTGCAATGCTAATGAACTTTAAATTTGGCAGAAGATGATCTCTCCTTTTAACTTTCTGTGGGGTACCATGCTATGTCCAAACACTATTGCTTTAAACTGAAGCTCAGGGAGGATTTGGCATGACTGAACACTTCAGGGTTTGACTCAATTTCAGAAGAATGACACCAGCTTCTCTGAAGTTGGAGAAACAAGCTTACAAACTGCAAATTTTGTAAATTTGACAAGAAAAATAAAGGGGTGAAAAATCTCAGACTGCCTGGAAATTCAACCAAAGTTCATGGAAGCATGATGACTTGCACAAATACACCCAGAGTACACAAACACCTGTATAAATCTATGGTGCCTTGAAACAGCAGCTGCTCAAGTGGCTTATCAGGTGAGACGCTTCTTTGGATCCAAGATTTTTTCTTCAGGATGAAGGTAAGCCCAGTTGCACCTTCAGGTGATCTCCATAGTGCTTTCCCTACGGTGTGTTTCCATAGTACATGCAACATATACATACACAACCCTGCAGCCAGCCCTTGTATTTGGCCACTCTGCTCTCAGTGGCATGAGGGCAGTTTTCAAGGGAAAGCTATGGTAAATGGGAGCACTGGGAATGTCCGGAAGGTTAATAAGGTCATCTTAGATCAACCTCCTTCTGAAGTCACAGTTGTACCTATGGGCACTACACCTACAGGGAACATCTACACCAAAGGACACAGACATTCCAAGGGAAGTTTTGCTACACCGTACAGACTGGGACAGGCACAGCACAGAGTGGACAAGGATATGACTTGTGATGGTCTGAGCCACAGTGACTTCAGGGAGGTACCCAGATGGCCATTTTGCTGCAGAGGTGCAGGAGCAAGGGCCATTGCCCACTCTCAATTCCCACCCTCCTGGGAAATGCAGATCTGTAGAGGCAATGTATGCTGACAAAGGCTTTTTAGCTGCTGAGATAATTCTGCAGTCTTTTTACAAGGATATAAACTAGGCCAACACAAGCACAGCTAGACAAGCTCAGTCTCTTGGGTTGGAACATGATTTTTTTCATGCCTCTGTGAACATACCTGTTCTCACTAAATGGCTTTAGGCAGTTGGCCCTGTTGTTGTGGCTCACAGGGGCTCTTTTTCTCCTGGTTCAGATGGTTGCTTTCTGGGTCAAAGTCTGGCTGCAAGCATGGCCTGTGCCCCATTTCCCTCTCTTCTTTCTTGTGTGCAGAAAGGCTGTGATGCCCTGTCGACATGGTCCAGTCCTAGTGGTCTGTGGCTTAATCAGACCCAACAACTTGCACTGTGCAATTCTTTTTGATGGTTTCTCCTTCATTCCATCACATATATTGCTGCTGTATTAACTGGAGATGCCACAGTCAGAACTGTCAGAATGAATGGTGATTGCCTTCGTCTCTAAATTGTCTTATGCCTGAGAGATGTTCACCATCGGGATTTGGGTGAAGCCTGCCTACAGGTGGGTGCTTGGATGGTCAAGGTTTTAGAGTTCAGTTCTTCCCTTTTTTTCCCATTTTCACATCAAATGATGCAAAACCAAACCCAATCCAGGACAAACTTTGGACTTTTCCCAGCACTACATATTGCAGACTGAGTGCCCCCTGCCAAGGGAAGACAAGGATGTCTCTGAGATGATGAGGTTCTCTATTGCAGGCAATAGTATCACATGTTGAACACAGCCCCCACCAGAACCAGCAGCAGAGGTAAAGCCCCAGTCCTCCAACTTTACTCCACTGCCTCTCCTGGAAAATCACAGCACTCTAGGCAATTTACTATTGCGAATCAATAGGATTTAACAGAGCCAAATACAACCCCAAAAGAAAGAGCTGATGCCGCTGTATCTTGTCAGCAGTGAATGGAAGCATGATCTGCCTTTGTTGGCATTTTCTGCTTTGTCTCTGACTAGCATTTGCATCTCCTAATTAAAGAAGTATGGGCAACTGTATAAATATATATATAGGATTGCATTAAAGCCCTGGGATCTATCTGACAGCCCAGCATGATACAGCAGCATTAGTGATGACTGTTGCATCGTTTCAAATGACCTCATTTGGAGTGGAATTACACTGAGCCCGTACATGTTCTAACCCAGACAGTTGCAGGCACATGAGTTTGAATAGAAATACACCTACTGACTTGCATTTGATTACCCTCTTCTTTATAAAGGCTGTGAGTGCTGCAAGTAGAGGTAATCTGTGCCTGCGTGGTTAGGTATGTTATATTTTCCATCAGATAACATTCCTCAGTGGACTTTCATATTGAGAGTGTTGGGAGCTGGCAGATGTCAGGGAACTTTAATTTAGTCTCCTCAAACAACAGAACAAGGTTTTGCCATGCTAGACTCTCCTCTATGGAAGGCATTCTCAATCAGCTCCATGAGGTTTTGCATAGTATTTCTGTATCACCTGCTTCTAAGCCGCCAATGTGATTCCAGATTCATTTACACAGAGGTCACTTTGGTTTAGGGCAGTGTCAAGTGCAGGCTGGACAGGTTTTTCCACTGACGTCAAGAGTTGAACTTGGTCCAGAGGTGACTTTACAATCTCAAGCATCATCTTTCTACCCCCCTGATTGTGGACCCCTCTATTCACAAAGCAGTGTGACCTGTCACAGCTATTGCTCAACAGAAAAACACGAAAGCAAGGGAAGATTTTGATTTCTTGGATACCTACAAAACTGTGTTACCTTCTTAAAGCATCAGTAAAGGTTACCACTAACCGTTCCCTTCCAGTTGCCAGTGTTTAAATATGTTTCTGAGTCTTAACAGCAGGAAGCAAGATGATAAGTTAGATTATCTAATCATTATCTCCTGTAAGAAGGGCAGCTGGGTCAGTACAACATTGCTTAGCATGACAGCCAGTATATAAATAGGATCAGTACTTACAGATCAGGAGGCTGCTGGTGACCCAGGGTAAAAGAATAATGTATAAATATTACTGAGTTGGAAGGGATCTCTGTGGATCATCAACTTCAACACACAATGATCCTGCTCAGAGCTCAGTGGTGATTCTTTGGAGAATCTATGCAGAAGGCTGAGCAGGGGCTTGTGTCCCAAAAGTCAATTAATGGCCTTATTGCATGCATCTAGGGATCACCAGGGACAGATGGGAGGGTGATGGAAATTCGCCAGCAGAGGATGGTGGATCTGTGCTCTCTGCTGCCATTAATTTCCCACGTGATGATGGAAATCAGCTTTTCCCTCCCCATGACCTAGAACAGATGCAGCACAGGACTGTCATGTGGATGCATTAGTTGATAAGACACCATCATCCCCAGGGCAGGAAAAAAGATGGATTGATGCAGCACTCAGGCTGTGCTGTGAAGGCAGGGACATCCCTGTGTGTCTAGAAGATTTTCTGTGTATTCATGCTTCAATACAATCCAAGTCAGTCTGTCTTGTAGGGCCCACAGCACCTTTCATGCAGCAAAGGGACTCCACTGAACCACCAGAATTGCTAAAGGAGCTAAGAGACAAGGAACAAGGCACAGAATTCTCCCTGCCCAGGAGCAATGGACCTTCGCTGTCTAAGCTGAGAAAGGTTGGGAAATAAGGGTCAAAATGATCTCGATGACATCAAGAGTTAATTTTTCAGCTTGTGTATTAAGAGAAACTTCTCTGAAGGAGTGGTTGGGCACTGGAGCAGACTGCCCAGGGTGGAGGCACTGTCTCTGGAGGTGTTCAGTAAAAGGGTAGATGTAGTACTTAGGGATGTGGTTTAGTGGGCAACATTGATGGCAGGTGGACGGTTGGACTAGAGGACCTTAGAGGTTGTTTCCAACCTTAATGATTCTACGAGAGGTGACTGAGGAGCCAAAGCAAGATCTCTCAGCCTGTCCCTTGTCTTCACAAGGCACTGTGCCTTGAGGGGCCAAGAACTATGTTTTCTGTTTTGAAACCCATCGGCACTTAGTGCATGTTATCACAGAGGGCTCCCGAGTATTCTGTGCATTTCCTGACAAACCTCTCTGCCTTTCCAGTGAACCACAGCCAATAAGAACAGCCCTAGCTTTTGATGGTGTTTTTCCATCCTTTACTTCCCCCTAAAAAAAAAAAAAAAAGAAAAAAGAAAATTATATAACCTAGCCATTTTTAGAAACAGAGTACCAGGGCTGCTCAGCAGATCAGTGTGATGTTGATAGTTTCAGCTTTCGTGACTTCAGAAAGCCAAATTCTCTGCGAGCTGGGACAAGGCTGGAGCTGGAGGAAGGGGGAGAGGGCAGGAAGGGAGAGTGAGAACAGAGCTTAAGGGGCACAGGCAACATTTTTCTGAGTTACAGCATGTGCCCTGGTGGAACAAAGGATGTGTTATCCTGTCTGCACGCTGTTTTTTGACCTGCGGTTGACTCAAGAAGCATTTGCATTCATAAATGCTTAAGCTGTACCCCCTGGGAGGTGAAGGAGGGAGAAGAAAGGGAAAGAGGGGGTTTATCAAATCTGAGATCGCTGCAGAACTTGGAAAACAATCTTTCTTCTCTCTTCCAACCCCACTGTAAGCCTGCCTACTTGTTTATTAGTCTTTGTAATGGACAGTGTTTGCCAAGACAGGTCCCCAGTCAGCGAGCTTGGGTTGGAAGAAACAGATTCCCAGGATCACTCCACTCCCCATCATACCCCGAGAAAAGTGACGAGTGTATGATTTAACTCTGGAAGACCTTACCCAGCACTTCTCATGCTGAAAGAAATGGTCCTGAGAAGGTTATACACCAGAAAGGACTCATCTCTTCATTTTCCTGCGTGTGAGTCTGGAAATGTGGGGAAGGAAAAATGAGGAAAGTAGGAGAAGGAAAGGAAGATTTGTGGGCAATTCTGGGGAGAAGAAGGAACATGAAGAGGAAGAAGAGGTAGACTGCAGGGAAAATCTAGCTCCAAAATTACTGAAATATAAAGGTGCAATCTGCCAGCAAGAGCTGAGTTGAAGTCTGTCTTGCATTGAAGGAGAGATGCAGAGTGACACAGCAGATCACAGAACCTGGAAATTCAGGGGGTCAGAAAGAAAAAAATCAGTTCAGGTAGACGTTGCTTATCAAAATACAAACTGACAGCAAAAGGCATCAGTGATGTCTCAACCTCCTCTTTGTTGAGACACACAATCCAAGGAGAAAAATCCACTCTTCCAGTGAGTTGTTCATCTGTCCTATCTTGAACTCCTAATTATACCTGAAAAGAGTGCTATTAGTGTTCAGGAAAATAGAACTATTCCTTACTTCTCAGCTTTGACACACAATTTCCATATCTCTGAGCTATATTACAGAAATCAGCTAGAAAGGAGATGTTGTAAGTGGAGAAAGATGCCTAGAAGGTCATGAGTGACCTGAAGAATGTTAACAGCCGGTGACTGCTTACTGGTAGACCAGCTCTGATACTACTGCAGTAGAAACATGGTACTGAGATGGCATTTTGGCCTACCTTTGCACAATTATTCTTATGCTAGCTGTAATATGTGTTAAGCACATAATGTAGAGATTTTGATGCAGAAAATCTACCTGCTTTTACAGAGGGGAAGCAAAGGAGCTGTTGTAGAGATCCCTGGAAACCCCAACAGATTACTTCAAACCAGCCAAAGAGGAATACATCAATTTAAAGAACTGATTTGGGAAAATGCAGATGAATCCAAGAGTAGTCAAAGCATGTTATTAAAAAGCAACCAGAAAGATTTAGGACATTTATTCACTAAGCAAAACCAAGATCTTTAGAATCTTCCTGTTGTTATTGTGTGAAATCCATCTCAGCCAAATTAGGGCAGTGAGCAAAAGATAGAAGGGTAGGAGGAAAACAGATGCTTTCCCTTCCATTTATGTGTTTCTCCAATAGGTTTAAGCCATCAGTGTATAACCTTTAGGCTTGCCTGGGCTGCACTGAGCAAAGAGGAATTGTTTTGGGCCACATAAATGCAGATCAGTCCAAAAGTAGTGCCTCCTATACATTTCCATTGCTGCAGCAACAGATACAAAGAGCACAGTAACACTGATAGAACAAATTCTCAGCTACAGAACACTGTTTTTAACACAGTCACCACCATTAGCTATGCATTTTTTTGCCAGCAATGAACAAGAGCCTGCATGCCATGCTTATAAATGTCTGTACCAGCAGAGGTGACCCACTGTTATTGCTGTCACTGCTGAAAAGCACCACCCACTGCCTCACTGTGCTGCTACCCACTGCTTGGTCTCTACAAACATTCATAAGTGCTGATGAATGACAACAAGTGCAATTTTTTCCACACCGAGGGATTCAGTGACACACCTTTGTTTCACGTGCACTTCCATGTCAGACACTATTTTGTCAGACTGCCCTTCTGCTGCCATCTGTAACACAGCAACAAAAAGTAATGGAATATTAATGTGAAGGTTCAACTCCTACTGCCATACCATATGATGTCATGGGTCAACGTCATGAAATAGGAGGCGTTACATTTGGAGCAGACCTCATTAAATATATAATAAAAAGTAACAAAACTTATTTGAATTTTTAATGTTTTTTTTGTCAAAACATATTGAAAAGAGCAACAAAACCATAAAATCTAGTGGCATATTCAACCTTGTATTTGTGAAACCAGCAAGTCAGACTGGTTCAATGGCAGCCTCTGCAATTCTCAGTGAACTCTCAAGGTGCTCAGTAGAGACTTTTGATGAGATTTTACTCTTCCTTCATCCTTCAAAGTAGTTGTCTGATAAAGAGACATGATCAGAGTATTGAGGAGATCTGCATGGAGCAGTTCAGAGGGGATTTTCTGCTGTCTCTCCCCAATGGTTCCCCCCATCTTTCTGGAGAGGTGATTTCCAGTCAGTGCAATAAATTATTCCAGTTACACATGGCATCAAAATCTCTTCATCTTGTTTCCCAGTCTTGGATAGGCTAAATATTTACACACAGCTCCCACTTCCACTTCAAGCAATGTCAATTCTGCTTAAAAACTCATTTATTGCTTTGAGAAGTGACTCAGATCTGGACTCATCATCCATTTTTTTTGCTGCTGGTGGTTTAGGGTGATTTTTCTCCTTGTAAACAGATTGCACAACAAAATTTTGCTTGCACGGAAGCAAGTCATCAGCATGAGGTTTGGAAAAAAAAAAACTGGTTTATCACCACCTAAAGGTTCCCTCTCCTCAGTATTGCTTGCAGCTCTAGCTGAGGTGATGGGCTCTGCACAACAACACATTTCCCAGTGCTAGACCATGTGTAGGAAACGTGTAAGAGACACGGTCCTGCTACATTTGCAAGGCTGCTTACCAGATTTTGATCTGTACAAAGGGCACAATCCCTGCACCCCAAGGCAACCAACAGATTCCCCACGGAGTTGAATTGCACTTGAAGACGGGGACGGGACACGTTGCAAGCTTGGGGACAACCACTAGATGGGGACACGAGCACACAGGTCCATAGGGCTCCATCTGGACCCCAGGTGGTGACACATCAGCAGTCTTCTCAACTCCTTTGGCAGGGACAAGGCTTCTCCAGCGAAAAAGAGCCAACAGCTGTCTGCCAAGTCCAGCAGAGCCCAGCCATGCATGCATCCGTGACCACAGGGCTCACAGGACAAAGCTTGTCTTCATTACAGCTTTCAGGGGTCCATGAACATCAGTAGCAGACCCCATGTGGTTACTCCTTGAGATTATTAGCCATAGAGCTTTGCTTTTGAAATCTGCTCCAAATGACTGCTTTGCTCAATACTCCCAGCCAACCTAATATATCTCAAACTATAAAAGATGTCTGTCTGCTTATCTTGAGCCTTCCACTCTTCACTACCATTGCTCGAGATAGCCTGGGAGCTTTCTGCTGTCTGACTCTTGGCAGGATGTCCCACAAATTGGGTCTGACTGCACTCAGAAATGCTTCTTCTGAGCCCGGAAGGACCAAAGCATGTGAAAGCTCACACCTTCCCCTTAACACATCTTCCATGCCCTGCTGGGGAACAAGTTCAAGATGTTGCCAAATGTATCAGCCACAGAGCCTGAGCAATGGGCTGGATAATTCTGCAAAGCCACTGTGAACTGCATTTTGCACACACATGCATATATTCCCTGCTTCAAAAGGGAAGGGAGAGGGAACTGACCCCTTGCTGGGAATGCTAAGCCCTGTTTAGTGCTTCTGGTTTCACATAAAAAGATCTAAATAGCTTCTGCTAATGATGTGTCATCAGTTAAACAGAGGCAAGTTATACTAGGAAAGAAGCTTTGGCCGATGCGAAGTTCTGATGACAGATCTATAGAGAAGCTCCTTGAGAAGCATTATACTCATCCTGAGGGTTACAAAGAAGCCAGTGGAACTGCAGTGGGGTCTGCTTGTCCTCCAGGAGCCCTTGTGTTGGTCTCCATAGGATCACAGAGTCATAGAATCATTAATGTTGGAAAAGACCACTTAGGTCATCCCTTCCAACTGATCACCACTATGCTGACTATATCATGTCCCAAAGTGTCATATCTGATAGAGTCATATAATCATGGCATCTATCTCCTCGCAAATAGACATATCCCATCATTTCTTATGCCCCAGCTGATTGAGATCAGCCCCATGAGTTTTCCCTCCAATCTGAGACATGTGAATCCACATTACAGCCATTGAAACTCTCTGGAAATTTAATGACATATATAAAGAATGTATGTCACAGAGAACCTATCACAAGTCCACATCCCCTTTCATCCTCAGATATCCACCATGGTCTAGAAATATTTGATCTGGGATTTCAGAATTGCAATTCTGTCTATGTAGTTCCCAGCCTAACTCTTGGGAGCCATTGCCAGCTGAAGAAAAAGAGACTTTTTCAGATGATATTGTTTACCCCATGTGACTGAAGCTCCTTGTTCAGTGCTAGAAGAAAGTAGCTCATTGTGAAGCCTTTACCAGAAGCATGTGACCAAAATATCTTTCTCCTTTCTGTTCAGGCCCAGCTGCTCCTTTGCTGATAGAAGGGAAGTCCCTGCAAACAGAGAGCAAAGGAAACGACACACAGCTGAGCAGTTGTCTGTCTCCCATGAGTCAGCATGGAGAAGTTTTCCTCATTTCCTCTCCACCAGCCCAAAGCTGCTTAAAAATTTTTTTTGCTCTTTTTGGGTGGATTTTCTGTGGGGTTTTTTTTTTTTTCAACTCAACATTTTCTGGATTCTAACATCTGTCCTGACTTCTTCATTTATGCTTGTGGTGTCTTCATGTGCAAGCACTGATCAGGTCCAGGTCTTCTTAGCATCTGAATTTAGAAAGCAAGCTGCTTTCAGCCCTGAGTGATAGAAGATCAAGAAGAAGGGAGACCTTATTGCTTATTGTAGGACTCCCTGAAAGGAGGTTGTAGAGAAGTGGGAGTCAGCCTCTACTCCCAGGTAACAGTGAGGGAATGGCCTCAAGGTGCACCAGGGAAGGTTCAGATTGGATATTAGGAAAAAAGGTATTCTCAAAAAAAGTGGTGGGGCATTGGAACAGGCTTCCCAGGGAAATGGGGGAAACATCCCCAGAGGTGTTCAAGAAAAGGGTAGGTGTAGTACTGAAGGACATGGTTAATGAGCATAGTGGTGATGGGTTGATGATTGGACTAGATGATCTTAGTAGTCTTTTCTTTAATGATTCTATGATTTCTATCTGATTTTCTGATTCTAAGAGTCAGTTCTACAAGTTGGTTCATTTTACTTGGGGATGATGTTAGAAGCAACTTTTCCTGTGGAATCTTCTCTTGCCTAGAAATACCGTTTTCTCTTTTCTTTCTCTTTCTCTTTCTTCTTTGTCTTGAGATACCATTTTTATGTCACAGTGGCTATGGCAGCAGACAATGGTTGCTTCTGCTGAAATCCTGTCTTCATTCCTCTTATAGAATCATAGAATGGTTTGGGTTTGAAGGGATCTTTAAGATCACCAAGCTCCAACCTCTTTGCAGTAGACAGGAATGCCAACCTTGGGATCAGGCCCCATTCAACCTGGCCTTGAACACCTCCAAAGAGGGGACACCCACAACTTCTCTCAGCAGCCTGTGCCAGTGCTTCACACTCCTCTGAGTAAAGAATTTCTTTCTAACATCTAATCTAAATTTCCCCTCTTTTCGTTTAAAGCCATTCCTCCTTGTCCTATCACTATTAGACCATGTAAAAAGTTGTTTTCCCTCCTGCTTACATGCTCCCTTCAAGTATTGGAAGTCCACAATGAATTCTGCTCAGAGCCTTCTCTCCTCCTAGTTAAACAAGCCCAACTCCCTCAACTTTTCATTAGAAGAGTTGCTCCAGGCCTCCAAGCATCCTCATAGCCTTCCTCCAGACCCACTCCAACAGCTCCACATCCTTCTTGTGTTGCGGGCCCCAAGCCATTCCTTTCTTGAAGGAATCACAGAGCTTAGATCTGCATGCTTGGAAACCATTTTACCAATAGTTGGGCTAACCAGATTTTGTGCTGTAAGGTCAATGGAGAAAGACGACCTAATTGATCTGAAGAGTTGCAGAGTGAGAGATTTATTCTACACACTTGTTTGCAGCAACAGGAGTGAAATAGGCTTGTTTGGCCAATGTTATCAGGATTTTCAGTCTCTTCTTTATATTCTGGCCAAAAAAGAAAAGGAAAAAAAAAAAAAAGCTGATTCAACAGGCACAGGACCAAATATCAACGTGCAAAACTGCACATCTGCTGGCTGCAGTTCTGCCTTCTCTTCTTCTTCTGATTTCCTCTTTTACTGCACCCAACAAGTATATTTGAGAAAGTCATTTTTGCAATGAACTCTTCCTGGAGACCTGATCCTGAGCATTTTCACAGCCTCTCATTCCAAACCACTGAGAGGACAGGTAACACTGCCTGGAAACAAACTCAAACAAAGCTAGTATTTCTCAGGAAGTTTGGACTAAAGACAAAAATAGACAACAATGCCTTCTCTGAAGGTTTAAGCACTCAGAACTTTCGTATCACTTTATTTCCCTGGAAGAGAGGCTGCATCGTGCAGGTCCTGAAATATCTTTCATTGGATCCATTTTGTGCTCCATCTCTAGTGACCTACTCTTGGCCCTTCTACTTGCAGATTTATTGCTGTGTTAGTTTCCAGAATCATTCTGTGTGAGCCATCACAAGCTCATGGCAATTTTCCACTTGAAAACCTTCACCAGACATTTCTGGTAAAGTGTACGTGACTCAGACTTCAAGATGAGACTTTCAGACGTGTTTTTCATTGGATCAGTTCTCTTTCAGTCACATCTGCATACAGCAGGAATTAAATTTATTCTAAACAAGCTCAGGTACTTAGGATGGAAATCAGGTTGAAGATTGAGAATTCCACCAAGTCAGAGGGATTTGGGTAACTCATTCTCTTTAGGTGCTCTGAATAACAGTGAAAGCAAATGATAGCATAAAAGCAAAGCTAAGGATTTGTCAGTTGCTGATGATGTTCAGGATGAACTTGGAAAGTCATGGTGTTTCTACATGTCTCTGTTTCCCCATTTGCAAAATAAGGTTCCAGTTCCTCATCCTCTTGATTTCCAAAAATTTTTGAGATCGAGGGCTGAAAATATCAGATAAGATCTTGGTACCACTGTTATTTACCTGTACAACCAAGGAAACTGAATGTTGCAAAGATAACATTTGGCTTTAAGGCATTTCCTAAGCTCTACAGGAAAACTGTCTATGTGTGACACATTGTTAGCCATGTGAGGAAGGCAAACTGTGTGGCAAGAGGTTTATTTTTCTTTTTTTACAAAAAATACACGTGTTTCCCCTAGACAGGCAAAAAAAAAAAAAAAAAAAAAAAAAAAAAAA
>NW_024962265.1:2933300-2971129 GCF_019238085.1 Lagopus leucura | reverse complement strand
AAAAAAAAAAAACACAGAAAATACTTAGAAATAGTTGACATCTTTTTTAAAATCTTCTGCAGCAGAAAAACATGCCTTGTGTATACATGACATTTTTGTCTTTGCCTCTCTCCCATGTTCCTATCTCTCCCATGTTCCTACATAACCATGCATTTCCACTGCCTTCTCATCCTCCCTTGTCATCAGATGCCTGTGCCCTGCAACAAGATTTCTGCATGCACATAAGGTGATTCAAACTAATAGTGGGATTGTCCTCTGTCATCTGTGACATTTACAGCCACAGAAATGTGCCACAAGTTTTAATAGAAGGAAAGGGCAAGGATCTCATATTATAAAAAGGCAGAACTTTATGGGCTCATTGGAAAATTGTCCTCTGCTAATCCTGCTGAAAGTAAAACTGGTCTGGTGTAAAGCAGCCCAGCAATAATCTATTGATTGTTCATACTGACTTATTCCAGCATAGATTTTGGTCCAAATTCAATCACATCAGTGTTGCTGGACCTTTAGATAACAGATGCCAACCTGTCGTGTGTGAAATGTCTTCAGCTTCAAGTCTGAGGTTTAACTGAAGCAAGAAAGATCAGCCTGAAGCTGGAACAAGTTAGAATACCAAATCTAATTTGAGATAGAGCAAGCAGTGAGGAAGATGACAGGGGATGCAATGTTCCTTGATGCATCTTCAGAAGGCTTTTCACGCCCATATGAATATTTGTCAGGTCAGACTGTAAATTAGATTCTGCTAAAAAAGCATCCACTCCTGGCTTCAGGCATCTGATAGAAAGGACCCCAGAAGTGTGATTGTTACATATACATCTTGTGAAATTGTCAGTGGATTTATTGAAAATTAGGCAACAACAGACAAATCACCCCTTTTCTGTGTGTTATCAGTCTGCAAGATGGGGAATAAAATTAACAAAATGCTGTATCAAAAGGCATTCATTTCATTAATACAAAAAAACATCATTACAGCCTGATGTTGTCAGGGAGCTTTACTGCAGCTACGAGCCAGCCACCATGGGTTACTTTTCACAGTCTGTTGGTGGACTGCAAAGGCAGAAGAGGGTTTTAGCCCACATTGCCCACGGCAGGTACTGCAGGGCGCAGACGAGACACTCAGGACTGTTGACTTTGCTGCAGACAGTCGGACTGGGGCAGACTCAGACAGCAACAAACTCTTTGTGAAAGCAGCTGGGAAACAGGAGCAAAGACACTCAGCATTCACCAGTTCCTGCTGAACGAATTTAACCCGTTCAGGATGCAGTCTGTTCTGACCCCAGCCTACTCAGACAAAAAGGTTTCCTGATTTACACCCAGCTCCTGCGTTCTCTTTGCAAAGTCCTTAAATTCATTGACACTCCAGAAGCCAGGGGCTAGACTTTCAGCATGCACTCAAGGGATCAACCCAAAATGTAACCCCCATCTTAAGCTTATTCAGCATCACTTTAAAAACTCCCATGTGCAAGAGTGAGTTTTCCACTACCTTACATTGCTGAGAAACAGTCCTATGCCTCCATGCCTTGATGACAAGGAGCTGTCCTTAAGCTTTAAGGTCTTGTTGTTAACCCAGGGCATACAACATCTTGGAGAAGATGGAGGATAAGATCTGGCATTGCTTCTTTTCTCCATACCATAGTATTTTTTAAAACTGCAGTTCCAGCTGTGGGTCAGTGCTTCCATAACTCAGAAGGGTTGGAGAATCATAGAATCATACAATGGCCTGGACTGAAAAGGTCAGTAATGATCATCTAGTTTCAAGCCCCTCCTGTGTGCAGAAGACAGTAGGGAATAAAATCAGAGCTACTTTTAGGCTTGAAGCCCAGTTCCTTGGAACTCTGACTTCGAGCATGGTGCTATGAGTATAGATATTGACTCTTGAGACGACAAAGCACAACAGGCTTTGTTCTGAACTGGGAAAGTCTGTTCATGTTGGCCCAGCAGATGAATGGACAGAAGGTGACATCTCAAACATATTCTGACTGTTCCATAGAACATCCTCAGGAAAAGAGCTGGAACCTGCGTGAGGAGTGATAACACATTTGCGCCCATCTGTTGCAAATGGTGCTATGTCCTTTCACAGCTTTATTTCACCAAGGGATTTTGGATCGTTGCAGCAAGTGGTGACCTATGGCCAGCCAGCATGCCAGGCAAAACCAACGGTGAAAGGTGGTGGAGATGGCCACTGCAATCACAGCTCGGGATGAGGTGCTGGAGGAACTGGAGGGCAACCACAACATATCCATGCTCCTTGTTAACAACAAGGCATGTTTTCCTCATTTGTGGTGATAATTGCAGTCCTTGTGAAACATCCCAAGACCAACTTGTGCATAGGTTTTGGCTGGAGCTGTGCCAGAGGCCTGGAATGTTCTCCCATCGTACTTGTGTTGGCTATAGTTTATCTCTTCCCTTTTATTATGTCTAAAATACCTCTTTCTGCCCCAGGACCACTAACATTGCATGTCATCCTGTATTCATTGTACACCCTCTGCTGAGGAAGATACCAGTATTGCTGCATCTGCTGAAAAAAAAAAACAAAAAATGTACACAGTTTGCTCCAAAAGTAATGCGTCCTATTTATTTCCATGGAAACTACAACAGATACAAAGAACACAGTAAAGATTTGAAAGACCAAATTCTCAGCATGAAAATACTATTTTTCAACACAGTCACTACCATGAGCTGTGCATTTTCATTTTTGCCAGTGATGAGTCAAGGGTCCTGCATGCTGCATTAATAAAGGACTGCATGGCCATCTGGAACGTGGCTTGTCTCTCACATCACCATTGCTGAAATGCACTAGAATCATAGAATCATAGAATCATAGAATCACCAAGGTTGGAAAAGACCTTCAAGATCATCCAGTCCAACCGTTCACCTATTCCCAATAGCTCCTACTAAACCATGTCCCTCAACACAACATCCAGTCTTTCCTTGAACACCCCCAGGCTCGGTGACTCCACCACCTCCCTGGGCATCCATTCCAGTGCCTGACCACCCTTTCTGAAAAGTAATACTTCCTCATGTCCAGCCTGAATCTCCCCTGCCGTAGCTTGAAACCATTCCCCCTGGTCCTATCACTAATGACACGAGAGAAGAGGCTGACCCCCAGCTCACTACAACCTCCCTTCAGGAAGTTATAGAGAGCAATGAGGTCTCCCCTGAGCCTCCTCTTCTCTAGGCTGAACATTCCCAGCTCCTTCAGCCTCTCCTCATCTGGCCTGTGCTCCAGACCCCTCACCAGCTTTGTTGCCCTCCTTTGAACACGTTCCAGGGCCTCAATATCTTTCTTGCAGTGAGGGGCCCAAAACTGGACACAGTACTCGAGGTGCGGCCTCACGAGTGCTGAATATAGGGGAACAATCACCTCTCTGCTCCTGCTTGCAACGCTGTTTCTGATGCAAGCCAGGATGCCATTGGCCTTCTTGGCCACCTGGGCACACTGTCGGCTCATGTTCAGCCGAGCATCAATCAATACCCCCAGGTCCATTTCCTCTACGCAGTCCTCCAGCCACACCGCCCCAAGCCTGCAGCGTCGCCTGGGGTTGTTGTGACCAAAGTGCAGGACCCGGCATTTGGCCTTGTTGAAACTCATCCCATTGGCTCCAGCCCAGCTCTCCAGCCTGTCCAGATCCCTCTGTAGGGCCTCGCTACCCCCAGGCAGATCCACACTTCCAGCCAGTTTGGTGTCATCTGCGAATTTACTGAGGGTGCACTCGATGCCCTCATCGAGGTCATCAATAAAGATATTGAAGAGGACAGGCCCCAGCACCGACCCCTGCGGAACACCACTCACAACCGGTCGCCAGCTGGATTTGACTCCATTCACCACCACTCTCTGAGCCCGGCCTTCCAGCCAGCTCCTCACCCAGCCAAGAGTGTACCCATCCAAGCCTCAGGCTGCAGCTTCTGCAGGAGAATGCTGTGGGAGACAGTGTCAAAGGCTTTGCTGAAGTCTAGGTAGACCACATCAACACCCTTTCCCTCATCCACCAGATGCTGCCTCACTGTGCTCACATCCACTGTTTGGTCTCCATAAACATTCAGCAAGCATCAATGAATGTCGAATGAATTGGTGCGATTTTTTCACATGAAAGAATTCATGACACATCTTAACTTCACACACACTTCCATGTCAGGCACCATTCTGTCAGACTGCCCCTCTGCTGCCATCTGTCACACATCAACAAAATGTAACAGGATATCGGTGGGAAGGTTCAAATTCTACCGTAATATCTCCAGTATCTGCCTCTGATGTTGTGGGCCAACATCATAAAATAGGATAAAATCAGAGAGGTGGTGGCTGCCCCATCCTTGGAGACACTCAAGGTCAGGCTGGACTAGGTCCTGAGCACCTGATCTAGCTGTAGTGTCCCTGTCATTGCAGGGGAGTTGAGCAGGATGACTTTTTAAGTTTCCCTTCCAACTCAGGCAGTGCTATGATGATTCTATGATGAAAGTCATCTTTTTACCCCCTTTTTAAGATGAGTGGATATGAAGAAGTATGCCTGCAGTCAGGATACTTAAAGTCAGTGAGCCAATCTTCTTCTGCCTGATACTGGTGTTTCAGTGTGGGGACAAGCTGTTTGTTTTCAGATTCCACATTCAAAGACATTGAATTACCAGATACTGGATTGGGGTTGGACTCGATGATCTCTGGAGGTCCCTTCCAACCCTACAATTCTGTGATTCTGTGATTCTGTAATCTTAGTGGTCTTTTCCAACCTTAATGATTCTATGATTGTAAGAACTACCAGGGCAGCTGCACACAAAAACACTTGGAGAGGGCTTTTCATTTGACTTATTTACCTTTTCCACTTCCTTTCCAGTCAATTGGAAGACTTAACTTGCTGTCTGACAGCCACAGGAAGGTTTTGCTTAAATTCACTGGAATTAATTTGCCTGATCGGTATTAGCCAAGCAAATGGCCAGTGCATGAGGCTGCCAGTAATTTGGATATTTTTTGGCTCCGGAAGAGGTTAAATGAGGACAGTAAGCCTTGAGATTTGGCAGCCCCAAAGGGGAAGTCTGTCTCAGAGAGCACCGCCTGTTTTTCAACTGAAAGCGCATTTCCTCGGCTGCCTCTAAAAGGAAAGGTTAGACTTAATTTAAAGCGGAGCTTTAGTAGCCTGGAAAATAAAATTAGCAGAAAGAAAAGTGTTTCTCCTTTCTTCCCTTTCAAATGCCTTTTTATTTTTCTTTTCTTTTCTTTTCTTTCCTTTTTTTTTTTTTTTTTTTTTTTTTTTTTACTCCCATTGCCTTCTCTCTTGTCGTTGAACTTCTCCCCATCTTTCCTTAATGGAGAATGGAGATTTATTTTTGAATTGAAGCAAAGCCATCATCCAGCACTTCCACCCACTGAGCTTCCAGGGAAGCAATTCACCTCAATACCTCTTAAGCTTCCCAATTTTATTCACTCTTAGACTTGTTTCTTATGCACAAGAATCATGTCACAGAATCATAGAGTCACAGAATCATAGAATCATAGAGTCACAAAAAGGCCTGGGTTGAAAAGGACCTCAAAGATCATCTAGTTTCAACCCCCTGCTGTGGGCAAGGTCACCAACCACCAGACTCAGCTGCCCAGAGTCACATCCAGAATGGCTGTTTCCACCTGATAAGGTAGTTGTGAAATAAAAAAAAAAAAAAAAAAAAAAAAAAAAACACAACAAAACATGCAGGAAATGTAGCCTGTGGTAACTGGAAATGTGCCTGAGGTGAAGATAGGCAAGTGTTGACATGGGTAGTTAAAATTGTTATGTTTTGCTAAGGGAGTGAAAGGCAAAGAGGTTGATCTGTAGCAAAACTTAATTCCTATGGCAAACAGTGGGACCTGAATCCAGCTGGAGTGGTCAGGGAAAGGGGAAAAACTGATGAGTGGAGAAAGGAGATCAGAACTCTCTTCTTGAACTTAAAACATCAAGTACTGCCAGATCCAGGACATCATGCAAGGTGTGGGTAAATCCAGCAGCCTCTGCTGGGACCGACACTGATCAAGATTATGGACTGAAGTATCATCAGTATCATTAGACACCCCACAGCACAAATGAGACCAGAAGAGGGTTTTTTAATGAATTTCTCAATATAGAAAGGCTGACAGCAGAAATAAAATAGTACATACATGCACATACACATAAAGAGAGGCAAAAATCTTAAGAGTTAAAAAATTTTTCACCCCTCCTTATATAAATACACACAATTACTTGTTGATATGCTGTGTCTGTCACATTGCTGGCAGGTACAAATGAGGAGGATATCTTGCTGTTGTTAGTGTATATCACTCAACTACCAAGTCTGACCTCAGATCAGGATGGATGTAATGCACTGCGACAGCTGGCCTTTGAGATCTGAACAAGCAATCCTCTCTGAATCCTATTAAGACAGTGCTTTTGCCACTCGACAGTGATTATTCATGGATGCAAAGGTTGGAGCCCAAGGGGGTCTCATCAGCCCGCCAGTGACTCAGCCCTGCTCTTCTGATCAAGCCGGGCCTTTCTGTAGGAAAACATCTGGCTTGATTTAACATAGGAATTAGCAAATCGAGCATGAGGGGCTCTATCAGCATCCAAACTCCTTGTTCCTTTTGTCAATGGAATGGAACAACTGTATCCAGAGTGTGGGGTGTTTTACTTAAATAGGAAAAATGAATCACAGTTGCAAATGCCTGATATTTTCCTGGGATTACACTGAGTGTAAGGTATCTGCCTAAATAAAGTCACCTATAGAAAAGTAGTCCTCTAAATGTTCCTCCTTTCCAAACCGTAAGTTTCATGAACAATCAGAATTATGTGGTTTAATGACTTGCAAGGGGGCACAGGGTTTGTTGGGATCGCTGAAAGGTTGGAAATTCACACAGGCAGGGAGCTGGACAGATCATTTTCAAGAACTGCCAAGTTGGGCTGCCATAGCTCTGCCACCCATGGATGGTCCAGGCTGTCCTTTATTCCAGCCATTTCCTTGCCATCCATCAGCCTCCAAAACCATTGGCTTTCCAACGAAGATCCCTTGATCTGAGTAAGCACATGAACCACCTGGATACTGTGGGATGACTGGACAAAGGAGAGCACAGTTTTGTCTCTCTACTTATTTTCTTCAAGGCAGTTTTTAGAGTCCAGAATACTTTCTCACTTCTGGGAAGTGGAAATTACTGGATTGGGGACCAGGAAATACCTTAAAAATATCTTTCTTGATCTCTCCATGCCTGTGAGCCTGGGAAGAAAGACAAAGAGCTTTCCCCTTCTAGGGCATAGGTTCAACTACCACCCCTGGGAGAGCTGACCCAAAGACCTTGCTGCAGTACTGAATATACAGAGTGCAATCATTTGGCTTCTGATATGCATGAAGGCCAGATTAGATTATCGTGATGCTCCTCTCTGACTCACAAATCTCTCTATGATTATTTAAAAACAGTGCTCCAAAGGGGTCCAGCGAGCCCATGCCTTGCCCTGCTGTCTGTTAATTACCTGCTCTATCTTTCAGTGCTGATGGGAAAAGACATGTCCAAGCTTGACTCACTCCACCTGCCATCTAGGAAATCATTTACAGTATTAGAACAGAAGCCATTGCCTTGCTTTGAACCAAGTTAGACACAGCATATTTCACAGAAACAAACAATTGCTATTTGACTGCATAGGAGTACCTTGACCTCACCGTGCAACAGTGCCAAGGGGAATTCGTGTCTGTGACTGATGGAAGGAAATGAGTCACCTCTGAGAATCCCAGAGCAGGTGACTCCAGGCTGCAGGAGTGCCTTTCCAGACACATCTGCTCCTGGGCATTTATTAACATTAGCTCCTGCTCTACATATACTGAGCCTGTCTTGGTCGTAGAATCATAAAAACAGTACGTTTGGAAAAGAGCTCTAAGATCATCTAGTCCAACCATCCACCTACCACCAATATTGCCCATTAAACCGTGTTCCCTATGTATCAAGTACTTGGTGGTTCAACCCAGGAACTTCAACCTGGGCAGTCACAGGGCTGTTGCTGCACTTTTTAGGAAGATCTTCCAGATTTGTCAGAGGGTTGTGAAAGCATACCTCCAGAGTTTGTGTGATCACACTGTGCTATCAGCATGAGCTACACCAGAGAGTCATAGAATGGAGGGGAAGAAGACTCAAAGCTTCCTGAGCACTGTCCATGCTTTCCTCATCTGTCTGCTGAATCTCATCTGAACCAGTTCAGTATTACTTTGCGTTCATCCCCTCCAGCTTCTTCCTTCAGCCTTTTCACTTGGAATCTCCTCTTCTTCTTCACCCTATGTTCAGTTTCCCATGGCTCTGTCCATCTGCAGGAGGTTGTTCTGCTGCTCCTGGTTGCTTTCCAAGTTGCAAGTGAAACTGAGGGTCTGCTTTTCCTTCTGCATAAGCAGTCTTTCCTGACATTTCTCTGAAATTTTCATGAATTTCTCTTGAATACTCATATAATCAGGCATGTCCGAGCAAACCCATCACTCCATCAGCTCAGGGATTATGTACCCTTTCCCATCAGTTAGGTTCATGGAAAGTGCAGTTTTTGCATAACTGAAGATTTCCTTGATTTGTCCGTGGATTTGCTGTCCACATATACACAGAGTTTTACTTTTTCCCTTGAGTAAGATGAAAACAAACAACTTCATTTCTGGCAAAATAACTTGAATCTATTTGTTTTGTTTAGTTAAGCAGAAAAGAAGCTTTTCGCTTGGGTCGTGCTGACCTCATGCTCTGCCTATTTTCATTACACATGGCATTTGTAAAAATAGTTCCTGTACCTTGAACCATTTTCTTTCTTTTTTTTATTTTTTATTTTATTTTATTTTTTTTCAGCAACCTCACAATATGGACAACATTTTCCATTATACTCCTTGGACCTTCAATCTCACCAAGTTCACACTCATCCAGTGAGAGAGGTGAAGGCAGTGCTTGGCAAGGGAAGAAAGGAGCCTGAAACAATTAAACCAGAATACAGATAGCATCTGACAGATAGAAAGAATCTGATTTTTTTTTTTTAATGGATAAATGATTCCCAAAAATGACAGAAAAAAGAAAATAGAGAAAATTCATTAAATTCAGGACTTTGAAAATATTTACTTTGGACTAGAAGTACCAAGATAAGTTCTTTCCAGAGTCAAGCTTAAGGCAGGGGATAACTATTCTGGAAAATGCTAATATTTCATTCTGGTTTTGACTTATTTGGGAAGAAAACAACAGCATTTCTCCCAGTCTACGCTTGTTTCAACTGCAGCGCTGTAATGCAGCCCCACGTCCAGCATCCTTGGCACCTTCTGGGAGCTGAGCCAGCTGTATGTTTTACCGGAAACACATTTCTCCATGCTCAGGCTTTCTGAAGGTGGGCTTATGTCCCTGCAGAACAACGACAACAAAAAGGTGGGTTAAGAAAAGGACTGTAAAAAACATAGGAAGAAGATCTTTTCACAGCTCCCAAAGCCAAAAGAGGAAATGATGAGAAAATCTTTTTGTACAGAAGGGGAAGATATAAGGTGAAAATTATGTGCATAGCTGAACCAATGATGAATTCTCTTTTCAGGATCATATGAGAGGCATGAGTCACACGCTGCCCCTATCTCTACCTTGGAGGGACGAAGTGCAGCATCGCAGTTTGCAGTGCAGTCTACTGGAAATAATCCCTGCTGGACAAAAAGCTCTGTTGGAAGCAACTGCAACTTCCAAATGCCAGGATTTGGAAGCCTGCAAAGAATGACAGTCACAGGAATTGGTATTTGAACAGGAAAAAACAGTGCCAAGAGCTATATTTGGGCATGGTTATTGCCATGTTTGTTATTGTTATCACCGCTGGAATTACAGTCCTGGTTGGAGATGGTGCCTGAGATCAGATCTCCTTTTAGCAAGGGTTGTCCACAAATATTGCAAGAGGCTGTCCCTTCTCCCCAGACAAAAATAAACAAAACTGTTAAAAAATATTCCTTTTTAACAACAAGAAGGTTGCGTTGCTGTATAAGCAAAGCTGGGCTCAGAGTATGCAGAAAAGCTGTGCCAAGCTCAGCTCGAATTATAGAATGCCCTGGGTTCAAAAGGACCTCAAAGATCATCTAGTTTCAACCCCCTGTCATGGACAGGGTTGCCAACCACCAGAGCATGCAGCCCAGCCTGGTCATCTAAGGAGTGACTCCTCTTACTGAGTTTTATCTCCTAGCAGATAAAAGGAGGAAGAAATACTGTTATCTGCTCTGAAGCATAATGAGATGAAGTAACTTGCCCTCAAACCTTCAAGATCTCCTAAAACTCAGCTCTCTCCTCATTCAAAAAATCTAGCTTCTTCTAAATAGAAGTTCAGTGGGAGGAAGGACTGAATACAAAAGCCAGTGCCTGGGCTCCCTGATCCACAAGAAACCATTGGATTATCATCTCTTAAAATCAAGGCAAAACTCCTTAAGGTCACCTGCTTGACCTGATCTTCTGTGTCATTTTTTCTACCCCACAGTTTCCCAGCATGATTCTCCATCTGCTGCTTCACAAGAACACATAAGTCTCCTAGGCCTGTGTTGCATCTGCCAGCCCCATGTAGAAAGACCACAAGTGACATCGGAAACTTCTGTTCAAACAACTGACCTTTCCCTATGCACAGACATCCCCATTTGAGAAGGACAACTGACTTCATGTTAAGGTCAGTGGAAACCTAGGGCTGTAGTAATTGGCATGCTTGGAGATGTCTGGAACCAGCTGAGATGCTTTCTGAGTATCTGGATTATCAGGACATCATGGACCTAGAAGACACTGGATCTTCAAGAGATGTTTTTCTCTCTGAGGTGGATGCTGGAGGCTGGGGAGGTATTGTTTAGCCTCACATGTGATACCAGGCAGCTCTGCTGGGAAACTGAATCATGTCCCTAACTTCTGAGGTAAATCCCAATTACCCAGTGTACAATTTCCTCATGGGTTTTTAAATATTTTACGTTCTTTCATACTTTGAGTTTTGCTAAATAATTGGGCTCATCTAATCTTGTGGCAGCTTTTTTTGGCAGCATCCCACCTGATTTTTCAAAGGAAAATATTTAACCTAAAAGGAAAACGTGGTATAGAGATATGGGCTAAGATGCCTGTGGTCATCCCAAAGGCATAGCTGGAAACAAAATCCAGTTCTCTTTAGCATCAATCCAGGTCTCTAACCACGAGGTAAAACTATGCCTCCCAGCCTCTGATCCTCAGATCCAGGACAATATCTAGCAGAGTGCAGTGAAGGCTGAAGGCTGCCCTATTTCCCATTACCCTAAGTTGAAAAGCAGAGACGTTTCCAGCATTCATTTTGTCAAAGCCCAGCCTCATTTTTGAATGCATTGAGGGGCAGATGTCCATCTCAGAAATCGTTTGAGACCCTTAAAGAAGAGCTTGGGGCACATGGCCATATTACATGGCTTTGATGCAAGAAGTCCCAGTTGCATTTGCTGCAATGCTCCAAAAACTTTAAACTTATCCCTTCCCATTCCCCCTCCTGGCTCCGTGCATTGATATTCTCCACCATCACACTGCACTGATGTGATTCTGTGAGCTGAATGTCAATTAGTGGGTAGGGGGTATGGTCCTCATACAGAAATCCAGTAGAAGCTGCCTGCCATTGAAGGGCAGTGAACAGATAAATGTGATTGTCTATGAGTGTGAAAACTAATGGAATGTGCTGTGATTCTATTGGAAGCAAGGTACCGCCAGTGGAAACAGGGCAGTACAAAAATGACTCTTGGCTGCTGCATGTAAATGTCTGGGAAAACTGAGTTGAATAAGGAAAGTAATTTATCTAGGGGAAAAATAAAATAAAACAGGAGCTTTATTTTATTAAATTCCAGCTGTAGCTTGCTTTCTCTTTTTGAAAATTCATGGGATGCTTGAGAGGGGTTTGGGTTCCCAGTCTTCAAAGCTGAAGTTCAAGCCTCATGCACAGCAGTTCAGAGCAGCAGTTGCCTTTTCACATTGTGTTTCCAACCTGCTAAGCCATCACTGGGGCCTTGAAAGCATGTTTGTAATGATTTTCTGACACAGTCTCTAAGCTTTAAGCTGGAGCAGGCACTTGCCAAAGGTGCTTCTCCTTGGGTGAAGGTGAGTCAGATTATACCCATAACGACCTGTGAGTAACTGAGTTTGAATGGAGGTCCCACAACTTGGTTTCTCTGTGGATCCAGCCCTTAAAACCTCACTGTACTGCCCTGATGACCTCAAAATCCAGTAGCAAGAGGTGTGCAGTGACAACTGACATGAACTCTGTCTGACCTATAGCATCAAATCCTAATGGCAGCTTTGTTGTCTTGCTGACCCTGTCTTGTATCTCTCAAGCCCATGTGGATGTCTTACATCTGGAGCAAGTTTAAGCAAGTGAATCAAAGTCCTGAATTGGGGTAAGATTATGGCCATCTCCAATATTAAATGTGGCGGGCATCTTCTCCTGCACGTTCCCAAAGAGGTATGTTATTCATTTGGCTTTGCACTCTTCATGATGGCAGTCAGAGATAGGAAAGCCCACTTTGCAGTCAGGGCAGGATGTGCTGCAAGCTTTATACTTCCCCAGACTCATCTCTATTTCACTCTTCTGCGTCCTCCAAGCACGAGATTTCAACTTCTCTGTACAGCAGGTCCTGTTTCACAGCCTTCCAACTACAGCCATTTCATAACATGTCTAACTGTCACGTTTATCATTTACATTTCAGCACAATACTTCAGAATCTTAGAGACCCATCAAATAGCAAGAATGACTCTCTGGTAAACGAGGATGGCATCAAACACAGACAGTGTTTTCTGTGCTGTGTCCTCCTTTGAAATTGTATTAGACTGGCAGGAAGGAAGTTTGTAATCGCAGTACTCAAACCACCCAGTCTTCTGTGGGGTCTGCTGTGCTGCCAGGAGTGCTTGAAACAAGAAACAAGTCAAATGAGGAAGCAACCACAGGACAAGTGGAGAGACCTCCTTGTTTTTCTGCCAAACCACTTCTCTCCTGCCCTTCCTTTCTGCTCTCACTAATAGTCTCCTTTACTTGCTGACTTCAGTTGCCCTTCCTTGACTCATCCACTGCCCACTGATCAGCTCTTCCAAGCAGACGCAAAAATCCCACTTCAGTTCTCTCTGCCTGGTAGAGTTGTATGGGGTCAAATTCATGAGCTCAACTGGTTTCTTCATTAACGTAGATATATCTAGTGCCATTTATCATAGAATCGTGGAATCATTAAGGTTGGAAAAGACTTCTAAGATCAAGTCCAACTCATCACTGCCATGACCATTCAAGACATTTTTTGACACCTGAAACATCTGGAAAGTACTTGTAGATGGCATACAGCCCCTGTGAAAAACCTGGAGAAGCACCTGCAAGCCACACAGGATGTAGAAGTTAAATTTGGATCAGTGCAGAACATCAGCACACAATCAGCTGTTGCTTGAAGGCCTGAAGGCTTGGTGTGCCCAGAGGAGAGGACATCTTTTCATGTTCTTCTCTCTACTTTTCCACAGAGCACAATTATAAGGGTGCCAATTTTAGTTTAAAGATCACATGCTGAGAGAGATGCATGTCATCTAGACTAAATAAAAACACTGCAAAGCCCCTTGAGGGTGTTTGATCCTCTTAGATGGCCAGGTGACCTCTTTGGTCAGTAAAGTCCTGGTTTCATTTTTCTACTGTGTAGTAATACATAGCATGCCACAGGCTTTGGCACTCTCAGATAACAACTAGAAATGCTGCTACTTTCTCCCATGGCTTTTTTTTTTTTCCCTTCCTGTTAGGCCACAGTAATGAAAGATAAGATTGGAATTTCAGGGAGATCAAGCTATTAAAGCAATTGGAAGTCATGTGGCACTAATGCATCAAAGAACTCGATGCTGTTTAATTTATTGTTTAATCATTAACCATCTTAGGCCTCAGAGGAATTATACCACAAGAGCCTCTAATCCCAGTCTGGGGTGATTTTAAAATCATTTTCAATGTACCAAATATAACAAAGAATCAAAGACAACTGGTTCTTCCTCTTGTTTTCACTGTGCTCCAAAATGAGCTAAAATGAGAGTTAGCCAAAAAAGGAAACTGCAAACACCTGAATTCTTTTTTTTTTTTTTAATCAAAGTTTGCATTTCCACATATGCTAATAATGCCAGCCCTTCCTGCTTAATCCAGCATCAGAGACTTCCAGAGTCTACCAGAAACTCGCATGAGGTAGCAATAAGCCTTGTAAGGGGTCAGAGAGAGTTTAAAAGATGACAAAAGGCAAGGACTTATGATATAAAGCAGTGCAAATGTATGGGACTAAACAGCGAGGCCAGTGGGATGCAGCTGGATGCACTTCATGCCTTGTGGGAGGGCAGGCTCATTGTGCAGCTTTGGGTGTCCAGAAGGAGCCAGGCATGGAAGGGCTGCAGGAGGAGAGGGGATGGTGAGTGCAAAGTTACATGTCAAAGATGAGCACAGAATGAGTCATGCTACAAAAGGCTGCACCTGAAAGGAAGTGTAAACCAGGGACTTCCTCTTCCCTCAACCTGCAGAGCTACAAAAGAGGAGCAGAGACAGGAGAATGAAAATGCCCACTTCCTGCTCTGCAATCAGACGCAACCAGTGCTAGAACTAGAGCTGTGCAAAGGCACAGAATCCTTCCCTCCAGAAGCCTTCCATTTCCCCAGACAGGGCTGCAATTACAGGAGAAAAAAAAATAATAATTAAAAAAAAAAAAAAAGAACAAATTAAATTTTGCTATGCTTCAGCACATGATACCAAAAGCTTTGCATCGAAAAATAACTTTTGCTAGTGATGGCAATCTCAAGCCACAGACAAAGTTCCCACAGTGAAGTGAAACTTAAATGTCTTCACCAGCTCTGGCAAAAGCCTGCCAGCACTGCCAGAAGTCATCAGACAGACAGTTCCTCTTTCACTGATGCATGAGTGAAGTTTAATTCTCTTCTCGCCGGGTTCTCTGCTTCATTGTACAAAGTCCTTCATCGATGTAATCAAGCTCTCATGGGGAACCTAGTTTAAAACAGGAGAAAATATTTTTAATCAACTTTTATTTAGTTTTTCAACATTTTATGTTCAGTTTTTCATGCCCAGGCTTAGCCCTGTGTGGTTCCAGACACGCCAACACATCACCTGGAGGCCAGAGAAAGCCAGTGCAGAGCAGTGGGTCCTCCTGGGTCTTTGGTTCTTCTTCACCGCTCCCCAAGAATATTCCCTATTTTCTGCTATCTAGAGAAGTTGTGCCCAGAGAGGCTGTGGGTGCCCCATCCCTGGAGGTGCTCAAGGCCAGGTTGAGGCCCTGGACATCCTGATCTGGTGGGTGGCAACCAGTCCATGGCAGGGGATTGAAGCTGGGTGATCTTTAAGGTCTTTTCCAACCTAAGCAATTCTATGAGTCTATGAAAATAAACTTCCACTAAGAAAGCGTGGGAAAACAAAGTAGTAAAGAAAACTGCTTGAAAAGGCAAAGACTACAAGAGGATGCCTAAATCCTAGCTTTAAAAGAATAATTGTTTCCAACTTATTTTCTTCATCTGCAGACATCTGCTGAACTCAAGCAGGATTCAAAACAATTTTTGTCCACCCAAACCTGTGCGTCACACTAAGAGCACCCTCTCATCCCAACACCAAGCTGACACCAGCTGCCTTTAGAGCTGCTGAGAGTGCAAAGTCTTCACCATCATCCAGCCCTAATCCATAGATCAGGAGATTGGATCTGGTAGAAAAATTAACAGAGATCGAAGCGTATCCTGCTTCTCCCACAGAAGCACTTATTGCTTTTGCAATGAGCTGTGAAGAAGGACTCTTGTTTACATTCCAGGCTGTGGGTCGTATTTGAGCACATCACCTCGCTCTTTGACATCATTAGGCAAGAAGCTCTGCCTTCATTTGTCAGCCGAGCTCAGTGCTGACATTTAACCCAAGACTACAGTCTGTTCCCAACCTGCAGCTGGCTCTCAATGCTTGTGGCTTCCTTCAGGAAGCTACTGCCAGCTTCCCATTCCTCTCACTTCAATATTTACTTTATTTACTTTATCTTTTGCCGACATTTCCTGGCTCTGTGATCCACATGACTCAGAGATTTCCCGGACCCTGACTCTGCAGTGATGTCAGCTCCAAAGGCTGAAGTTAATAAATACCACACGTTCGTGATGTCAAACTGTAATTATGAGGGAGGTGGTATGTTGTTGTTTCATTATTTTTTATGGCTGGCACATTGAGTTTCCCCTAACTCCATACTTGGACCTGAGCTGCAGCTATAGAACCTATAAAGCTTCTATACCATTTTAATGACTAGATGATAGAAAGTGAAACACTCTGCTTTATTTTGATCCTATCAAGAGACAAGTGTGTATAAAGCTGTAAAACACCTGCTATAGACATAAGGCAAAAGTCCAGGGCTGCTTTGAGGTCGTGTGTCCCGAAGTCACCTTGGAGTGTGATTTCATCTCCATGAGACTTGGTGTATTAAAAAAAAAAAAAAGAAATAGTAGAGGTATTTAAGACATGCCTAGAATTTGCTGGCCCAAATAAATGTTAGCAACTGTATAAATACATCTGTTTTCCCTTGATGTTGTATGTTCACTTTTATATTTAAGAAGGAGCTGAAGCCAGCAGTGACACAGCATGCTGGTATCAAAGCTGTTTGAGTGGGTCTTGACACTTTGTGCTCGAGTTCTAAAATCCTCCATCCTCTTGCAGACAGCCATTTGTACTGAGGTTGACTTGTAATCACAGCTTTTCCATTGTTTGTCAAGATTTTATTTTCTAACCTCTCTGCAGAATTTTCATGTTATTGCCCTGAAATGTCAACATGGGGCCACCTGTAACTGCTTCACCTTTTGTCTTCCAGACAAGGCAATCACCCGCCTGTGGCTGGCATAGGGCCATGACGCAGTCAAGAGCTCTGGGGACTTTCCCCTTGGCTCTCAGCATCGCTCATGCTGCACCACAGGTATTGGGCACTTCCACCCATAGAAGGTGAACTGTGCTACAATGAGAAGGCATGAGCCTATCAAAAACACAAGCAAGGCAATGACCTCTGCGTCACTGCAGGAATCAACATGATTGCAGAGCAGTCTTGCTGCTGCAGGACTACACAAGGCTACAACAGGAAACTTTTAATATGGTTTATCAGCTGGTCATATGAATTTTAGCAAAGTGTGCCAGTCTACCTCATCCTTTTTTTTTTTTTTTTTTTTATTTCATTTTTAGAAAATAAATCAGACTTCATAACATAGTCAAGATGTTATGAGAAACGCCCCTGAGTTCTGGTAAGGATATTTGTTTTTTCAGCCTGTATTTCTTTTTCTCTCTCTTTTTTTTTCATTTTGGGCGTGTTTTTTAATCTTTTAATAACTCTGTCCAAAGTTATTTCTGCATGAAAATTACCACTGTGTCCACGAAAGGCAGAAATAATGCTCTGACCAATGCAAAGGCCTGCTATTTCATCATTTTTATTCATTTTTAATAGAGGAGGACTGGGAATTGAGGGATTGAAGCAGGCAGGCTCAGGTGGAGAGGTCTTGCTCAGGAGTATTTCTTTAGTGCAGGCAGATGTAATCCTGCTCTCTGCACTGATCTTTCTCGGTTCTCCTGCTTTATCCTCTCTGGTGCCTGGCATGGATAAGACCTCCTCAACACCAGTTGCTCACGTCTCCAAGATTTTCTGCATTGCCTCCTTCTTGAAGTATTTATGCTGGGATCCAGTGTGGAAGTTGAATTCAAAACATTCAATACCTACATATAGAACTATTCATCTCCACTTTCCAAGCAGTTCAAGCCAAGGTGAAGGTACAGATGTGAACCACTTTCTCATCGGTCTCATCCTTCCCCATATTTGTTTATTTGTGTGTGTCTAGATCTCATAACCTCTATCTCCATTGTAAGGGGGATAGGAGACTGCAGAAGTGGCTGATACATCTGAGCCTCTGGGCCTACCTAGTTTAAGGGCAATCATAGAATCATCAGATCATTAAGATGGAAAAAGACCTCTAAGCTCATCCAGTCCAACAGTCAATCCACCCCACCGAGCCCAATAAACCATGTCCCTCAGTGCCACATCTCATGTTTCTTGAAAACCTCCAGGGACGTTCTAATGCTCCAATGCAATGTTTTCACTGTGCTGTTCCAGTATTTCTCCCCCCTAATTTCAGGGATGGCATTGAACTGACTCTCACCCCACTCTTGTGCTTATTTCATGCACTTTGGTCTGGAACCAGAAAGAGCAAACTCAAGAGTCATATTAATTTGCACAAAACAATGTTAAAACAACTGCACTGTGGCCTTCAAGCCCAGTATTATGGCTGACAGTGGTGACCTAAGGGAAAATATGACAAGATAAATATACTGTGACTTTTTTCCTGAACACTCTCCCAGTGAATTTGTCCAAACAATATTCAGATCCCTCAAAGCAACAGAACTGTGCCTGTGGCATATTTAGAGATGGAAAGTATGTCTCTTGCAGCAGAGAATGGAGATGCACAGCCTCGCTTTTCATCCCTTCTGCTTTTGAGAAGCTTAGTCAAAGAGGCTATGCATGCAGCATTTTGCAGGGGCAGGTGTGAAGGTTCTGGAGAAGCAGGATAGAAAGCCTGGCGAGCTACAGCTCTGCCATTTTTTTGTGTTCAGCTTTGAGTTATTTGGGGATGTCTACTGAGAACACTACTGTCAAATAAACAAGATTTTGCTTGAGCTGCATGATCTGGAGTTAACTGTATTAAAACCACTGAAATGTGAGAAGGGCAGGTTGAATCCAGCTGTGCTGGATAGGAATCTCTTTGCATGTTCAAATTCAGTCACATCTGTGTTGTATCTTCTCACAGGTCAATATTGGATTTTGCTGCTGGGTGTGCTGGTTATTTTAGCGTTTGGCTGCAAAAATCCCAGGAAGGAGGCTACAACATGGCTGTATCTCCCAGAAAGCTTGAGCTTTTAAAGATAACCACATCACTTTGGAATTTAGTAGGGGTGAAAAATCACAAGGAAGTGTGAAAAGGGATCATGTATAGTATAACATGATCAAATAATTGTTCTTTAAACATTAGAACTGCAAGGGGGAAAAAAAACTTAACTGAAACTTTCCAGGCAATGGCAAGGTTTGGTTCAAACCTTCTACTCACACCACCTCACAGAAATAATCCTTCAGATGAACCACATTGAACAGCCAAGGACTCTGTGGACATCACAAAAGAGTCACTTGGAGATCTTCCTGAGCCCTAAGTTTAGCCAAGTCATGGAAACAAAACCTGTCTTGGCAATGATTTGGACCATGGAGACTCATCAGCATCTCTGTGGGCACTCCCCTTTTTCTGGAATAAGAAACATTGCATACAAGTACCAAGAAAAACTTGCTGTTTCTCATCTTACTGCTGAGGTTGGAAGGCTTTTCTCCTCAGGGAATCAGGAACCAGAGCCATCCACAAGACCACATTTCTCTTTGATATCCACCATTAGCATTGCAGGGATTGTGGTTCCTTTTTAGTTTATTCATGTGCTTTCCTTCTCACATGGTGTCTTCTTTTATGCTTTTACTTAAGCAACAGCTCAAGGAATCCTTACTGGTCATGAATTCAATCTTTTTCTCAGTAATGAAAACTACTTATATTTTATTTCACCAGAAAATGAAAGTCTCAAGGACCCTCATATGTCCTCTGTCCAGGGAGAATGATTATCCCTATGGTATATCAGTCAAACCCATGTGGATGGATATCCAGGGAAACTCTTGCTCTTGCCATGTGTGTTTAAGCAACTGATTCTCCATCAGGAGAGGGGTGGTCAGCAGGGACAGGGAGGTGATTGTCCCTCTCTGCTCAGCTCTTGTGAGGCCCCATCTGGAGTACTGTGTCCAGGTGTGGAGCCCTCAGTACAAGAAAGACATAGAGATTTTGGAAAGGGTCTAGAGGAGGGCGACTAAGATGATCAGGGGGCTGGAGCACCTCCCCTATGAGGACAGGCTGAGGGAGTTGGGCTTGTTCAGCCTGGAGAAGAGAAGGCTGCGGGGTGACCTCATTGCAGCCTATCAATACCTGAAGGGAACCTATACCCAGGAGGGGAGTAAACTCTTCAAAAGGGCTGACAATAGCAGGACTAGGGGAAATGGATCCAAGTTGAAGGAGGGAAGGTTTAGGTTGGATGTTAGGGGGAAGTTCTTTACAAGGAGAGTGGTTAGGCCCTGGAACGGGCTGCCCAGGGAGGTTGTGGATGCCCCGTCCTTGGACGTGTTCAAGGCCAGGTTGGACGGGGTCCTGGGCAACCTGATCTGAATGTGTATGTTTGGTGGCCCTGCTAGGCAGGGGGGTTGGAACTACATGATCCTTGGGGTCCCTTCCAACCCGGGTGATTCTGTGATTCTGTGATTCTCACTCCTGGTGTCTCCTTTAGGGTAGTATGGATCTCTTTGTATGCACCATCGGCTCCATGGTTAGATTGATTACAAAGGGAGTTTGGACAACCAGCACTAAAACCTGCACATAGGTACATTGGTGTTGGCACCTTCCACTGATGTGAAACAGAAGTAATTACAACCCATTCCTGCACCATGTTCCTTTATATCCAGCAACCTGGAAAGATAGAACTAATAGAAACAGGACTCAACTGATCTGACATTAGCATAGAATAAAAAACTTTCAACAAGTCTGACCCATTAACCCTAATCTCATAATTACTCTACTATTGATCAGGAAGTGTGCACTAATTAGCAGGGCATTCTAACAGAAACACACTATGAGCTGAATTACCAGCTCCTCCTAACTGTCCTTTTTGAGGTTGGAAGTTATCATCTCCTTCTCATTCTGGGTGAAATAGTGAACAATAACATGAGAAAATGAGTCTCATTTTTGTCTTGCACCAGTTGCTCTTGTCAGCTGCTTAGTGACAACACAATCCCAGAAGCATTTACTTCACACAATGGTCTAAATGCCAGCCAAGGCAAGCCTAGTGTTGCTCTTTGTGGATGACACTAAATGAAAAGGAAAAGCTCATTGACTGATTTGCATTTACGCTGTCTCCTTTTCTTACTCAAATGGCCTGTAGCCCTGGGATAGCCTGAGACAGACATGCAGAAATAACTTAGGAGAACCAGGCTGCAGGATCTATGTGGAATTCAAGTCTCACTTGCCTTCTCCAGTCTTTCTGTCTACTGGAAGCCCTAATGACCCAGTATTAGCTGGCTGATCTTTGAAGTGGTCTCCCATTAAAAGTGAAGTGGGGAGGAACATGGACGTCATCTGGGAATTTGCCCACCTGATGGGGATCTTTTGATGGCCTTAGGTAAAATGGGGTGAATAGTTTTGCAAGGCTGCATCTGCTCTACTCCCAGGGTTGTTCTCACCAAAATGAAAGGAGCTATTTGGAAAGAAAATCCTCCAACCTGAGTTCTTCTGGACCCAAGGCAAGGCAGGCTCATGAGAAGAGCATCCTGCTACCAATGTACAGGGTTCAAATAAGACTTCTTGCAGCAGACACAACATGTACAAGGCTCTCATAAAGATCTCTTCCCACGTGTCGGTTATCTCCAAGGAACGAGTTGTATCTCTGCCTGCTATCAGGAACTTTAGTCCCGTATTTCATAAAATGCAAGCAACTGGACCAATTCCAGAGCACCACGGGTTGAATGCAGAAGAGGAAATAATTTTGTACTTTGCAGCCAGTTACTTTTCCTCTTAATCTGATAGTTCATTCACCACAGAAGAGGCTGGGACTGAACAATCTGATCTGTACATGCAAGGTCTTCTGCCTTGCTCAAGAGGGAGAGACAGAGGCAAATGGCTATTTAGATTCACATCACCATTCCCACTGAAAATTAAGTATTTCTACTCTTGCACACTTATGAGCCTTTTGGTCAAGTGTCCAAGAAGGATTTACTGCAAGCAGGGAGTGCCTTTCTTCTTTCCCTGTTTCTATCTCCTAGGAATGTTACACTCACTGTTTTACCATGAGGCATGGCATTTTACAGTCACCTCTCATACCGTCTCAGCTTCATAGAATCATAGAATCATTAAGGTTGGAAAAGACCACTAAGAGCATTTGTTCTAATAATCAACCCACCACCAGCAGGCTCACTAAGCCTCATCCCTCAATGCCTCATCTACGCTTTCCTTAAACACCTCCAGGGATGGTGACTCCACCACCTCCCCGGGCAGTCTGCGCCTAACCACTGAGAAGAAATTCATCCTCATATCCAACCTAGACCTCCCCTGGTATTTGAGGCCATTCCCTCTTGTTCTATCACTGTTACCTGGGAGAAGAGGCCAACTCCCACCTCACCACAATCACCTTTCAGCGAGTGGTAGAGAGCTTCCTCACAAAGCACTGCACTCTCATAGTACTTCCTACAGCACCCATTATGCAGAACTAGTCTGGAACAGCAGCTGGCACAGGGGTGACCCTGATCTCACACAAATGAATACATTTTGCAGAAATGCAGAAAATTTGTAACCTCTCTGCACCTGCTGGAAAGGACCCTGTGATGCCCGTTGCCACAGAAAGTCAATTTTTTCCCTTTTCATTAATTAATGTTGCACCAAAAGAAGTCTCTGTGTGATATGGGTGCACTTCATGGCTAAGAACATCCCTAAATTAGCACTCCAATAGTCCCTGAGCCCATGCAATAAGCTCCCGCCAAGGAGACAAGATTGAACCTGTGCTCTACAACTGTGGGTCAGGACTGTGTGCATTCGGCCACTCACTTATCAAATGAAAAGTCAGTTTTGATTCTCATCATACCTTACTTTTCCCATACAAAGAGATTCATTTGCAAAGAACAGTGCTATTCTGCCTAGTGTCTTTGAGAACCTCTTGAAATCAAACTTCAGCCCTTTCATCCCAGGCTGACAGATAACCTGCATGCTTCAAAACTCCATTTTCAGTTCTTGTGAATAACTTGTGACTGGAAATATTGACCAAGGCAGTTCAAAGTCCCCCCTCTAATTAGCAGCTCGGATCAAATTCCAGAGCTCTACACACATAGCGTGCAGCTCTGTTCTGCCCTGACCTTGAGATCCTGCTATTTCACATGCCTGGAAGGCAGAGTCTAAACTAGTAATAATGATATTCTTGCCTTTATACTCTCTTTCACCCAAGGACCTCAGTGTGATTTAGAAATATTGGAAGGCTCTGGCCAAGTTAAATATCACACCTCTCCCTGAATTGTTTTTATTCACTATTGTTTCAAGAGCCATGTTAGCATGTTCTAAATATCAACAACGGCTGAAAAAAACTGGAAACTCTATCAGATGATTTTGCACTGTGCTTGTGACTCATTTTTCTTGCCCATTCTTTTGGTGTGATTTGTTATAAAGCTGCAAGAGGCCACACCTTTGACTGTTAGATAAACAGAAACAACAAGTCCTTTCTGCTTTGACACTATTCTGAAGCCACAGTGAAAGAAACTTGGAAAACTGAGTCAGAGTCATGGTCTTCTGGCTCACTTATGGTTACATTTATGGTTCTTCACACATCAATTCGGAACTGAAAAGAACCTGCAAAAAATTTTAAAAAGTAAATAAATAAAGGAAACAAAAAAAGAAAAAAAAAATGAAATAGTTGAAGCACAACTAATAGGAAAGAGTGAAGAGCAGGTATAAGAAGTCAACCTGTGGTAGATGAGAATGAGTTGACTGTGGGTAGCAGCCCTACCTATGGCAGAGGGGCCTTTACAGTCTCTTCCAAAGTAAGCCATCCACTCTATGATTCTATAAATCTGTCCCTTTTCTCCACAAAGGAAATTTTAGCTGGTTTTAACTCATTGCTTGAAAATGTTTATCTTCTTAGGTCTGAAAATCACCATGTCTCTGGAAAGGAGAGGGCTGGAAGCTCCTCTCCTATGAAGAGAAGCTGAGAGAGCTGGGCTTGTTCAGCCTGGAGAAGATAAGGCTCCAGAGTGACCTCATTGTGGTCATTCAGTACTTAAGGAGAGATTATTAACAGGAGGGAAATCAACTTTTAAAACAGGTAGGTAGTGAAAGGAGAAGGGGGAATGGTTTTAGACTAAAAGAGGAGAGATCTAGATTAGATATCAGGGGAAATTTTTTCACTAAGAGGGTGGTAAGGTGCTGGAACAGGTTCCCTAGAGAAGCTGTGGATGCCCCACTGCAATTGTTCAAGGCAAGGTTGGGTGGGGTCCTGGGCTGAGCTGGTGGGGCTAACTGTCCAGAGCAAGGGGTCAGAACTAGATTATCTTTGATGTCCCTTCCAGCCCAACCCATTCAATGATTCTATGCTTCTATGAAGGCAGTCAGAACTGCAGTCTGACTAATTCAAACTGAGTTAAAGGGAAGCAACTTGGAGAAATGTCCTTAGGAAACTACACATGGGTAGAGTCAACATGATAGGCAATCTTAGTTCAGACCTGCAGACACATCAGGTGAACTTGATTCCTATGGTATTTTATGAAAAAAGTCTCGGTTGCCCAGAAAGATAGAGTGTATAACATTACGTAGCTTTTAAAATCTCCAATTCTACATGTTTAGAATAGGAGAAAGTTGTCCAAGCATATTTTACCAGAGGTAGAATATTCCTTCTGCTCGTGCTGGTTGCTATAAGCCAAATACAAACTTGCTATCACAGGCCCCTCCAGAGCACAACATCAACGCCAAGACCACAAATGGAAGCCACAAGGAGGAAAATGATAAGCATCTTTGCATTTCCTGGCACTCAGCAAGGCTGTCTCAGCAAGGAATTCATTCCCTGCCTGAACTGCTCAGCAATATGCACACTGTTTTACATGTGAGTAATGTGAGCCATTGAGATGCTTAAGTGTCCTGGCCAAAGTCTTGGAGGAGTCGTGGCCACAGATTCAAAAACAGAGCTTGTCTTGTCTCTAAATCATGCTGACTAAGCACTATGTGAAGTTTCTTGTCCCATCACCTCAGGTAGATTCCTTTGTGCTAAATCACTAGTAGTAAAAAGTCTATAACAATTAGAATAATTAACTCCTACATAACCATGTCGTGATGCACTTTGCAAAGATCTCCAAGAATCCCTTATCGCTGTTTTGCATCTGGCTCAGTTGAAGCACTGGAAAGTGAAATCATTCAGCCCCAGGCCTGTCCTTCTCAGTCCTAGGCATGTTTGGTATCAGAGACACTCTAAGGTCAATATGAACCCTTGGATCTCAGCTCTCTGCTGTCCAAGGTGCAGGACTGCCAAAGGGAAGTGTAGACTTTGGCAACACCAGGACACCAAAAATGGGCAAGTTGTATTATGCACCCACAAGCCAACCCAGGAAGGCTGCCTAATCTTAGTATTCATACCAATAGTAGAAGTGGTCAATGGAACTGTTCTTCAGTAGAGAGAGACAGTGTTTTGACTGGAGTTTCATTTCTGCAGAAAGCATGCTGCATTTTTAGTTCTTTTCCTTTCATTCTGTTTTGTTTTGGGGGAGGACACTTCAAATTTACCCAACCATCTGCAGCAGAAAGCTGATGTCTGATAACATCAGCGGGAGCTGAACAGAAGCATCTCTGTTGCATTTATGCTGGGCTGTGTTCTGATCCTTCGTTAATGGAAACCTCTTAATTAATATTAATCTGCCACTTTCGTTACAATACTAAAACATGCTGATCACATCCTTATCAGAAGAACATGCGAAAGTTCCTGAGGTTGTATTTAACTCACAGACCACCAGTGCTCCTATGTGCCCGTTGGTGGCACAAAGCAAAATTTTTAATGCGCTCAATCTCCAATTTTTACATTCTACTACCAAATCTCCTTTTCTTCAAGATTCAATTCTTCAAATACTAATTGCCTCTATTTTCCACTTTACAGAGGGTCTGACAGCATATATGGTCTAGTGTTAGATATGAAGGTTGGCAGCCCTGCTTGTGGCAGGGGGGTTGGAGCTTGATGATCCTTGAGGTCCCTTCCAACCCAAGTCATCCTATGGTTCTATGATTCTATGATATCAGACCTTCGTAAAGTCTGTTTGGTGTAGGAATGTGCTGAGATCTCTTCTAGATCTCTCAGCCAAAAATGTTATCTGAAGTCAAAGCCACCTGTAGGATTCAGTGCCCTGCTCAAGGAACAGAAGAGATATTCAAAGTTGAAAGTACACAATGCAACAAAAGCGTGATTTGGAGCCATCCCATACCCTCTCTCATTAACTTGAAATAATCTCAACCCCTAATATTCGTTTGACTACCCATAAAAATTAGATGAAACAAATGTGTCTTAGCTTCTTGGACACTGGCTAACACGGGAGCAAAAAATATTGCTGAAATAACTTTGGTTACTTATATGTCTGGAAGCCATGCTACTCCCTCAACAAGAGCAAGTTCTTCTGCAAGGAAGCTGAGGATAGGGATTTTACCTCTAATTGCATCAGGGACAGCCCAGGAGATATCCAAGTCCTACTCATTTCCTTTATGTTGTAAAACTTTTACTGCCCTACTGTAGATATACAGACAATGCTTCCACATCATGTTTCACCTTTTCCCTTGCCTACAAGTGGACTGATGGGGCTGAAAGGTGCTGAAGCTTCTGCATGGCTCTTTGGATTCATTACAGAAGAGGCAAAGTAGGATTGATTTGACTGAGCTTCTGCAATTTATAAAGTTAATAACCTGGTTCTTGCAGAGAGAAAAGAGGACTGGAGGAGGAACGTAGCCTGCAGAGTGCTTCAGTATGATACCATCTCCCAACTGAGCTGTTTCTGCATCTGGCCATCAAAGCTCTTGTCATGTGGATGAAATGTTGAGAACATTTGAGATGATTTACTATTCTGCTCTACAAATTGGATATTTACAGGCCTGGGCTGAACATCTACATTCTTCTACCCAGAAGTAACACATTGGCCCAATTTCTGCGCTTAATACTATGCTATAAATCCAGCCCAACTTCACAGATTTCAGCTGATTTACTTCAAGGTGACTGAGATTAGAACATGACGTAGGGAAATACGTTGCTTCAGACACAACTATCTTTTCACTTGTTGGTTTAACACCCCTGTGCTGCTTGATGAGGGGCATGCTTCAGATCTGATCTTAAACAAACCAATAAACCCAAAGCAATAACCACCCTGTCTGCTTCCCTCTGACCTTCACTGAAAGGCCTACTCAGCCTTCACCTCATAATTTTCTGCTGACAGTGGGGAACATCTTAGAGCCAGAAGGAGATCAGAGAGAGCAGCAGCATATCTCCCAGTTATTACATTTGACCAGGCTTTTGCTCATTGCACTCCTCGAGTTATTTGCTTTTTCTTGCCTTTTCTATGAATTTGAAAGGCAAACAGCAGCACGTTTTGTTTCCAGACACTACCATACTTTAAAATTTGCACTCAACCCATAGGATTTGCAGGGCAACAGTCCTCATCACTATCACCACCGTCAGTGTCCTATAGAGACGGCAAGGCAGACGTAGTTCCGCGTGGCAGTAGATGGCGCTGAAGACCTTGGAGCACACCAAGGAGCCTTGGATAACCCACACTCACCTTCCAGGGCCTGTCAAGGAGCCCTTTCCCCCCCCCGAGAGACCACTACAGAGGGACCCAAGGAGTGAAATTTGGGCCACTAGGGCTCAGTGCAGAGCAGGCTAATCTTAGAGAAACTCTTAGTAGATGAAGGGTCACACACTGTGGATGAGAGTTATTGGCTCTAACAGGGAGCGTGAAAATGGCAGCAAACCATGCACCACAGAACAGCCCTCTTTCTGGGCAGGTGTAGTGCCTTCTCCAACGCTTTGCTACTCCTCCATTTTCAGAGTTCAGCATGGTTGCAGAGAGCTGATGGCCTTCTTTCTCTGATTGCAGTAATCTCCCCAGACGCAGTAACATTTATAGCTTCACAGGTGTGTCTCCAATTACAGAAGTGCTGCAAGTCAGCTCCAAGCCACCGTCTGTCACTGTTACCACGAGACTGCTGGGAACATGTGAGTACCTGTACCGTGAGATTTCAGGTCAGGAACCTTCATTCTTTCTCCTATCTGATAGAACATGTCGTATCTTATGTGTAGCTCAATGAATCTGAAAAAATATTACCTTGACCTCCCTGACTTCCTTGTCTGTTCTTCCTGGTTTCAGGGGAAAAGTAGAAGGAAGTAATTCCTTGGTCTTTTATGGAGCACAGAATGTACATACATTATATCCAGTAGATTGCTATAACTTATGGTGCATTGGCTTTGGGACTGCATGGGTTTTCTAGATAAGAAATGCAGATTTGTGTCATTCCAGTGATGGGTAGATGAGATACTCTACAGAGTTGACTGACCCCAGCTCCCTAGCCAGTCAGTGGAGTGAATGGTGTCAATGGCACAAGGCCATTCACATCACCTGCATAGAAAGTGAGGATCACATCTTCTCAGCAAGCCAGGTATCACCCAGCTTTTGTTTACACTGCAGTGGGGGCACTGAAGTATGTTGCAGGAGCTGCAATGGGAAATCTCAAATAAGGTTTGTGTCTTTTTAGTAAATTGCTGTCATAAAAACTACAAAAGCATTGATAAGGATAAAACATCTCCTTACTTATCTGTAGGTATAAGGGGCAGATAGAATTTTGCCAGAACAAAATGTTCATGCTGTGTTTAACACTTCTCTGAGTTATCAGTCCAGATTTCCTTCCTGAGTCTCGCAGGGCAATGGAGAATCATCCCAAGGGTCACTTCTGGATAAAGCCCCAGCTCCAAAAAGTTCTCCTCTTGCATGAAAACTCTCCTCTCTTTTACATCCTTGAAGACTTTAAAAGAAAAAACATTTCCCTGGGGCCTATCCCCTAACCTCTGGCATCATTATTTGTCCCACCACAGGTTGTCATGGTTTAGTAGCTTATTGGGTAGTAATGGTGATAGAAGGACAGTTGGACTAGATGATCTTGTAGGTCCTTTCTGACCTTGTGATTCTATGATTCTGTGATTCTGTGATCATTTTAGATAGGAAATTAAATTTCTTACTGAACACTGTTGTCTAATCACCATAGTCAACAATGCAAACTAATTTGCCCCACTAATATTCTCCCCAGTTTCCATCAAGCTGGGACAGATCCAGAGGTGGCTGTGTCACGTGTCACGTGTGCTCACCATCAAGGAAAGCTTTTTTCCCAGGTGCCACACCTCCACATTTTCCCTGTGGCTTAATTCAATCTGTCTATGGATGAAACGCATTAGTGGCCATGGAGTCAATCAGAAACTTTTCCTCTTGAGTCATATGAGGACATGGTTTTTTTTTCTTGGTAGCTATATCAGGATGATCAGGACATCTATCATAGTATCATTAAGGTTGGAAAAGACCACTAAGCTCATCCAGTCCACCCATCCCCACCATGCCCACTAACCCACATCCTTCAGTGCCACATCTTCCCTTTCCTTGAAACACCCCGAGGAATGGTGACTCCACCACCTCGCTGTGCAGCCTGTTCTGAAATCAATGCACACACCAGATTCATATTGACTCAGCCAAATAAACCCAGCATACAGTTTCTAATTAAATTGTTCTACTGATGTTTACTCTGACAGAGACATCCAATGCAGTGTTCTAACTTTGCCCCATTTTCATATAAGAGCATACTGATATTATATACATCTCTATATCGGCATGTCTGTAATGACACAGGCTGAGAAAAGATGTAGATATGTGCATCATGTGCCATTTTTTCACTTCTGCAAATATCAGATTCATGCACTGCTAATGCCAAGGCATCCAGACTATCAAATCCAGCATTGTGTATTCATACGTAGGTGAACGTGGGTGGATAGAAATACGTGTATGCATAAATGCATATGCATACATGCGCACACATATACATATGTAAAAACTCGTGAGTACGTGAGGATAAATGAGTGATCCAGATGAGCACTTAGGTGGAAGTTCAGCTATCCAAGCAGAAACGTTCTTGTGCATCTGGACACCAAATTGCCAGATATCCCAGCGTGTTCCTAACAACCTCACAGGCAGGAACTCCTTCCTGCCCTGCCTCAGTGGACAAAACTGTGCCCGGCTTCTTTGCAAAGGAAGGTGTCTGGCATGCTGCATGAATGTGAGTGTGTCCATGAGACAAAGAGAAACAAATATTTGAATGCTGAGTAGTGATGAACAAATAGTTGCCGGTGTTTATCCCACACCCCAGGGTGGAGCTGGCACTCAGGTTGATCAGGTGAGCCTTTCTCTTGTTTATTTTTGCAGTGATGTTGTTTTTTTCTCCATCTTTGCCAGCCCTCCAGTGGGGTTTGGTGGGGGAGGGAGGGTCGGAAGTGCTCTGTGACCACTAAGGGTGCTGGGGATGAGCTGATCAGGGAGAATTAATGAGCAGTGTGGGGAGCGGGAAGGCATCTCTCTAAAATACTCACTAAATACAGTGAGTCAAACTCACCTCTGGGGAAGGTAGAATACAACCTGGAGCAGAGAAGAGGCGTTGATGAAGTACCATATGTGCGCTCAGTCACATCCACTGCTGTTTACTCAAGCTGGAAGGATGGGAGCAGGAGGAAAGCCTGATTTAGGTCACATCAGCTTTTCTCATTCCTGGAGCCAAAACATCCCTTGGGCAAGAGAAGGAGGAGATGATGAGCTGGTGCATTGCGTGGGTGATCAGATAGGACTTGATGCACAGTCCTGGACGATGCCATTTCTCCCAGCTCCAAGCAGAGGGTGGTTTCTGCATCTCTAAACATTTCTATTTTATTTTTTGTGGATCTCATAGTAGATTGTTTTGGCTTACCTGACACTTCATTTCCATATCGTGCTGCTTTGCGTAACTGGGAACACTTGTTCTCACCATGGGTAAAACAAGCATTAGCTGGCACAGATCTCAGCAGATTATGAACTTCAAGGATGGGCATAGCTTGGTACCCCATCTCCCTTCGCAATGCACAAGTTCTGGGCTCTGTACAAAACCTTCTTGGATTGAAGCTTGTAACCAAGCAATGAGAGAGTTATCCAATATATAACTGGCCATCAGTTAAATGCTTTGCCTAAGCCACACTGCGTGCACCAGTTACTGGAAATGACTCTGCAACACGAGATTTTGTGCTCACAGCTTTGCTCTGCTCTTTCGTTTTGAGCAGCTGTGCTGTTCCCAGCAAAGATGCAACTCTCAGTCACTTCTTCCACTCACTGCACGTGAGCGAACTGCATTTACTGGCAGGGAGCTGTGACTACCCACAACTTAAACATTGACATATGCAAAGCCTCCAGACTTTCTTAAGTAAGGGAGAAGTCAACCCTAAATGTTTTCTACAGGCTTCACTCTAAACAGATAGGTGAAATTCACTTGAAGTTGAACACATGGTCAAGAAGTTAAGATGGGGTAGCTGTCCCGTTGCCCTTGTGTTTTGTGGCTCCATCATCTGCCTAAATAGATGATATGAATTCTGCAGTTGTCTGCTGTCTAGAGATCCTGAAATGAAAGGTGTGACTGGTGTGAGGTGAGAGCACTTCTGCCCAGAGTGATGGTGACAGAGATTGATGAATGACGTGGGATACTGCTTGGTCAAGATTACTTCATGCCAATTCTCAAGACTGCACAAATTGCCTTATCAGTCTATAACTTGGACCACAGGAGAGGAAGAGGGATGCTGGAAGGCAGGGAGGATGTTTTCACTTTGGGTTTCCTTCGGGAGATGCCTTGGGGATGTCTGAAAGCAGAATGTTCATCAGCCATGCAAGCAGGTATGTGACTTTTGCTAGAGGTTACAACAGGAATTTATCTCCAAGGTAAGGAGCTGTGAAATGTGCCTGGGATCCTGGAGATAAGAAATGAGACAAGTTGCCAGATCTGCTTCCAGACCTGTCCTGGATGGAAAGAAACCACCTAAAGGCTTTGGGCTCCAGCAGAGCTATAATGAATCCATTGTGCAGCCTGCATTCCTCTCTGACCTCCCAAGATGCTCAGCATTAGATGTGCCACTCCCAGACATAATAATAATAGAAATAGATGCAATGTTAATAGTAACTACAATAATAATAGTAATAATAGCAATAGTAAAATAAATAAATAAATGAGGGGCAGCACTGCTTGCCCACCTTCCTGCCTAACCAGAGCTGGTGTGCTGGTGGGGTAAAACCATCTTCTGCATCTGACTCAGAAGGCCAAGAAATGGTGGTTCCCCATTCCCCACACCTCTCACCCTCCACATGCAGTTGGAACACAGCTGTTGGGACTGACTTTTGCTCTGAGTGTTGGGACTTTCCCAGGGCCATGTGTAGCATGATCATGTGAATCACAGCCTGCTCTGCTCCTTACCCAGTGGCTCCCAGTCTCCTCCAGTCCAACTGTCATAGTGGTTGAGCAGAACTGCTGGTTTGCCAATATAAACACAGTCTAGCACATTCTTGCAGAAAACTTCAATTTTTGACTAAGCAATATTTTCAAACAGAAAGAAGCTCACCTGGAAGAACCCTTCCTGGCTTTCCCAGCTCTTCCAGCCCTGTTTAAAAGGAGATGACTTCTCTGAGCAGTCACAGCCCCTGCTACACTCCATTCCTGACCTAGTGAGCTCCTACAGATAGCACAACTACAGATAATCCCAGTCAGCATGAGAAACAAGCTCCTTGACAGCTTTATGATCAGTCCAATATGATTTCATTTGCTCTTTATGCATATTTGCTTTGGTTCTTTAATTAATTACTTGAAAGCAGATGCTACTGGATTTCCACCCTGGAATTGAGCTATTTTACACCAAATGCCTCAGTGTTGTGCTTTGTCTCACCCCGCCACAAGCAGAGGTGATGATAACTGAGAGTGGCTTGGGAGCAGCTAATGGGATGCAAAGCATATCTGATCCAACAGAGGAGACGAGTCTGGATTCTGCAGTCGCTCTTAGCCCTTAGTTTCCTTTGGTGCATTCATTCCTAAACCCTTGCAGCTGTTGTTTATTCCTACAGAGATATCTTGACCTCTGGCATTTGTGTACTGGAGGATACAAATGGATTTTGAGTGAGCATGGGTTCCCCACACAGCACCTTCCCACAAGACTGGACTCAGACGTCTTGGAACAATGGGTCCTGCAGGTATTTATCTAAAATCACCCATTCAAAACAATAGAGGAATGTAACAGCTTCTTCTGGATACTTCATCTAACGCTTATACATGGGCCAACACAGCCCCTTTTGAAGTAGATGGCCAATTTGCTTGTGACCATTAGCACTTTAAAAATTGACTTCCTGAGCAGTTTTTAATTACTAGTTGTTGCTTGCATTTCTTTTGATGGTGACTGATTCATAACCTGTGAGAGTTGCACTCCTGTTATCCTCCTGTTATCATACAGTTGAGGAATGACCTGGACAGTGTGATTATGTGGGGTCCTACCTGCTCCTGGCAAACATCTGCAAAAACCCCAAAGCCAAGGCCAGGAAGTCCAATCCTCCCTCTCAGAATGGCACATAAACCCAATGGCACAACCCAGAGGGAAATATTATGCAATGCACTGCTTGTGCGGTCACTGGGAAATACCAGAGGGCTTCAGATTCCCAGGTTGCATGTATGCAGAAAGCAAAGAAACCCTCCCAAAGAAGCTGAGAAACTCACATTACAAGCTCAGAGCTATTGCAGTAGCAGTCATCCACCAAATCCCACGTGCATGCTGTCTCCCAGTGGCAGGCGTGCAATCACCTGGCTTAGCTTAACCCTCCCATCACTGCTGAGTCAGCCTCTTCGCAGGCAAATCAGCTTCACAGCCATGACACAGAGCCTTCCAGGCTGTCTGACATCCTCACAGCCCCTAATCGCTGTGTCCTGTCCTTGCCAGCCCTCGGAGCAGTCATGCAGGGAGCAGCAGCTTTGCAAGGAGACAGCTCTGGGAGAAAGCAGCCATTTGCAGACATGTTCAGCTTAGCAGATAGGAGGGTAATTAATACCTTCACTAAAACCACTACAGACACACAGGTGGGCTTTCTGTTTGAACTTATCCTGCCAACCCTTTCCGCCTGTCTGGGTCAGTGGTGGCCCTCTGTCTCTCATGGTTTCCAAGAGCATTGCAGGGAAAGATAGTGAGATGCCAAAGACACCCCTCTGAATCTTATCTGCATTCCTGAGCTCATACCTGCTTTCTGCCCAGTCTCCCAAGAGGGGCTGAAGGTGACCTGTTGTGTGGGCAAGGTGTGTGTCCATCCCTCTGTCAGATAAAGGCAGTAAACCCTGATTTCCTCTTCCTTGAGTGGTGAGGAGCAGTTCCCATTCTCTCATTAGTGGTGCTTTATCCCCATAAGTTTATCTTGCATATTGTTTTCCAACAAAACAATGTTTTGTCAAAAATAGGCCAACAGTTTGGTCCCAATGCCATAGAATCATAGGATGTCTTGGTTTGGAAAGGACTGCAAAGACCATCTAGTTCCAACCTCCAGTTGTGTGCAGGGTTGCCAACAGGTAAGCACCACCAGATCAGGCTGCCCAGGGCCCCATCCAACCCAGCCTTGAACATCTTCAGAGATGGGGAATCCACAGGCACTCTGGAAATTCCAGTGCCATACCACCCTCTGAGAAAAAATATTCCACCTAATATTGAACCTACCTCTCCCTGTTTTTGGTTTAAAGTCATTCCCCAGGGTTAAAACTATTCCCCATGGATAGGGGATGACCAGAGTTGTTCTGCTTGGATTCCAGCTCACTGCAGCTGAGTGAGGGATGCTGGATGCTGCAGAGGGATCTTCATAGGATGTGCCACCCCTGCCACTCTGCCACCCTGCCAGGGGACAAGGATATGTCTCTTCATGACATGGAAACGAGCTCTGGGATTTTTGAAAGATGTTGGTTTCCATCCCACTTGGACGGGAATATGTTTTTATTTTTATTTACGTTTGAAAGAGAAAACCTCTGGTGAACCAAAAGCCTTGGTGTTCAGCCAACTTCAACCATAAGTCTTGCAAAGCCTTTATTACAGCTCTCCTGATTTAATTCACTTTTTATTTTTTTTCCAGCCTCATCTCTCTCCAGTTTGCTGATTCTTACAAACGATTCTATGAAATGTGTGCAGACCTACTTTTCTCACCTCTGTGCAACAGATTTAGTCAGGGGAAAATATGCCAGAAACAGCAGCTTAAAATTAGCCTCTGTGCAATGCCCGTGCTCAGGAATACTCACTGAAAGCCTGCATGCTGGTTTAGCAAGTCTGGGAAGGCATCCTAGTCATTATTACAAATTAATTACTGTGAATATTGGTGCATTATTATTTTATTATGCTTTATTTATACAGCAGCCAGTCCCTGCTGGGTAATTTATAGCCAAATAAGAAAATGACTTCTCTAAGTAGCTTCTATGAGGAGAGCTGGAGTCTGTCTGATCTGCTTATCCACACCGATGGGTTCTGTTGCAGTACAAGAACACCAGAATTGGTCAATAAAGAAGGTATTTGTTGTTTATTAAATAATACAAACAGGGCCTTTAGGTGCTGTTTGAGGAAGATAAGCTTGGGGGGGTGCCTACATACCTTGTCAAGGCTACAGAGCAAGAAGTGCTGCAAATGCCTAGCAAATGCTAAAGGAACAGGGCAATTAAAAAGAGCGAGGATGTGTTGCAGGAGAGCACGTCTGCCTCTGAATCAAGGCTGGGCAGAAGGAAGACTGGGTGAGTCAGGAGGCTGGCTGGTAGGGTGGCATCACCCACTGGTGACATTAATCCTGTCCGGAAGGTGAAGGAGCAGCCTTCGAACAGCCAGAGTAAGTCACAGTCCCTGCAGCATCACCAGAGGGATAGACTGGAAGGAAATAAGCTATTAACATTTGTACCACTACCTTGAAAACTGGGTTGATGGTGTGATGTGCCAGCAAAGTCATTCTCGAGGACAGCGTGAAATTTTTTCCTTCTGTTCTTCCACTGGTGCCTGGAATAATGAGTGGGTAGAAAAGGGCCAAGAACCAGAGAAATGCTTGGTGGCATTTGTTTCTCCATGCTGCCATATCATGGAATTCACTGCTCCCAAGGGAAGACATCAGTATTTTTAGGTACTTCTAAACCAATACAAGCCCTGCCAGCTAGCCAGCCGCCTTCTCTCTACAAGAAACAGCATCTCTGCCCACAGGTTGGCATCCAGCTTTGGTGAAAGCATCCAGTGCAGTGCAGTGCTCTCCAGTCTGGTTTGGATGACATTTATCAAAATGCTGGGTTTTCATTCTGTTGATGCTGAGTCAGTTGTTTTGGTGAATAAAGGCAGCAAAAGACCAGATCCAGCTCTGGAAATACCTCCTCATAATGACCAAAATCACAGCTTAATTGTGGGGTTTAAGCTGCAGCTAGAAATATCTGGATTTGGGGCTGTGCTGGTTCTCAAGCCACCCTCCACAATGATAATTAGTTGTTAGGTCTTAATTACTGCTTCTCTCATAGCTCCAGTTCAGCTGTGCTTTCTGGTCACAACCTCTGCTGCCATCCACTTTTGTATAAGGCCAAAATTTTGCCAGCTTGGATTTCAGTGCAAAGGCTGCTAAGATATCTGTTGCAGCAGTAGACATCTAACAATGTCTGACATAAGGTGTGGATGCAATACAAAGGACTGTGCCTTGTACTGGCGTAATAAGTAATTCACAATGCCTATATGATCTTGAACCTTAGCTCATCACAACCCCTTCAGGTCATGCTAGCTGAGGAACATTGTCAAGCCTCCTTAGATTAGACAAGAATGATCTCACCTTGCCAAAAGGTTGGCTGGCCAGCTGCATCACTTGGATTTGGTCTGCCTTGCCATCAAGGTCACCACTCTCAGCATCCCACTGGACATACTCTTATCATGTTACAAATTAATTCCTCCATATGATCATGGAAGATAACACTCAAGAAGACCTCTCAAGGCACTTACCTCATTGTTGGCTGGTTTTGGTCATCAAGAGGTGGTGATAGCTCATGAGGACAATGCTTCTGCTAATGCTGGATTACTAAGGAAGCTCTAGAATGACCCATTCGCCTCTGAAAAAGGGTGCAGCAGGGCACCTCCAAGGAATGGTGTAAACAGAAGCCAGCTTTGTGGCCACAGGCACTGAAGAAGAATTTCAGGGTGATAGCAATCATTTCAGTATCACTCTTACCACTGTTACTCTCTTTAGACAGTGCAATTTCTTTTAGCACTGCTGACAACTAGATCCAGTTTCAATTCTCTTTTTCTAACCTTTCTTTTTTTTTGACCTAAAGAGAGGAAAAGCACATGCCTGGGGAAATGACACAACCCCTGTGACCCCACCATCTGAAAAAAAAAAAAAAAAAAAAAAAAAAAAAGTATTTTAAAATGTTCGTGTATTTACTCAGGATGTCACAAGGGGCTGTCACAAAGCATCTGTCACTGGAAAGCCAAAAGGGTTTCCAAGTATCTCTAATGTCTTCTTGCACAGGGTGGGATGTGGAGCTGAGAGGATGCTCTGCAGCTGCCAGGAGGGTGCTGTGCAAAATTAGATTTCTCCAGCTATACCAAGGGGCTTGGGAGCACCTGGGCAAGGGTGGCTGCTGCTGGTGGCTGCTCCCTGTTTTTTTTTTCTCTGGATACATCCCTTTCTTACCTAACATTTAAATTCTGAGATGTTTTTTAAAAACACCCTATGTTTGTGGGATCTGAGGGTAGAGCAGAGCTTCAGTATTGTTGGTTTCCCTCTTACCAGAAGGACATAGGCTAGTGCAAAGCCATAGGATAAATAGCTGCAAGACCCCTTGATGGGCATTAATTGTAGGGCAGATAGAATAAGCCCTTCACTTTGCTGTACCTCCTTCCATCTGACCATCTTCCCCAAGTGGGGTTAGCACCAGGCACTGCCAATCCTGCTGGAAGGGGAGGCAGCGGGGATTGCTTTTCTTCTGTCCTTTGGGGTTTCCTATTTAAGTTGTCAAGGAGGAAAAGCTCCTCCATCAGAGTCACAACCGAAGAGATTTACCAGGGGACCCTGAACCTGGGCATTCAAAGATGGGGGAGATCAAGAAGAGAAGGTTGGTATTGCCACCATCCCATCCCATCCCATCCCATCCCATCCCATCCCATCCCATCCCATCCCATCCCATCCCA
>NW_024962265.1:2910805-2933290 GCF_019238085.1 Lagopus leucura | reverse complement strand
CATCCCATCCCATCCCATCCCATCCCATCCCATCCCATCCCATCCCAGCTCTTCCCATGCTATGTCATCCCATCTTAGTCCAGCCCATCTCATCCCATCCTACCCAATCTCATTGTAGAAAAAGTGCACACCTGCATTTAGACACCTGGAGCTGTTGCAAACCAAGACAATCCCCATTAAAACACTCAAGCAGCAAGCAGTTCCCTTGCAAAGCAAGCACCCAACCCTGAAAAATACCCATTCCTTTTTATTCTTTATTTTTTTGCAGGGTAAAACGGAAACAAACCCCACAGCTCCCGTGGTGCAGTGGCAGACATCCCCAGGCACAGGCAGGTGGACGGGTGCTGGCTGCACTTCATACAGCACGCTGCTTTGTAAAGGTTTGCCCACAGTTTACTTAATCCCTTGCACGTATCAGACACATTCCTGAGCCATCAATCAGAGCTGAGTCAGCCAGCATGACTGGTCTGTGCTTTTTTTTATAGCAATCACAAGTTCTCTTGGTTTGTTTGCTGGCAATGAGGTTGGATTTCCTTTTTTTATTTTCCTAACATAATGAAAACGGAACCCAGCGAAATGAGACGGAGTTGACCGTGAGCAGGAAATGTTCCCTGCTGTCAGGGGTAACCTTTAAATCCAGCCTGCCTCAAGGAACATCTGCCACGGTACAGAATGCATCATGCAGAAAAACAAAGAATTAAAAAAAATAATAATAAAACAAATTAATAATAATGACAATAATTAAAAATAACAATAATAATAATTAAAAAAAATTAAAAAAATAGATGTTGCTTGGATGACATTAACCTGTGACACACACACACACCCCCTTAACATGACCAGATGGCACTACAAGTCCCTTCCTGTCCCTGCACGCAGAAAGAGAAGCAAAAGCATTTCCTTGCTGAACAGCCTTGACAGCGCTGCCCTGGGAGGTGAAAGCTGTTTCTAAGGTCTCCTTGCAAGGATGAGGTTATTGTGGCTTCAAACAGCCATAACAGGAGATGCAAGAGCAGTGCTGCTGTTGTGTCTGTGCCCAGCCTCAGCCCAGCTCTGTATGGGGTGGATGCAAGGCCATGCTCCCTACCCTAAAACAAGGCAGGAATGTTTTGTCCTCACTCAGGTCAGGGAGGGTGGCAGGTTGCTAGATAGGCAAAACAAAGAAGGTGTTGTGGTTACCAACTTTCCTGGAGAGCGTGAGTCCTCCACGCCTCTGGGATGTTTGCAGGGTGAGCATCACCCCACAGCTCTCAGTGTCTGCATGCAAGCATAGAGAAATGCAGGTACAAACCCATTTCAAAACTCTACAGAATGAGGACAAGAGAAGGCAGATGGCCCCTGAGCATCTCAAGCTCTGCTCCAAAAAGACTCCTCCTGCCCCAAAGCCCCAGGGAAGATCAGAGCAGCACTTGAAGTTGTCAACCAGCAGTAGCCAAATCCACACCTACAAGGTTTTTTTTCTTTTTTTGCCTTCTCATTCCTATTTTGGGGCCACAACTGCCCAGAATCTGACAATTCAATTTGTGGCATCTACCATTTTCCAGCTGTGGGGCAAAGACAGCACGATCCTACAGAACAGCTCTGCTTTGACACAGCAGCACCAAAGCATCATAAGGAGGTGTACCAGGTTTGAATAAATGGCTGCTCTCAAACAGAAACTGTCATATAGTCATTTAAGTTGGAAGTGACCCTTAAAGGTCATCTAGTTCAGCTCCCCTGCAATCAACAGGGACACCTACAGCTCAATCAGGTTGCCCAGAGCTCCATCCAGCCTGACCTCAGGGACGGGGCAGCCACCACCTCTCTCAGCAACCTTGGATTCCTTTTACATTCATCTGGGATGTAGCAGGTAGAGCAAGAAGAGTTCTTGCCTTAAGTGCTTGTGAGCGCTCAGTTGGATGGATCACACCATCATTCCTACTACTGAGCTCTTCATGGACCAAATAGAAACCTTCAAATTGCTGCCATGTGGTTAAAATGAAAGAGTTAAGCCATGGAAGCAGAAGGGCTTTTCTCAATTGATCTGCAGAAAATGCACTGTAGGGCTGAGGAGTCTACAAGGCACAGGAACAGAGTAATCCCCATGTGTACACAGGAGGATCGCATGGGACACAGTCACCCTTGGGAACACCAAGCTTAAGTTAGAACAGAACAGTTTAGGTTGAAGGAGACTAAAAAAAAAAAATCAAGCACCACCCCCTGGCATGGGCTGGTTGCCACACACCAGATCAGGTTGCCCAGGGCCCTATCCAACCTGGCCTCCATGCTGTACCCAAGGGCACAGATTTAAAGCAAGGGAATAACCACATCAAGTCTGTATTTCAACAAGTTATTTTATTGGTCCAGCAACTGCAAAATATACAAATTACTGAAAGGCAGACCCTGTTTAAGCTGGCACAGCTTGATATCAGGCAATTATTCCAGATGTATATACAGAACAGTTAACAGCAGAAATATTAAAAAAAAAAAACCAAGTAACTACCCTTCTCTCCAAGCTTTGCAGTATACATTAAATAAATAAACAGCGCTTTGCTATTAAAAAAAAAAATCATAAAAAAATAAATTCAAGTATCACACACACAAAAAAAAAAACAACAGGAAAAACAAAGGAAACGGGGAAAAAAAAATGACTGGTGTGGTTCAACAAATCCATCTTCACACCTTCCCTCCCTTCATGGTTGCAGCATCATTGCCTGAGCTTTGGTTGTCCAGCCAAAACACAACGGAAAGCATGATGGAATGGGATGGAGATGACATCTGGCCACCCACTCCCAGCATAAGGACCACTTTGCTACTCATGGGCCAACTTCACCTCTTGAAGAAGGAAGGAAAAAAAAAAAAAAAAAAAAAAGCCTACCAACTTCTTGTCATCTTTCTGTAGGACCAAGATTTCTATTTCCAGAGAAGAAATTAAATTTAAGGTTTGGGTTTATTGTTTTTTCTTGCAGACTTTTATGTATATGTATGTATGCATAGACACACACTCAAATATACACCAAACATCGTGTTTACAGGATTAATCATGGGCAGCCAGACAGCACGTTTGCATGTGCTGGCTTATCTTTGGGTAGCAGGAGGAGGAGACAGATCAGCTCCCCAGGAAACGGGCTGAGAAGGCAGCAAAGTCACCTTCCCCCAGTGTCTGTCCTTCTCAAAGGCAGAGAATCTAGAAGGGCTGACGTCAACCGCACGCGCACAAGTCCGCGTTAATGCAGATATTACAATTTCAAAAAAAAAAAAAAGGGGGGGGGAAAATAAGTGTTTTTGTTTCATCTGTACAATATACACATATGGACACGCTCACACAGGACACCACCAGGATGGTTGGATAGGGACCACTGTAGTCCCTGAGCCTTCCCTGCTGTCGGTATTGCTCCGAGCCTATGCAATGTGGTTTTGTTGCATGGGACTGAAGCACTAGGCACTGTGGTTCACCTTTTTCTCACAGGACAAAGGGACCGACCCTGCCCCTCCCCCTCCCCCTCCCCCCCAGAAACCAAAATAAAATAGTAATTAGAAAAAAAAAAACCACAACAATAGGAAAAAAAGAAAAATCAATGCTCTCCCCACAAACCTCTTCGCTCCCATCTGCAGAGATGTTGTTTCCTACCCAGGAGACAGGAGGAAGCCATAGAAAGGATTAAAGCAAAGGGCTGCCCATCTCCAACCCCTCCAGTGTTGGAGGAAGACCCTGATGACTTTGCTTCCTACCTCCACTGTTCAGCTGTGGAAGAAGGGAAGAAAAAAAAAAAAAAAAAAAAAAGAATGGAGAGATGCTGAATGCAGGAGGGGATTGGGGGAAAAACCACAGATTTTTGCACAATGCAGTAGTGGTTAATTGCTACGGTCAACTGCTGGCTCACAGTCTGCATCAAAAAGCTCTTATCTCCAACCTCCAAGAGTTGGCCAATGGAGCCCAAGCCAGGACTGTGTCCACTGCCCCCTGCACACACACACTCACCCCTTGGAAGCCACAGCAACTGCTTTTGCGCAGTACCAGCTTCCCAGCTTACAAAAAAAAAAAAAAAAAAAAAAAAATTAAAAAAACAAACAAACAAACATTGCCTGTATTCAAGCTTCCCCTTTTAAGAGGCACAAGTTTAAAAAAAAAAAATTATAGTCATGCTTCTGCCACAAATAAAGTGCAAAAACCAAGCGGTTTCTAAGTATAAACATATACCCACACACACACACACCTGTGTGCATGTATATATATATTAAAGAAAAAGAACAGCAACAAAAAATTCTCTTCTTGAGACTTCTCATTAACACCCTTCCTGCATTCTGGCCAAGACACCTGTGTGTCTGCAAAATGCACCCAGTGCAGCTGCCCACCTACGGCCTGCAGTGATGCACGGACCCAACCACCCATCTCCTCTTTCCTCCAATGCAGAGCATCCCCAGGAGCCAACGCCAGTGTGGTTCCCCTCAATATTACAAGCAGCTCATATAGCCAGCTTCACAGCAGCACACTGAACTTCTCTGCAACCCCCCCTTCGAGATGCATCAATTAACATGAGGGTTCTATTATTATTACTGGCTAAAACCAGCAGTTTTTATGTATCTCAATGAGCTGGGCTGTGCGCATGGCAGGCTGTAGCTGGCGTGGGACTGCAGCACAGCACATTAAGGGCTTTCTTGCAAAAAAAGAAAAAAAAATTAAAAAAAAAAAATAATTCCCCCTTTGTTCCCTCCCTCCCTTCGTGTCCCCATTACTCTGCTAACCCCGCACCATTCACATATATACACACACTCCACCCAAAGATGGATGGGTACCATTAGTCTATACAAAAAGAGCTCAAAACCGCTTAGAAGGAAAAATCAGAACTTGGAAACTCCTGTGCGCTAGAAGCGCTTCCCAGCTTGCTACACACTAGCAGGACACCGGAGAGGAGAGCAAGGCTGCAGCCTGAAGACCTGGGAGCTCGTCTCCCTCCTCTCCATCGCTCTCCCACTTCTCTCCCCCTTCCAGCAGAGCAGTTTGCAGATGAACAGGCGTGGGTAGAAACAGCCGAGGGTCGACCTCACCACAAACGGAGGAGACCTGTTTTACAAGCAAGCTTCAGAAATGACGATGGGATGGGAGCTGGCATCGCTGGTGGCCTCGCGACAGCACTAAGGGACTCACGACGGCTTCTGCGAGTTGTTCATGTTCTGAAACGAGAGGGGAAGGAGCACGGTTGGGGTCATGCTTGGAGCATCTTCAATTGCACACTGAGAAAGGGTCGGGGGTACAACGCTACAACATGGGTCACCACTAAGAAAGCATCTAACTACCACAGAGGGAGAAGACATTGTATACTCAAGGAGAGAGGTGAGGGAGACATGTTGACTTGCTGCCTAAGCCCCTCCTTTGAGCATCACCCATCCACAGGGCGGGAATCTGGCAAAGGTAGGCCTGAACTGTTCTTTGGTCCATGCAAGACAAGACGGCGGGACACTGGAGGAGCCCAGTTAAGCATCTCTCTTGCTTCCCTCAAGGGAGGGCAGTGCCCCCACATCTGCTAGGTGGAAGTCATTCTTTGTCCATCCTCAGCAGTGCCCTGCTGCAGAACCACCTCCAGCCAGTGCAGTGACGGCCTGGAGGACCTGGCATGGAAACCAGCCACCATCAGTGGTGCAGCTGAAGCCAACATTCACCTGTAACATTTCAAGGTAACTAGAATGGCTTCAAGCACAGACCTGGTACCATCACAGTGTCAAGAAGAGACATCCACTAGTGCACAGCAAGCAGCAAGGACCACAAATCCAGGGACAACCAGCTGAACACTAGAAGGAACAGCTCCCAGAAGTGCTGACTATAGGAAAGCATCAGAGAAACTCAAGGAGCAATGACCACAACAAGGACATTTCTCACATCACAAAACTATACAAAAAAAGGCCAGGTGGGAGGGGAAGGGACTAGGAAACAGCTTGGAAGGCTTCTCAACCTATTTTTAATCTTTTACAACCTAAACTGTCTCTTACAAGCACCAGGAACCATGGCCATGCTACAAGACAGCACTATTCTGCAGTAACTAAAGAGACAGGACAAGGGATAGGAAAAGCCACGTGCACCCACAGCTATTTACCTTGGAAATATTAGTAAAGAGAAAACTTTGAGAAAGTGACAAACAGGTCGTCTTTAAGCATGAAAAGTGAAAGGGGAGAAGAAGGGAAGGAAGAGGAGAAACTTTAAGTTGGGTTGTTGTTACAAAGTGTATTTTGGATCACAAACCAAGCAAAAGGAAAAGAAACCATCACATCAGTTCATCCCTCAAACCCAAACCAGTCCAGGGGCACACAGCTATTATGTCCCTGGGCTCTCTAGGTATCCCCTGGATGGGGGGAGGGAGGGAGGTCAAGCCCCCATAGGGATGGTAGACACAGCAATGCTGCTGCTGTCAACCAACTCCAGCAGTGCAAACAAGGGAGGGAGGGAGGAAACCTCCTCCCCCTGACACCATATGGGTTGTGGCGGGACACAGTGAGGGACTGGATGCACAAACAAGGTGAAGAGACAGAGGTGAAGGTCCCTCACAAACCAAACGCTTAGTGGCATCTTCTTGGTTCCCTCAAAAGCAAATCCTAAGTCCCACAATAGTAGGTGGAAGCAGACTCCCAGTATTGGAGAACTTTAGCTCACTGCATCCAGCCTACAGATGGGATAGGAAGACATCATCACCTGTCCCAGAGCTCTTGGTGTAGCACAACTTGATGCAAACCTCCCAAATTCAAAATCAGTGTGGTTTTTCTTTGTGTCCAGCATGCAATACTTTTTATTGTAACGTAGATGGGAAAAAGGTAGATGGAGGGATATACAAAAAGAAAGTCACTCTCAAAGCAACCAGACCAGAAACTTCATCGAGGCAAGAGAAGGAGCACAGGCATGCACACCGTGGTGGGCAGCTCAATATTCACTCAGGAGCATCAGCGTGCTCTTCCCAACCCATCAACAAAGCCAAAATCTGACTTTTCTACCATCCATTTTGGGAAAATGGGAATAAATGTGAAGTCCACTAGCTGCTACACACAACCAAAGGCAGTTTATAACAACTCTTCCCATCTTGATCTCACAGAATGAACAAGTATGGAGGTGGGCTGATTGCTCTATAAAGGACAGAGACAGGTAGGCATTGTCCCAGCTGAACTCCCATATCTCCCTGGTTTTTGAGAAGACATTTGAGAACTCCTTCTCTAATAACTGATGCTCTCTTTACTCAGTGAGGTAACATGAAATGAGTCCAAAGGCTTCAATTTATCCAGAACCATATTGTCCCTATTATACAGTAGTTTAATAGCACTGTTAAAACCTCAGTCAATCCTAAGTAATGCATTAAAGGCTCAAGGCATCTTGCCTATAGAGCTAGGTCAAGGCATCCTTCTGTCTAATATGCCCAAGACAAATGGGAAGATTAGTCCCAAAATTAACATCTACAGAACTACAGACGTGGGATCATCCCACATTACATTTCAGAATTACGTTTCAGCTCCCACACAGGTGATAAAACCCTGCCGGAAGCTGAGGTCAGAACCTTATCTGGAAATCTTCAGTGGCATCGCTCAAGCATAACTCAAGAGTCCACAAGACAGGCAGACCACTTGGATCTATCACCTGTGAAGTGCTACCATGGAAAATTCAAAGAAAATCCAAGGGTATCTCCAACTACTCAATGAGAAAGCAGGAATTCAGACAGCATCCTGAGTTAGTAATTTGTTCTGTTTCCCAACAGAATTTGGGCACTTAATCAAGATAGGATACTTAGGGGTTGGACAAAGCAGCATTCATAGCGTCCTCTTTGTAATTCTTAAGACGCACCCAATTCCCACCCCAACAAATATTCAGTCCAAGAAAACCATGCCCAGCGAGGTTTCACGGCAACAGAATAACCAGTGGGACAGTGAGAAACAGGGGAAGAGGGAGGGAAGAGAATAAGACGCAAGAAAGTACTTACAGGCATGCCTTTCCTAGTAAAGGCTGTAGAGAGACAGAGAGAAGGGAAAGAGAGGTGTCAGTAATGCTGCATGAGACAGGGCAGGGAACACGGAACAGCAGCGTGGGGCACCTGGCCACCAAACACTTCCAGACCCTGAAGCCAGGACAGGGTTTGTTGCAAGACTTGAGCATCCCAAAGCAAAGCCCCAAAAGCCAAGAAACTGAGGAACTGACCCGCTCAGTGCTGTATGGGGAGGAAGGGTTCATGCAAAGAAATGAAGCAGAGCAGTTAACGGGGAGCCAGGGGACACATCACACCAATCCTGGCAAAGGAGGGATTGGGGACAACACAGACATGGCAAAGAAGGAGCAGACAAGACAAGATCCAACAAGCAGCACAATATGAGGCTCATGTACATATATGGCTGCTCCTCTGGTTCGAGCCATACTAAGGGATGGGGCTTTGATTTCTGGGAATCCTGTCCCAAGCAAGGGCTCTCCTTCTCCATCTTTTCAAGTGAGAGAAAGAAGAGATAACATACAAGCAACATAGCAGGGGAGGACCAGATTAGATATTAGCAAACCCTTCTTCTCAGAAACAATGGTGAGGTATTGGAACAGCCTGCCCAGGGAGGTGGTATAGTCACCATTCCTGGAGGGTTCCAAGAAAAGGGCAGATGTTTTACTGAGTGACATGGACAGGAACAGGTTCATGGTTGGACTAGCTGATCTTAGTGGTATTTCCAACTTTAACGATTCTATAAATCCCTCAGTCTCCACGCAGGGTTGCAGAAGGCAGCTAATGCACAGGGCATGGATGAACTCCCAAAATTGGCTTCTACTCAGTTTTGGCCCATTTTGCCTATTCCTCTAGGAATAGAGAACTGCAGGCAGAAATGGGTACTGATGGTAATTTTCTCAGTGGAAGCTCAAGAACATTTGTGCTGTTGCAATGCCCAGGTCTACAGTGGAGCAAATGCACTGGGGGAGGAAGTAGGCATGAGACCTTTGGTTTTGCCTGCTTAGCCAACAGGCTCTCACATGGACATGGTTGTGGGGAGTCTGTGCTGGATGATGCTGGCTTGACAAGGGGATAGACCAGCCCAACCCCAAGCATTCCACAATTCTGTGACACAGCAATGTCAGATGGGGGACACAGACTCAATTCCTAGATCAGCTGCTTGATTCAACCCACAGCACTGAGTTGATCAAAGACTGACAGCCACCTATCACTGGCTGCTCCCAAAAACCAACCTAACGTAGAGACTGGGAGAAGCGCAGACAGAGCATCTCAGAGCCAGCAGCACAGGATGCAACAAGTGCAAGCCGTTCTCAGCTTCAGGAGCGACAGGAGGAGGACGACAAACAAACAAACAAGAATGACAACCAGAAAAAAAAAAAAAAAAAAAAAAAAAAACCAAAAACAAAAGGTTCAACTAACTTGTCCCGGCAGCTGCGTGGGCACTTCCTGAGGAACACAGCCTGGCAAGGCGGAAGAAACAGCCACATGCTCCTCAAAGCTGTTGATGCGAGGCTTTTTGATGGGCTCTGGGCTTGCTAGAGGGGTAACGCTATTACGTCTCATGAGCGGGTTAGGTCCCTTCTTTGCTTCCTAAATTAGAGTGAGACAAAGAAAAAAAGTAAATAAAAATAAATTTAAAAAAAAAAAAATGAAAAGGGAAGAAGGCGACAGTTATAAAGAGAAAAAAAAAAAAAAAAAAGCAAGTTGTTTCTTTCCTTAAAGCAGCCTCTGCTTTTCCCCCCCACAATTGCTTTCGATGTGCAAAGGATTAGTTGGATGTAATGAAATGCTCTGGACGCCAAAAAAAGAGAAACTAACGCAAAGTGATTGAGAACATAGTATGATTTCCCAAGAAAGGGAGGGGGAAAAAAAAAAAAAAAAAAAAAAAAAGAGCCCTGCACTCAGAAACAAGATAAGAGTTTCTCCACACAAGCCTTCAATCACAAAAAAAGTAAAACGTGCATTACTACCAAGTATAGCAGTAACCAACAGCCACCACTTAGCACAACAGAGCGGTGCCCATCGCTCTGCTCCTCAAAGCTGGTCCCTCTGACTGTGAAAGCAAGAAGAGGAAAGACGAGTGAGCCTGAGTGGATAAGAAAGGATGGGGAAGTGGGACAGAGCAGCCAGCAAGGGTCAGCACAGCACCAAGCTCCAACTCAAGGCATGTGGGATGGATGGAGGGCAACGCCCTTACAGCCAAGCTGAGGAACCCAAGCGCTTTACACATGCTTTGATCCATCCTAACTGAGCCCCACAGCCACTCCTGGCAATGGTGATGCAAGGGCATCAATGGCCCTGATGCTATGGGAAGGTGACCAGCTTTTCCAATGTATCGAGGTCAAGGAGCAAAGAAACTATGCGGTCCACAAGGGGATGGATGAGACCATCCAAAACCCAGACAGGATCCATCACCACAAGCTGGAAAGGTTGGGACGCAGGGCTCCCCTTGAGCAACCATCCAGCCCCACCACCGAGCTGGCACCCCCTTCCTTTGATGTCTCTTTGTTCTGGCCTCTGAGCTCCTGGTGGAGCACACAGACCTGACTTTATGGAGTTCTTCCCCTCCATGCAAGGGGTCTTCTCCCCTGGTAATCCACCATCCTGCATAACAGCTTTCTGGTAGCCTCATAGAGCCACCGGCACACCAGGAAAAACGACACAGGCAGATGCTGGCCAAGTCACCAAGCATGGGCTCTGCCAGCCGTCTGGGACACCAGGGAGAAGTCACCTTCTCTACCCATGGCTCTATTACGTATCGGGCAAGTGGATGAGCACAAAGGCAAAAGTCAGAGACTGGCTGACCTTTCCCTTGATCATCTTTAAACTAGGTAGCAGGCACATGCAAGAGTCTTCTTCCCTTGGAAAACCCTCAGTCAGCCACATCTATGCAGAGCAAGAACCCAACTGATGCTCCCAATTCTCCAGTGGCACTTTGAGCAGTCTCCCCAGTCATCCTCCATGCTGGGTTACCACAGGGGAAAGGAAGGAACACCCAAGGGATGGCTCAGAGGGAAAGCAGCACTTACCTCTGGCCGCTCCCTGTGAGTGTTCACAGCTTCAATATTCAGGGAGATGGATTCCACACGGCAGCCTGCATAAGGAAGCAGAGAGATACAGAGGCTGTCAGCAAACCCAACAGAAGGTGTTACAAGGTGCTCCATTCCAGACCTCTGCCCATGTCCCAGAAGCTTGGATTTAAGAGGAGGTGCTAGTTGAACACCTCAGCACATCAGTAAGTAGCGTTCCCACTTACCATAAGCCACTGGGGTCAACTTCAGTACCGTGTGAAGAGGACATTTCAGGTAGGGCATTTCATCTGCGGAGAAACGCAAAGCAAGATTAACCCCACCTTCTCTAAAAACATCTTCTTCAGCACCTAAACCCACCCCATACCAAAGAAATGCATGCTCCAGGCCCTGCGTGGGCACAAGAACATCTCATCTCCTCCAAGCTATGTCCCTCCTCCAACAGGATCCACCTGCTGCCCAGGGACAGGGAGCTCACCCGCACTCTTGTCCAGGAAGTAAGCAAGGAGGCAGCGCATGACAGCCTGGTGACAGATCACAAGGACATTCTCTTGTCTCTCCAGCTCCATGATGACTGGCTCCAGGCGCTGCACCAGATCTTGGTAGGACTGAAACAGAAGAGCAGGGAGGTGGGCATAGAGTCAAGAAGACAAGGACCTCACAAGAAACAGTTATCAATGTCTTGGTCTAAGTATTGATTTCATGCTTCTATAAACCAACATGATTACTGATAAAAAAGATGAGTAAATTTAACAGTGCTTCAACTTGGCTACTCTACAACATAGCTACTAATCAGAGAAAGAAACAAACCATTTATGTCTCAATTACAGCCCTGAAGAATTTATTGAGGTAAGCTATAACTGCACAGAGGCTTTGAGGTTACTGTCTCTGTTGTCTCGAATTTTTTTCCTTCTCTGTGGGTTTTTAAGTTCTAAAGTATGAAGCACCCTGAAAATCTCTAAGGTTTTAAAAGGTTTCATGAAAGGCTGTTTAGAGTCTATGTCAGTCACTCTCAAATACCCTCCTCTAGACCTGCTGTCATCAGACTAAATATTTATTGTTTCCAAGTATCTATGGACATGATTTTTTAATTTGGGACTAAATAAGTCAGTTCACAGCCAAAATTACCATCTAGGACTGACGTAAATTCCCACCTCCACATGTCACAACTTGAAAGCAGATAGTGTTTCTCAAGCCAGAGACAGAGATATCAACATCAACCCACAGCAAGTGACGCAGAGAGCAGAGGATGAAATTACTACTTTAGAAATGAAACAAAGGGGAAAACCTGGGCAGTACAACACTGAGTGAATCTAATGGAGAGGATGGACTAGCAAAAAAAATGGTAACACTTGCTTTTCTTCTTCCTACTCTGGGTGTAAGGAAGAGCCATTAGAACAAGAAGGCCATATTCAAGTATGAGCCACGTCTCCAAACGTCTCCTACCTCTCCAGAAGGGTAACGGTAGTAATATTTATCCTGATCACGTAAAGCAAATTCCTCTGGATGCTGGTCCCTGATTTCTTCATAAGTCATTTCTTCACACACACCCTGAAAGACGAGGATAGCCATGAGGTTACTGGCCATGCTAAAAAGAATTGGCCCACCTAACACACACACATCCTTCTCCAAGGCAACTAACTGTCTTTAATCTGCTGAGGGATCAGATATAGAGCAGTTTCATGAAAAAGACAACTTAATCTATTTATTCAAGCCAACATCTTGAACATCTTGTATAAGGTAGAGGTAAAACCACAAGCCAAAATTTGGGTGCCAGAGCAGGAAAAGTACACAATTCCCCATAGAAGGGAGAACTCCCTACTGGAGGTGAGACTTATGCAGGACTGAAAAAAAGCCAGCACTATCGTCTCCTACTGCAATTAAAGCTACTTACAGCATCTATTTCATTGAGGGCCTTCCACTGCTCATAGGGCAGCTGGAGAGCTTCTGCTGTTTGGATTGTTCTCTTTAGTTGGCTGGTCCAGACTTTGAGGTCCTTCAGGTTCTGCTCCTCAACAAATTTGTTCAGCGCCTGTGCAAACTGTAGGACAGAGAAGAGGTTGATTCCTGATCTAAGCGGGATCCCACTCAGCTTCCCAATGAGTTTTCCCTCCCTGCTTCCTAGTAAACATTCCCTTCTCCAGGTCCTCTTCTGTCTTCCATAGCAGATGTATTGGCCTTCTGTTCTAAGGTGGGGGAACAGCCTCACACATCTGTGATTCCCGAAAAGTTATAAAGGAGTATGAGAACAACAGAACAGAACAGAAGAAGAGAAAACTGCAATCTTATGTAATCAAGGAACAGCAGCAACATCCAGGAAACCATGTCACAACCTCGACTCTCCTATAATGTGAAATATCCCACACCATCCTTAACCACAGCTCTGTTTATTTGTCAGAGAGTCAACTGATGTTTACGTAGTCCTTGACAAGTCACATCTTGAGTGAGTGAATCCATTTGGACTTCAAAATGGTAATGGAAAGCCAAAATAAATATTAGCCCTCCATGTACCAGCTCTCTTGACCAGTCCTTGAAGAAACAATTACTGAGTGAACAGAGCTCTTAACTATTACCTAAGAGGGTTTTTTGTGGCTATGCTTGAGCCAAAATTTGACAAGCCCTATAGATGGATCTTCAGATCATCCCAGCTGGCATTGAATACACACTCAATGCCCAACAGATGGCATCTCCTACAGCCAAATACCAGGGAAATGTTCCTCTCCTCCTTACCTTCTTGCCCCTGTTGGAGAGGCCTGAGTCACCTCCAATCTTCCCCTTGAGGTTGAACTCACTCTCACCGTGCCGACAAAGATAAATGGTGCGGGGCTGGACATGGATGTTCATTAGGTAGTAAACAATCCTGCTTTGGATGTGATCCTGAACCCTGTTGACCAGGAACCGCCGGCCAACATCAATGACTTTGATGAGAGAAAGCTCCCTGGGGAAAACACAGCAAGGATGAGTGGTGGGGCAGGTGTCAGTGGGAAAAGTAGAAAGGAAAACCGTCACTCCACAAAACAGCCTTGTAAGGTATCTCAGTCAATATAATCACTCAGCTAAAAGGATTTTCTGCAGGCTATTTTCAACAGGAAGTTGGTATGTCACAGCAATTCATGCAGGTCTAAGTGACACGAGTGTAATCAGCTTCCCTCCTTGCAGCAGTAAAGAGGATTAAGCCTAGCAAGAAGCACATCCCGCCTCGGACAGGACAGCAAAGGGTGAGCAAGCCTTAGTTGCGTACCCTGGGTCAACCCTGAGCTTGTCTAAACAACCCCTTCTTTTAACTGGCACCATGACAAAAGCATCCCAGAAACACTCCAGCCCAACAGCCCATCCCTTTGTTTCATCTGTATTTAAGCCTGGAACTAGATAATCTTCAAGGTCTCTTCCAGTTCAAGATGTCTGTATTCCTATGAATATGGTCAAAACCAGTACACACTCCCTAATACCGGGCAGGAGAAAACAGCATTACATTTTCAAGGAAGAAGCATGATTTACAGCAAGCCTTGGCCACACACTATGCTAGCACAGTCACGTGTTTGAACACCAAGTGAAATACTGCTCCATACTTCATTACCCCGTTCCCAGGAAACAAAAGGCATTCAAAGACAGGCTCTTTATAAGGCAGGAAAGTTTCTTACCGGTCATAGTCATCAGGGTCAAGTGGCTGGTAGCTGGCCTGGTAACAATTGATTCTTTTCATGAAGTCCTCCATTGCATCGGTCGAATTACAGTCTCGGTAATCAGGACTGGACAGTTTTACTTCCTACAATAGGGGAGGCAACACACCAAAAGGTAAGGTTAGGAAGCAAGCAGAGAAGGCTGTTGCCCCACCTGGCAACTCACAGGGACTAATTTCTGTCTAACTTGCTTTAATACGACGCCTTTCCTGGAGATTTGGGTTTGAGCAGAAGTGTTACACATCAGTTAACTTCCCAACCAATCCTGAAACCAATGGGATACCATCACAGGGCAGCAGCTCCAGCATGTACAAACGCCCCTAGACTGGTGCCTGTTGTGAAGCCAGTCCTGGGGGCAGGGCAAAGGCCCATGAAAACCCCCTCGTAGACTCTGGATATCCCGTGACACATTCTCAGACACTGTAAAACAACTTGCAAAAGGCAGGCTGGAGATAAGGCTGAAGCATAGCCCAAGGGGGGAAAGGACACTTCCATTGAAGTTAATCATGCCCAGGTAGGCCAATTAGCATCTACTCACCCTAGCCAAGCCTAACAGGCAAAAGCTCATTTCTGCTGAAGAGAAATCAAAGATCCAGTAGCTCCCAAAGGAGCTGATAAGCAATGTTTTATGTCACTCCCTCATTCAAAATGTCAGCTAGCAGCAGGAAGCCTCTAAGCTGAGTTGTTATTCCCCTCAAAACAGACCTTAATAGATACTATGAAGCTGGATGTGGCTGAAGTCACCAAATCTAACTGGATTTAAACCACACCCACCAAGCAATCTGATGGGATACAAGCCCTTAGCCACACCTATCACTTCAAAAGGGAATTTGGGGTCACCAAGCTATTCTAAGTACTTTATACACCTCTCCTTGATACCCTTGGACATCATCAGAATTGGAAGAGCTCCCTTCTCATCCCAGGACAAATATACCATAAAAAGACAAAGAACTCCTAACCCTCAGCAGAGTCTGGCAGGATGTCTTTTGAAAAGAAACCAATTGGACACAGGGGAAAAATTCTAAACAAGAGAAAACAAAAGCAAGTGGCTTTCACTCTTACCATGACATTGGTGGCAACAACATTGGGATCATTGCAGACAGATTCGATGAAGAACACCTGCAAAGCACAGCAAAGCTCAGCTAAAAGCCAGCAGTAAGGTTTAGAACATTCAGCCAGCTCTTGCTCAACCCAGACTTCCTCCCAGCTTCACCCAAGGAGCATTCCCTTCACCTCACTTCTATCCTTTCAATCCCCAGGACTCAGGACCAGGAAAGGTCTCCCATTCCAGCAGCAAAATCCCCCTTACAACAGAGCATCATGAGGACAACACATCAGTGATCAACTACACATAATGAATAATAAATAATGTAATGTGGTCTACACAACACAGGCAGCAGCAGAACACTACCAACCTTGAACCCATTTTCTTTGGCAAAATTTAGGATCATCCCTCTCCTCTCCCGTGTGGTATTTGTGGCATCAAAAACCTTTAAAAACAAAGACTCTGGTTAGCACAAGGATGCCTGGCTTCTCACTGAGCCCTTCTTCCATCTAAGTAATCTAGGTGGAACAGTGGATATTTTGTAAAAGCTGCTGGCCACGCACTTTTCTCTCCCACTGAGGGCATTTTATAACATCCTTCCCCCATCTGCTTAATTTCAGGGAATGTTTAGGAACCCTCTCCCAGTCTCTGAGCATATGGCCCCTTTTCCTGCAGGTGACATTGCCCTGAGCTGCACAGGGCTCAGCACTTCCAGCATTAGTGCCAAGCACCACAGAGGGCATCTCTTACCGCAATCTGGCCAGCCTCCTCCGTCAGGTACAGCTTAACATCCCTCAGGGCAGCCAGAGCACACTGCCTGCAAAAGAGACCAGAGCCATGTATTTAAACATCAGTTAAAATTAAGTATTCTACACTTTGCAGATAGCTGAGCAATACCATGAAAGGATGCTTTGGATGATTTCCTGTCTGTACACTTTTGCGTGTTTCTTCTGCACATGAAGAGCAGGGACTGAATGCCAGCACCACACCCTCCTCATTTCCTCAGAGCTTTCACTGCAGCCTCTTAACTTTTTATTTATTTATTTTAAATGATGCTCTACAACATGCTTATGCCAAACAGCACGCAGATCCCCGCTAAGCAGGTGAATGAGGGAGGCCCCAAATCTACATTCTTCCCTCCCAGGTGACACCCTCGGCTTACTGAAAAACCAAGCTGCTCTGCAGCTTGCAAATGAAGAGGCAAAGAGCAAACACCACTGCAGAGCTCATGCCCTCCACCACTGAGCCTGCTGGTGATCTCAGAATACCAGTGATGTAGGGATGCACTGGCAATCCTGACCCACCGAGCCCCAACAGCTTCAATTTGTGCCTCTACAGCAGGGAAATTTCAAGATCCAGCCCAGCCCTTCCATCCATCACCCCAAAACCATAGAGTAACTCCACTGTGAGCTTCATAACTCATCTGGGACACCAACAGCAGGCAGGACGCACGCTCACCTCCTGACTTTCATAGCCTCTTCGTTGTCGGGGCGAAAGAAGTCATAGGAGCTGTAATGCTTCACTGCCTCACGGCGATACTCCCCCACATTGAAAACTGCAGGAGAAAGGTAAAAATCATCAAAGCCAGGAGAACACATCAAATCAGCATGCAGCTCCCAGGAATACCACTTTTTAGCAACAGACTGAGAAAAGACATCTTTAGAGTAAAAGACTCTAAAAGGCTCATGGATATCTCTTTGTCCCATTTTTCCCACTCCTTTGAAACATCTCCCATCCCACGTGGGACAATGTCCCCCAGCAGTACCACTGAGGTCCAGCAGCACTTTCTGAGGACTGAAGCTGGTCCTTTTCCCAGCAGCCTGTGAACATCTCACCTTTTGTTGGGACACCAATCCAGTTGAGATAGCGAGTCAGCTTCTTAGAGATGTAAGTCTTCCCCCGGGCTGGGAGGCCAACCATCACTATCACAGTGGGAGAATTGGCAAGTTGTGGCCCACAGGCTATGAGAAAGAAGAGAAAACAAAACACAAGCAGCTGTTAATCCACCAGCTCATCTTCCTTGCTGCTGAGCCAGCCTCCTCCAGGTCCTTTTGAAGTTACAGGGAGACCAAAAAGCCTCTGCACCATTTCCCCTGCATCTTCAACCCATAAGCCTCAGTGACCAAAACCTTGAGCAGGGAAATCCACCGACTCAGTTTCAGAATGGAATCTGCTGAATGAGCACATTAGTGCTGGAGCATATGGTGGATGGCTCTATGAGCGACGAGTGAGACCACTGCCCCAGTTAAGCCACACTGACCCAAATTCAGACCCAAAAGGACAAAGGAGTACATCTTGATGGCTGCGGAGGTACAGCTTGCAGGCATCTTGCAGGATCCTCTGTGCCTCTGTTTTCCCATGAAGGGGAACAAACACAACCCCTTATCCCTATGGTTGGCTGATCTTAGGAAATCCAGAGGACGGCCCTAATTTGATTGGAACCATCAGCATATAAAAGCAGATACATGAGAATGATTTCTCTCTTTCTTCTAAACCTAAGCTGGTTACTTTTTGTTATAAAGAGGGTCCTGTATCAAACAGGTGGAAGTAAACCCAGAGTGATGACTGGAAAGCTAAAGATGACTCCAATTCAATAAAACTGCATGACCAAAACGCAGACAGAACGGTGACAAAGGTACCCAGGAGAGTCACTTTTCTCCATAAATCCTTTAGAAAGTAAATTCTGGGGCAATGGATTGGTCCGTAGGAAAGCACGCATGGCAGCATCTCACTGCCCTCCCACGGCACTAATGTCCACATCAAGATCACATCAAGAGACCAAGGCAACAAGCCAAGCGCTTTACAGGCAGGAAGGGAAGATCTTAACGATGCTTAATGGCTTTTGGATTAGGCAGGCACCTTTCATACCACTCAGCATCACGTGCTGAGCCCTCCCGGCAAGGAGCAAGCCCCTCCAACGGGATTTCTCATCCACCCTTCAATCCTGGAAACCTCATGGGAAAGGAATGCGGGGAGTGAATGGCTGATGGCAGAGCCATAAAAATGTGCCTTAATTATGGGCTGTGAGCTGAGCTGCTCTCCTCGCTATGGGGCAGGTGGGATCTTGGGATGCAGCACAATTGGTAGCTGCCAGGGGATGGAGGCGGCGTGGAGGGATTGGTGTCAGGGATGGGCAAACAAACCAAGAGGTATGCAGAGAGTATGCGAAACATGTGGCATTTCCCTTCCAACAAACAAACAAAAAAAATCCTACAGCCAAATTAAAGCCACACGTTAAAATGCCAGAACTGCAAAGAGCCACTCATCATCCGCTTGGCTGCCTCAACAAAGCAGAAAGGAGATGAGAAAACTATCAGAAGGTGGGGTTTCTCCCTCTCCCCCACCCCCTTTAAGTATTCTGTGTTCCTCAGGACAGTGCACTGGGTCCCTTTGTGCAACTTGTCCCCTTGGGTGCCACGTTCCAAAAGCCCAGGGCAGCTCCTACTGATCTCAGTGGCAGGCACTGATTTTGCACACTGGGGTACCCAGGGGGCTGCAGGCATCCAAAGGAAAAGGGCTTTTACTCTCTGAGTGTGAAAGTACAGAGAAAACGTCTCATGTGCTCTAACAACTTGAGAGGGAAAGGAAAAGAATTACACCTGAATAGACCAGCTCCTCCTTTCTCTAGCTGCTAGCAGATACAAGATATCAAAGATATCAAGAGAGCTTGAGCAATTAAAATAAAGGTGCTTAACGAGGGACAGGGACAATGCTGGGTACTGTTCGTGCCCCCTTTGGCTCCAAATAGAACTGAAGCAGTCACAGAGCTCCTGCCTGCATGGGGGCAGCAAAACCAAAGAACAGCTGAAGGAATCTCTCCCTAGATCAGTTTGCTATCAAATAGAAGACCCAGGTTCCTCCATACTGTGAAAAAGCACCTGGTTAGGAACCTAGAAACACTTCCCAAAGGTCAGTGGTGGACTTAGCACAAGCACCTACTTAATCAGGAACTTGAGCCCAAATCCAGCAAAATCACAAAAGCCAGCCCTGAGCTCTAGGAAACTTTGCAGCACGGATGAAACAGAACCTGTGTTTTGCTCCCAGTGCTTCACAAAGACCCAATTCATCATTCCTTTTCACCAGACTGGAAAGCTATCAGGGTTTTCAATGCATATTCATTACTCATTACAGACAGCAGTCCAGGTAAGCCAAGGTCAGGGATGACTTTCAAAAGGCTCCAGCAGTGTATTTCATTGAATGGCTTGGGTCAGAAGGGACCTTAAGCCCACCCAGTTCCAAGCCTACTGCCATGGGCTGCTGCCACTCACCAGATCAGGGCCCCATCCAACCTAGCAATAAGAACCTGCATGGATGGAGCTCACACAACTTCTTTGGTCAACCCATCCCAGTGCCTCACAATCCTCTGAGCAAAGAATTTCTTCTGAACATCTGACCTAGTTTTAACAAAAAACGAAGAAATTTATTTCCCCTTATCCTGTCACTGTTAGATCATGCTCCCCCTCCTGCTTATAACTTTTTTTCCAGTACTGGAAGGCCACAACAAGGTCTCCCCAGAGCCTCCTCCAAGCTCAACAAGCCCAATTGCTCCAACCTATAAGAAAATATCACAGACCCTTGTGCCTGGGAGCTGCTGAGAGCTCACTGGAGTGCAGAAGGAAAAAGAATTAAAAAAAAAAAAAAAAAAAAAAATTCCTCTATAAATGGTTAAATAAAAAAGAGCCACCTCCCAAATCCATGTGCTTTTACTGCCTCTTTGTAGGCAACGCTCCCATGCGCCTCCCCCTCCCAAAAATCCCACTCCGCTTCTTCCACGCCACTCAGATTCCCTTTTTTTTTTTCCAGCTTTTTTTCCTATTCCATTCTTCTGACACCTCCAAGGGACGCGTTCCTACACCACGCATCACCTCAAGGAGCCCACAGCACCCACACCCATGCAATCTCTCCGCATCCCACATGCGGAGCCACGCGATGGACTGAGGCCCTCTGCCTTCTCTCCCCTCTGCATCCCCCTGCCCGGCCCCTTCCCAGCCCCTACGTGAGCGACGTGCAGCCGGACCCCCATTGAATGGATCGCAGTCAGAGGGCCGGATGAAGGCATCGCCGCATCCATTCGAGCTGCCATGAGGACGGGAACAATCGGGCCAATTATTCCACGCGCAGAGCATCCACTCGGCGGTTTCCCGTTGATGCTCTGCGAGTTCCTCCTGCTTTCCCCCCACCGCGACCGCAGCAGCCTCACATCGAGCCTTTGTGTCCCCGTTCTTTGTTACCGCCGAGGAATGGACGCTGCCTATGGGAAACCGCTGCTTCCAAAAGCCCAGTGGGGCTCTTTCCTTAGATCGCAATGAACGATGCCTAAGCGTGGCTCGTTTCCACCCCAAAAGAAAAATAATTAGAAGCCAAGTTCATAACGAACCGCTTAACATCTTACAGCGCTAAGAAAACTCTGCCCTATCAGAAACCAGCAAAAAAAAAAAAAAACAAAACAAACAAAAACAAAAAACAACCAAAACAACTTAGGAATTTCTTTCAGAGGTGTCAGCCCTTGAGAAAAATCACATCACCGCACTCCAGCTGCAAAGCATTACACCACTCCCCACCCCCCCACACCACCAGTCCCACTAAAAGCAAAGCCCTGCAGCAATCCAGATGTTGCAGAGCTGCTGCCACAGATGTGCAAGGGCCACAGCATCCCTCACGGCACAGCCACGGGGCAACCGCCGTGCAAATGAATGCCGCTCACAATCTGTTGCTTTTGTTTTCCTTCAAACGGGCCAACTTTTCCAGCCAACCGAAAGGCAAAGCGGCTCAAAGAAAACCTCGAGAAAACCATCGGAAACACTGATTCACCCAACTGCTTCCATCCTCCTGCAGGGCTGCAAAGTGCCACCTCTTCTCTCTCCCCCCCCCCCTCCCCCCCCCTTTCCCCCTCCCTCCCGGCCCTATGGATTCCCACAGCCGCCCATTGGGAAATCCCACGGAGCTGCCCTAGCGGCAGCTGTCAGCTGAGGGCGAGCAAAGAGCCGTGCTCGCGATCCATGCCACAGAGGCACCCACGCGTTCGCTTTTAGTTATAAAAATAAATATTCTATTTTACTTTAAGCGCAGAGTTCACTTCCGAACAGCCACATCCATTCCGAGCTTCGGTGCAGGGCTCGGAAATGCTATTTTATGCCCACCCCCAGTATCAATGCAGGACGTAGAAAGATTAACCTGCCTCCTCTTCTCTTACTCTCCTATCTCACCCTTAGCACAGCACGGAGATGAGCAAACCTCATTTTTCTAAACCCGCTGTCCTAACCTCCCCCCTACAAGCTTTGAATTCATTGCTAAAGGCTCCGAGTTGGTCACCAGTTATCCAAAGAAAAATCAAACCTCACACACGGCGTAGCGCAACCCGAAAATCCTGGCGGATTTAAACAGAGAGCCCATCTTAGCGACCTGCCCCGTAGCCTTATAATCCCATCGGCATTACGGGGCGGAGGAAGAAGGGAATGAGGCCACACGCATCTCGGAGCGCTGCGCCTTCCTCCAGCCGGGGCTGGAAATGAATCACGGGCCGGCGGAGCGAGGAGGCAGGGCCATATCGCATCGCATGGGTAGCAGATACAGCATAGCGCACGCCGCGTTGTATAGCACAGATGATAGAGACGCTACCACATGTGAATATAAAGGGGACGTGCCGATATCGCGAGGGCTCGCCTCAGCTTGCAGCATCGCGCAGGACGGATGAGGGGCTTCTCCCATCCCATCGCTGCGATGCTACGACCACCTCCCAAGACCCCCCTCCCCCCATCCCGTGCCCGTACTCACAGCGGCGGGGCAGCGCCGGG
>NW_024962265.1:2801081-2907920 GCF_019238085.1 Lagopus leucura | reverse complement strand
AAATATTGCATGGAGATTAAAATGCCAAGAAGTAGCATCTGGGGTTCTATCCTATTCTGGATATATATTCAGGTTGCCCAAGGAGGTTGTGGATGCCCCATCCCTGGAGGCATTCAAGGCCAGGCTGGATGTGGCTCTGGGCAGCCTGGTCTGGTGACCTGCACATAGCAGGGTGTTGAAACTGAATGATCATTGAGGTCTTTTCAACTCAGACCATTCTGTGATTCTATTATATAAATATATATATATATAATCCTCTCTGTATATTCTTCTCTATATAATGCTTTATGTTATTCTATATACCCATGATATTTTCATCCTCTCTATATATTCCTTTCTATATAATCCCCCATGTTATTCTGTATATACAAGATATTGTGCTATTTCCCTCCTGTCTATATATAATCCTCTATATTGTTCTATATATATAGTATTTGACATTATTATGTTTTCCTCCTCTAGAAGCAAACCTAGTGTATATTTTTGTAACAAACCCAGAAGGAATATATTTTTAGCTGCCTCCCTATATGGTACTAAGATGGATGGGGCAAAACAACGCACAGTGCCTCCCTCTGCTATGCAGGGTAAGTATATTCACAGGCAAAAAGAGGGGGGGGAGGAAAGCTGCTGTGAGGGAACTGGAGAGGATGCTGAGATTTGGGAAGGTATGAAGGTGGGGATGGCGGGGTGGCTTTTCACAGCTGATCCTAAAATCACTGCCCTGGGAACATTGAGAGGAGTGGGAGGAGAACAAACCTCCGCCTGAGCGAAAATCACCATCACTTCAAATTAGATCCACCTTGTAATTCTTGGCTAAAGACAGCCAGATAACTGGAGCGGAAAGCCAGACCATCCTTAAACTCCTAAATAAGTGGCCTGGTTTTTCAAAGGTATGAGCAGCCAGCTGCTGCCAGGGAGGTCAGCTGGAAGGAGCATCATTACTATTTATAAGGCAAGCTGATTTGAAAGGGTGGGGCAGCACGAGATGTGTGGGGAGGTGTAAAAAGGGAATGGCTTGAGATCTGCAGGTGCTGGATGGGCTGCAATGACCTTGAAGGGTCTACAGGGAGTGGGGGTGGAGGTGGGAGCATAAAATCCCAATTCCAGGAGAGCAAAACCTATGGTGATGATAGGTTGTTAGCATTTCTGCTGCCAAAGCCCAAACTCCTCCACTCCCTGCTTTGTGTCCCTGCTGATCAAGCAGCTCATCCCAACGTGATGTGACCCAAAATCAAAACCTCAAGTCCCCATCTCCTTAGGGATGGCAGCCAGCCACTCTGGCATTGCTCCCATGCCATCAAAATGCAGGGAACGGCAGCCCCAACTCTGACTAAGCTATGATTCATCACCCTTTCCCTTTCTTTTTCTTTTATTTTCTTTTTTCCTTTAATGGAAGCTTGAAAGGAAAGTGTGAGAGCTATTCATGCCTACACTCAGTGCAGCACATCTATTTGTGATGTGGCGTCGAGGCGATGGGGAACAGTTTGTGTGATGCTCAGGAGGTCCGGGAAGACAGACGGAATCATACAGTCTTTAAGGCTGGAAAACACCACTAAGATCATCTCATCCAACCATCAAATGGAGTTACGTCAGATGGAGATACCCATGAAATTGCAAGTCCCAATATCCAACCTGATCCTATGATTCTATTATTCTGCACGGTTAAAATTTGGAGATGGTGGGTCAGAGTTGGGCTGCCGTCACCCTAAGGATGCAGCTCTGTTTGAGCTCGGCAGCAATTCCCAGCGCGGCCTCAGTTTACCAATCTGTGAATTGGGCACAGTTCTCTCTGATTGCAAAATTCAACCAGCAGCTGCCTAAAACATTGCCATTGCCCTAAAGACACCACATTGCAACAGAGAAAATTACTCATCTGGAATAGCAGAGGGCCATTTGTAAACAAGAGTTGCAAACAAGCTCTTTCGTTTCCAAAAAATGTCAGCAGGACCTTGGAGGAGCCAAGAAAATTGTGTTTGCAGTGTACTGGGGAAATGGGGGCTTTCATGAAGGTAGGGATCAAGAGGTTATGTCCCCCAGTTGCTGCTGGCAGTGTTTTTTGGGGGGACCCTGCAAGCATTTGCAAAAGGCGAGCAGAGTGGAAGGGATTGCATTGGAACATTGCATGCTTGGGGCTGAGCTCCGGTCTCCCAGCCCCATGCAAACACCCAACGAACCCATTCCTCCATCCAGGGACAGGCTGTCCACGTTTTAACCTATTGCACTCTGCAGTTGAACCTGGTGTGCTAAGGGAACGTCATCCTTCCCCAACAGTAAGCAATCTCCAAGCATTGAAATACACCAAGCAAATGCTCCGGGCTGCCCAGCGCACATCCGCTGCTGCAAGCAGTGGCTTTTCTTAAAATAGCTGCAAGCAGAGAAGGGAAAATAATTCAGATGGGTTCAGGCTTGAGGAGCAAGCACTAATATCGAGAGGGGGAAATCCCCACAGAGGAACAATGCATTGCCCAACCCCAATGTACCAATACCATCTCGGTGCCGTGCTGGGAGCTGCTCTTACTTTGGAGCTGCAAAGACAGAATCATAGAATCATGGAATGGGTTAGAAGGGACCTCAAGGATCTTGAAGCTCCAACCACCCTGCTACAGGCAGGGCCACCAACCTCCCCATTTAATATCAGACCAGGCTGCCCAGGGCCCATCCAACCTGGCCTTGAACACCTCCAGGTACAGGGCATCCACAGCCTCTCTGGGCAGCCTGTTCCAGCACCTCACCACTCTCATAGTAAAGAACTTCCCCCCGACATCCCTCCTTCAACTTAAAACCATTTAAAATGAAATACAGCTTTTAGCAGTGACCAAGCAACAAGTGCCAAAAAAAAAAAAAAAAAAAAAAAAAAATCAGCTTTGTGCACATGAGCTCTCTTGCAGCAATAGGTGCAGAAACAAAAAAAAAAAGAAAATTCACATGAGTGCCTTGCAGCAAAGTGATACGCCCTGAAGCTTTCTTTAAATGCTTTTTGGGGCTGTATTGAACAAGTGTTTCTGGTTGCTTCTGCTCAGCTCCTACTCTGAGCCCTCTTGCGTGCAGTTGCCATTGCACTGGTTGCGATGCAGAAACTATTTCAGGACAGTAAATTCTGCCTGAAGTCAACCCTCCGTCGTGGAGGGCTTTTTTTGTTTTGTTTTCTTTTTTTCAGACAAAAGGATGAAGGTCCAAACCTAGTTAGCACCTGGTTTACAGCAAAGGGCTTTGCAAAGGGAGGACAGCGGTCCTGTGGATGGGGTGCTGGTGGTAAATGCGTTAAAGGCAGATAGTTTGGGAAATGGGAGTTGCAGACACATTGCCTTGATGAATGTTTAGGAAGGATGAGAGCCTGGTTTAAACCCAGTTCCCCAAGCTAGAAGCAAAATCCTCAGGGATCCTATTGTGAGGGGGGTGACAGGTCCCTTTGGAAGTCCCCATAGAGCCAGATGAGGGTGTGAGATGGACTGCAAAGGAGCACTTCACCCTGATGTTCCTGTTTAAAATCTGAGGGATGACATTTCATTCATGGACCCATCTTGCCTAAACCAAAGAATCAGATACAACTGCATCTCTTCTTCCAAGCTACTATAATGTTTTTCCACGGAAAGCACCAGGAGGAGGTCCCTATGGCTCACCTATGAGAGCTCCCTGTGGGGCACTGAGGTGAGAAGTTACAGTCTGAACCTCCCCTGTAATTCTCAAGAAAGAAAACTAAGTTGAACATAACATTCTGAACCTGCAATGTCTACCAGAGCAGGAACATTTCTCAACGCTGCCTGAAAGTCTGCTCAGAAATGGGTCCAAGAGGTTTGAGCAATGTCCTGTGAAAGTTCCTGACCTCACAAGGCAAGAGCAAAACAGATCTCACCCCATAAACTGCTACATCAGACAGATAACTGACTCCCTGGGATGCAGAGACAGACACAGGGTTTTCAAATGGTTAGAGGGCAATTGCATGGCAAGCAGTTGGGAATATTCCAGTCTTGGGAATCTGATACTGTTTCTTCTTGGCATGAAATTTGTCTGCAGAACTTCAGGCTTGGTTCCAACAGAATGGGTCAAAGGGTGCAGATACGCCAGAGCCAAACTCTAGGAGGTGGCAGTGCCACTGACTTCACAATATTTGTGTTAGCCTGGCACTGGGCTGCACCTCCTCCTCCCAGGGACTTCCTCCCAGTTATATCAAACCAACATCTCCCACTTTGTCCCCATGCTTTTTCCAATGGGAAATCTCTTACTGAAGCGCTGGGGTTGATTTAGTGTGTGATGCCACAAGATGGTACATCTGACTTCACGTGACCTGGTCCCTTACCAAGATGCCACAGTCCCCTCAGACAAAGCATCCAGCACAAAATCCTGCTAGTTGGGAAGAAAAATGTTTGCACTGTTATTGTATCCCAAGTGAGCCAGGTCAGACAGCACCTGCCCTGCTGCCAGCATAACCCTGCCATATGCTGCCACAGTGCCTTCTCCAGGTGCATCAGCAGAAAGGGGATCACACCACATCCACACCTAATCCCAAGCGATAAAGCAAATCAAAGATCCAGCCATAACCCCACTCTTTTGGAGCAGGTTGTGTTAATTAGGAGCTTAGGAGTCGCCAGCCCAGTAGTGCATATGGGATGCAGCCCTCCAGGTGCATAGGGAACACCCTAGAGAGCAGCCCGTTCAACCCATTTAAAGTACAAGATGGTCACCCTCCGGAAATCACAGCCTCTCATTATCCTGTGGACTCTGCTATCGAATTATTTCTTAACATCTTATTTGCACCTGCCTTTCATTAAGAGCCTGGATCGTTATCTCATCGTTGCAGATTATTAAATCCAACAATGGCAAACGCTGTGGCCTTTCATTCTGGGACTGACTCACCTTGTGATGTAACAGGGACAACCTCAGCATCACCATGGCAACCGCCGGGCTTCTCAAAGAGTACTGATGTCATGAAGCCAGATGCTGGGGGATGGTGTGGAATCTCTCAAAGAAGTGGGAGAAACTTCAACACAGTCACAGAACTGCAAATATTGAAAGTTAGCCCCAGGGCAGCTGGGGTTAGGGAGATAGGAGGGAGGGGGTAAATCGAGTGGTTGCCATTCCTGAAGCTTGAGGAGCTACTTATAGGCGCAGATTAATCGCAGCCTGGGTAAAAGGATATTCTTTTAATCTCTTCCATCAACCCCTGCTGATATCAGTATGGGTCCCAGTGTTAGTTCTTTTATCAGTAGGTGATAAAACACCATTCTACTGATATAGCTTGGTTTGTTTACTACCAGGTACAGGAGGATCTGCTCCCATTGGAGCATGGCTTCTGCCCACATCCACCGTATTTGGGAAGGATTTATGTCATTTGGGTGGCTACAAGAATCTGGGTACCTTTGTCCATTTCCACCCCCCATGGAAAGAAACAGACACTCCCAGAGCAATTCACTTGCCCTGTTGCGGATATTGGCTGTAAATCAGGCCAAACTGTGTCCTGGGGGTGTCTGCAGCCCGTGAGCATGGAGGTAGATATTAGTGCTGTCTACAGCCAAAGCTATCAGATGCAAAGCTTGGTGGGCTCCAGAATGAGGTGATCCAAAACACAATTCCTCATTCCTCAAGGCACAATTCACACAGGGAGTCAGGAAGAAGCTTTGATGAGGAGCTGCATTTCGAAACTGCGTACGTGCTGGTGATCTTTCCACACCCTTGTGAGCACATCTGCCATATCGACAACTCGCTCGTCCCTGCTTCCTTGCAGAGCTGGAGTGATACAGGTGATTGTTGCCCAACAGTGTCCCACATATCTCAGCTCCAAAAGCCACGATTGGGATCAACACCACTGCTTGGGTTGAGCTGTTCCTTGGGTCAGCCTCCCTAAAGGTTCACCTCTCCGTTTGACTGATGGAAACCGCAAGCCATCAAGAAGCAAGGAGCTCTCAGTGTCCCACTTCTGCTTTTAAACCTGAGACCTACAGGGACTGCTTTTAGGACCTCTGTGAAAACCTGGGAGAGGGTACTGTCAATGGGTTGAAATTCAGACTAGGAAAATCCACAGCTACACTGAAAAAAATGTCTAAGAACCAGCCAGCTGAAAGGCACTGTGAAATGGCAAAGATTTCTGAGTTCTCTGAGCCAACAGCAGAAATAATCAAGAGATGAAAGATTCTGGTTGAGGACGTGCTCTTCACACAGTGGACATCCCAATTTTGATTTATCCTTCATTGACATTTTCCAAACAGACACGAAAAATATTTATCTGGAATTTTTTGATAGGCTGAAATAATATGGGGAGCTTGCTGCCAAGCATATTTTCTCAAATATATTTATGTTTTTGTTTTTGTTTTTTTTTCTCACAATGACAAGCTGTTAACAAATGCTCAGGAAAAACTCAGATGGAAGCACATTGGCTACTCTATTGACCATGAGTTGTCTCTGCTAAATATGATGGAAAAGACTGGAAAATGCATTCTAACTATTTCAATGTTTCTGGTCACATTACCCATCAGAAACCCAGAGCAAAACTCCTTGCCTTAAGGAGGCTGCAATTCTACCTTCCTCCTCCTCAAAACCCAAGCAAATGAGTATAGGAGATATGTGTTTATCTCACATGTTCATCCACAACGTGTCAGTGAGCCCAGCACGTCTCCATTTGAGCCTTCAGAGACAGGAAGGTCAGAGCAAGAGTTTCACATTTCCCAGCCCGGCTGTTTACTCTGTTCAGGCGGCATTAAAACAACTGCTAGAGCATGGCCTGAGTCAACACAAGCTCCAACAGCCGCCCAGGCAGGCTCTCCTGCCAACTTCCCAATAAAAAAAGTGAGTGGTGCTCAGGCTGAAGGCATGACCTTCCTTTGCTTCCTGTCATGCTTTTGTCGCCTGGGCTTGCATAATCCAGGGCACCAAAGTGATGGGCCCTTGTGGATGCCTTGGATTATTGGACAGACCCTTGGGTTGCACACTCTTGGGTCAGACAGACTTTTGGGTCAGACGGGCTCTTGGGTTGCCCAGCCCATGCACTGAGTCAGTGGGAACCCCAGTTTCCTGCACCCACTGGGATGCTGACATGGATCATAGAGCATTTCCCACAGCTGTCAGCTGTGCAAGATAAAGGTCATCGCTACTGAGGACCCCACCGGTGTGAGATGAAGGCAGCTAAAAAAACCTGAAAGCCCATCTCCATGCAGCCTACCAAACCCAGATGACCATAGCTCCCTTGGTTGTGGAACACATGCTGGGTCACATGCGATAGCCTTCTGACGCTGCTTAAAAACCTAGTCCTTTTGCGTTCAGACAGACTCAAGTCATCGATGGAGAGGGGTGACTAAGTCCTGGCACTGGCGCACACCAGCCACATCCCACATTGCTTTGTTTTGTCTTGTTTGCTGTTAGCCACCGTGGCCATGGCACCAACCCAACCCCACGGCTGGCTGCAGTCCGCAGCCCAAACCAGAAAAGGTAATTACAGATTTTCCAAAATTCGGCATTCAAACAGTAAATCCCTACCTAGGAAAGGCCAGTTTCCACCCACTGTCCTCTACCAAGGAGTTATGAAAACTGCTGTCATTGCAACAACACTTTGTTGAGCGCTTTTTGAAGTTTTATAAAATCACATTCAGATTCATAACGCTGATCTGTTTGACTTGGGTTGGTTTCTGAGCAGCTCAGCTGCTCCCAAAAATTACCAAAAAAAGAAAAAAAAAATACAGCAGCAATTAGAGGCAATTTCATGCTTAAGAGAATCAAAGACTTTGCAGACCGTGCTCCCCTGTGCACGTGTTATTCCCAGTTGCTGAGGTGGAAACCCATTGCCCACTTTTGGCAAAGAAACCTCAAAGAAACAAACAAACAAATCACTGCTGACAGGTGACTCTTCCGCCTCAACTCATCCTTCTCAGGGCACGGTTCTACAACACAGATTTCGGTGGCAAAGCTGCCTAAGAGTTCCTCTTCCCACCCCAAAGCCTTGTCCTTAGCTGTCAGCTGCACCCAGCATTCCAGCTGGGAAATTGACATAGATTGAAAATAACTAACAGCTTTTTTTTTTTTTTTTTTTTTAATATTAGAAAGAATTTATTCTCAGAAAGAGTGGTGATGCACTGCTGTAGGCACAGGCTGCCCAGGGAAGTGGTGGAGTCAATGTCCCTGGAGGTTCAAGATAAGGGCAGATGTGGCACTGAGGGACATGGTTAATGGCCATGGTGGGGATGGGTCAACTGTTGGACTGGATGATCTCAGTGGGTCTTTTCCAACCTTGATGTTTCTGTGATCCCTCAGTGCTGGAGCTCCCTTGGGCTGTTAGGGTCTCATATTGGCATCAAGATTGGACGCTCGTCTGGCTCATGCCCTGTAAAGGGACAAGTTTCCCCTAAACAAATATATGTCGATGACTTAGGAGCTTTTATTCTCCACTCATGCAGCAGTGCCCATTTGTACTTCTAGGGGCAGGATAACTCAGTTTCCTGGGACTGCTTGCAAACAAACACCCTGTACTGCAGTTTCTCCCTGTTGTTTACCAAATGGTCCTCAAGCTTTCCTAGAATTTCCTCCTTGGCAGAAGAAACCCAAGCACCAGCAGTTGCTGTTCATGCTCCCGTCGCGTGCTGGCAGCCGGAGGGACTCGAGGTTGGGAAGCAGAGGCAGCATTTCCTCCCAGTGCACACGCGAGTGGGGCGTGCACAAGCCATGCAGCTCTGCAGGCTCACACGTGCTTGGGAGTGTTGCATTGGGCCGTCCCCCGCATGGCAGCGAGCTCTGCATGGCCAAAAAAAGAACGTGTAAACAAGTTTACCCTGCTGCCCTGCTAAAGTGCTCTCCCTGGGTCAGTTTGGGTAAGCCAGCTGCTAAGCGGAGTGCTTGGGGTTTTGGCTCAGGGAGGGGAATCAATCATTTTGGCTGGAAGGGTTTTGAGTGTTAACCTGAGCCCTGCTGCAACCCTGCCCAAAATCATGGTGCTGAGGGCAGTGCCCCCTTTTTTCAGCAAATTCATTGCCTATTCCCCATCTCCAAAGCAGCTTCATTCCTACCCAGGTCATTTTGCAAGAAGTTTGTCCATCTCACACTCTGCACCCTGATCTCAAATAATCCAGTCTGGGGCTGGATGAACAAAGCTTTCCCTGATATCCAGCCCAAACCTCTCCAGGTGGGGTTTTAACCTCTTGCTGCTACTCAAAAGGGGAAAAGTTTTGTGTCACACTCCTGTAAGCACAGAGCAGTGATGCACACCAGGACATCCCTGCCCTGGGACAGGGGACACAGTGTCGCATGCTCCAGCAGGGACAGGCTTGATGCAAAGAGTGCTGGATCTGTAGATAAGATAAGGTAAGATAAAGGATTTGGACTGCTGCCACACTGCTGTCGGAAAGGAGCTGGCAGCATGACTGCAAGCATTGCTAGGTGCATGTGATGCTGAGAAGCCAGGATTGCATGCATCTCCCAAAATTCACTGGAGATGTGCCAGGTTTCAGAGGAGGATTTCTCACCAGCTAGGTTGCCCTGTGTGTAACAATCACAATTTCCCTTTGGAGAAGCAGCATCTTAAAGGAAAAAAGGTCTAGGAATTGTGGCTGAGAACCAAGCAGCTCATTGCATGAGTGTACAACACCAGGCTGCACCCATATGTGGCATGGAGATGGCACTCAGAGCAGTGCTCTCACCGGGATGGGATGCAGCCAGACCTATGCACAGCATTAACCCTGGAGCAGAGCCACCAGCAGAACCCCCACTGTTGTCTCATCAACCCCCCTGATGAAGCCCCACGTCACTGTGGGGCTGGGGACAGCCTGTCCAGGTACAGTAGCACTGCTGTGGGCACACACACAGTACAGTGTGCTGGACTCGCTGTCTCATGGTATCGAATTGCTGTCTTTGCAAGAAATAGCACAGGCTTGTTGCAGCCCTGTGTCTCTGCTCAGGTCCTGAAGATCTCCAAAGAGCAGCTAAAACCACAGCCACCATCAGATTGCTGCGCCCTCCCGTGCCTCACTTTCCCCTGCCACAGGTCATATATCTGGTCATCCTGTCATCCTCAGATGAGGATTGACATGCTGGGGAAAAAGGAAAAAAAATCTCAGCATCCAAATATGAACCAATAGAATGATGTCCTTGGGGAAATAAATAAATAAATAAATAAATAAATAAAATAAAAAATAAAAAATAAAACAAAATCATGAAAAAGGAAGGAGGAAAAAAACTGATAGCGAGGTCGCGGAGTCACCATACCTGGAGGTGTTCAAGAAAAGGGCAGGTGTGGCACTGATGGACACGGTTGGTGGGCATGCTGGGCATGGGCTGATGATTGGCCTGGGTGATCTCAGAAGTCTTTTTCAACCTTAGTGATTCTATGATTCAGTTTCTGCTTTTGGGAGGAGGTTGAATCAGGGAGAGCAATACCAAGGAGATGTTTCCTAACGGGGATTTGTGGGAAAGCATGAAGAGAATGGGTTTGTGCTCTGGGAAGGGGAAATCTTAGATGGAGAAGCATGGGAAGAGCTTTCAGACTGGAAAAAAAAAAAGGTGTTATGAAGAAAATCTAACCATTCTCAATAGTGAGGAAGATTAAAGGCAGGTATATGGTAAGTTGCCCAGCTTTAGAGGGAAAAATGGGGAAATGTTCTCATGGGAGGACAGGGAGTTGGTTGGAGCTTGATGATCCTTGAGGTGCCTTCCAACCCAAGCCATTCTATGATTCCATGAGTCCCCTGGGGGAAAATATAAGAGAAACTGAAAATTGCTCATCCGGGGACCATCTGTGATGGCCTTTTCTTCAGCCTTCCTGCTGCTAAAACGTGTCTGTGTTTTAAAAAAAAGCCGGTAGCCCTACAGAGACCAAAGGCGGCTCTCGTGTGCGTGTGTGCACGCACGCAGCAGGCGAGCAGCAATCACGCCTTGCTGGCTGCTGGTTTTGAAATCCTCCCACGTTCTTCTGCTAAAAGCCCGTGGTCATCTGATTTTATGTGAACACCTCCAGAGCTTTGCCTTCGCAAGAAGGGATCTCAGCAGGTTCCTGCCGTGGGCAAAGATGCGGGGATGAAACTGTGAGGCGGCTGCCGTGGCAGCGGGGAGAAGATGTAAAGGATCTGGGAATCAGACAGCCTTCAGAGGTTGTGGCAAGATGGATTTTTGTCATAACTGAGGGTGTGTTAGGAAGGGGTTAGGTTGATCTTTCCATCCCAGGGTGACCACTGAGATTGGTCTTCTCTAGGTAGACTGGGCTTCCCATGCTGGTGGTGGCACAGGTAAAAAGCACTTAGGTTGTATTAACACCTGTTCATTGTAAATTAGGAAATATTTCTTCTCAGAAAGAGTGATAAAGCAATGGAGCAAGCTGCACAGGGAGGTGGTGGAGTCACTGTCCTTGAGGGTGTTCAGTAAGAGGGTAGATGTGGCACTGAGGTGTACAGTTAGTAGGCATGGTGGGGATGGGTTGACAGTTGGAATAGATTATTTTAGAAGTATTTTCCAACCTTAATAATTCTATGATTTTATGATTCTAAATATAGCAGAGGACAGTCTTCCATCCATGCAGGAGGAAGGCAGGAGACCAGCAGCCCCAAGTAGCTTGGTCATTGCCTGGCCCTGGGAAGGCAGGCTGGAGGGATGGGTGCCTGCTCCCAGTGCCTTATCCAGGAGATAAAACAGTGCTATCAGGAGCTGTGTCTTTACCTGGTTTCACAGAACCACAGAATCACAGAATGGCCAGGGTTGGAAGGGACCTCAAGGATCATGGATCTCCACCCCCCCTGCCACATGCAGGGCCACCAATCTCCCAATTTAATACTAGACCAGGCTAGCCAGCGCCCCATCCAATGTGGTCTTGAACACCTCTAAGGATCCCATCCACAACCTCTCTGGGCAGCCTGTTCCAGCACCTCACCACTCTCATAGTAAAGAACTTCCTCCTGACATCCAACCTAAATCTTCCCTCCCTCAACTTAAAACCATAAAAAAAAATTTCCCCTTGTCCTGCTGTTATCTACCCTTTCAAAGAGTTGATTCCCCTCCTGTTTGTAGGAGGGAATCAATTCCCAGACTTGGGAAGTCTGAGAGGCTGTAAAAACCCATCTCTCCCCAACAGCTGGTTTCTGTGAGCAGGGTCCCCAAAAGCACCCATAAGAATTCACAGCCTGTTGTAAGCCTCTTATCCCAGTTTTGAGCAATTACAAGTGGGCTTTGCTGCTTGACTTGCCCTGGTGGTGCTCATTGCACAGCCCCATGAAAGCTGCACCAGCACCAGTAGGAACACAACTGCTGGGCATGGTGCATCCTTCAACACATTAAAAGCTCTTAACAAATGCTAGAAAAAGCTAAGGAAAGTGTAATGTCACAGTGGAGAGGTGATGCTCTTTGAGTGCTTTCTTGGAGAGCAAGGATATATTAGGATGGGTGTGATTTTGGGGACGAACACCTGCACATTTGAGTTGTTTTGCCCAAGGGGCTGAAGTGAAACTAAGAGCCACAAGGCGCACACTCTGTTGAGAAGCACAGGCCATTGGGAAAGAGGGACACAAGGGAGTTTCCAGTCTTCCAGGAAAGGTGATTGATGAAAACAAGGTGACGCTTTAATTAAAGCACGAGCGAGTGAGTGAGGAAAGCTGGAGAAAGCTCGGCCACACATTTTCTCCCTGCCCTTTGAGTAGATGGCTTTGAGCAGGTGCCCACGTGGTCACAGACATCAAGACAGGCCCCACAGTGGAGGATGACACCCAAACCCCCCCAAGCAGCTCCTGACAACTGCTCTGCTTCTCTTCAGCTGTGTCACTAGGAGATGTAATTCATCTGTGCCCGTAAATTCCCCTTTGACACGAAGTGCTCAACACATGCACAGGACTGCCAGGAAAGCACAGAAGCAAGCAGCGGATGACGTGACCAGCAAGCACAGCAGCGTGTGCATTTGCAAGCCAGAGTGATGAAAGGTGACAAAATTAGCTGTGTAAGTACCAAATATCTGCAGAAAAGCACATCTCCACCCTTTGCTGTAATTAGTCTGGAGAATAGACAGGTTTGTGGCAGGTTGTGTTGTAATCTGAATACTTATATACAGGAGTTATGATTTCATAGAATCATAATCATAGAATGGCTTGGGTTGGAAGGGACCTTGAAACCCATCCAGTTTCAACCCAACTGCAGAGGGCTGGTTGCCACCATCTAGATCAAGTTGCCCAGGGCCATATCCAACATGACCTTGAATGCCATGATAAGACATCCACAATGTCTCAGAGCAACATATACCTATTGCACTACATGCAAGGATGCCCTCCGTATTGCTTTCAGACTAAGGAGAGATGCTTAATTCAACTAGTGTGCAAAGACCACAAGGCACCACTTCCTTTCCCATCACCAGCCCAGCAAAGCTGAAGTTTCAGACACAGATCCCTCAGGAGCTCCCAAACTCCTGTGCATCCATCCTTCCTCTCCCACTTCTGCAAGCTGTCACTGCTGCTCCAGTCTATGCACGTGGTCCTGCTTCAGTGTGGTGCAGAATGGGGACATGCAGTGGCCACTCTGTGTACCATAAGGAATGCTCCATGGGGGACTTCCCCCAGACATACACAGCAACCCTGTCTGGAAATGGGACTTCTTCAAGCCTAGGGAGCAGACAGTGTGGAGGTTTATCAGGTCTATGGAGTTGCAGCAGTGTTGCAAAGCTGCTGCTGACATCTCTGAGCAGCCTTACCTAGCTGTAATGTCTCTTCATTGCAGGGTAGTTGGACTAGATGACTTTTAAAGGTCCCTTCCAACTCAAATGGTTCTATGGTTCTATGATTTAGGCAGCAGAGCCCCTTTCCAGGGACGTGCTGTCCCCCATCACCTCTCTAAACCACAGCCCATGCCCATTCAAGCCCTCTTCTCCCATAGAATCACAGAAAGGCTTTGGCTGGAAGGGACCTTAAATACCATCAGCACTCAAGAAGTATGATTTTTGGTAGTACCAGAGAAGACCACTAATGCTCAACATCATCACCAGCCACTCCAGAATTTGTCCTCTCATAAATCAGCCCCAAGTCTTTATTCTTTCCCATTTCCCAGGTTTCCTCAACCTTTCTTCATCGGAGAGGTGCTCCAGCCCTCTCACCATCCTCATGGCCCTCTTCTGGATCACCTTCAACAGTTCTGCATCTTTCTTGTGCTAGGGGCTCCAGGCCTGGACACAGTGTCAAACACTTTTTATTGTAGACCTTGCATCCATCAAGTCCTTTCATACTGGCTAATTTCTGGAGCCATACCCGTGGCAGCCCATTGGTACCAGCACCATGTGTTCAGTCTCTGCTCTCTGGCTTTCAATCTGATCTCCAGGCCCTTTCCAGTCTGTAGTACTACAGCACATTTTTTTTGTCCTTTGACAAATGTCCTACTCTCTGCCAAGATCCTGTTTGTTTATCATTTGCTCACTCACAGCCTTCCTCCCATCAGTAATAAAGCTGCATTTTTCAGGCCAGGTGAAGGCTGTTTTAGTTGAGAGCTCCCAAAACTCCCATCGGCAGAACTGCAGCATGGCCAGCATTTGTCGAGATAAGAAATGAGATTTTCTTCAGTGCTCCCAGCCGATGTGTAGTGTGTAAGAAATCAATTTCTTCTCTGAGCCCATTGCTTCTAACTGTCCTTGAGCATCCCTGCTAGAAATACCTTTCTTTATGATCTGAAACTATCAAATGCCTTGAGGTTGGCTGAATGGCAACTGTACTGCAGGCATGAATCACAGATCCTGAGGTGATGCCACTGGCTGCAGTGCCTGGAGAGAAAGGAAGCAGAACAGAGCCTACATGTGCAGGATTCAGCATCGATTTGTCAGGGAAACCCTGACAAATGCTAAAACTGTATGACGGAGAAGCCAGGAAACTAGGGAGAAACATGCATTTTATTCCCAGGATACTCTGTTTCCACATGAAAACATGGCTGGAGGCCTCCAAGGTGAAAGCCCCAGTCTCCACACGCCTCAGGCTATTTGGGGTTTGTGGAGCCTCCAGGCAGAGCCTCCCCTGTGCAGCTGTCAGTTGCCCTGAGCAAACCCTGGAGTGAGGTGCTGCTCCCAGAAGTCTCCCAAAGGCTCAGCCTTCTTGCCAAGCTGGCTGGAGGCCCTATTTTCCCTTGGGAGGGTTGGCTTTACATCCTGACTCCAAACCCTCTGGGGCCACCACCTTCAGCTTTTCTAGTCTCAGCAAGTCTTACAGTCTTCATATGCAAGAAGAATTCCTTGCTGGGGGGGCTCTTTGGAATGGCTCATGAACAAAACACATCTGCAGTGCCCTCTGAGCTGTGTTGGACCTTCCCAAGGTCTTTTTGGAGGAGTTGCAAGTTGATGAGGGAGCTGCTGGCAGCTGCTCTGGCATTTCAAGGTTGACCTCGAGAAGAGGTTTGTAAAGGAGCTGTGAATGGGACAGAGACCAAGAGATGCAGAGCTGAATTCTCCATAGCAAGGTGACAAGGACATGCAGGGTAGTTGTGCCACAACAAAGCACCTTGGCCACACTTTGCTCCCTATCCTCACCAACCAGCATTTTTCATTTTCAAAGCCTGATGCATTCTGCTCTCCTCCCACTGCCTGCCGCCTGCGATCTCTCCTTCTGCTCTAAATGAATCCGTTTATCGCCTAAAATTAAACCAAGACACGCTGCCTGCTGTGCTGTCAGGATGCGAGGGTGTGAACCACATCACTTCTCATTAAGCCTTAAATGGCAACATCAATCTCTGCGCCTGAGATCACGGGCGCTGTGAACATGACTGTGGGCAAACTGCCTCACACCCCAAACATCCTTCCCACAGCAGGGAGAGGTGAGAAAACCCAATCCAGCCACCTCTTCCCAGTTTTCAGTCCATCCCTGCTGCTCTTTCACACCACACCAGCCTCAGTGTGCAGGATACCTGCAATGGTACCCTGTGCCCCTTCCCCAGCTGCACACTAGCAAGGAGACACTGCTCTGCTTCAGCAAAGAAGATGGGTTAGAGGCTGAGCAGCATCCTCTACTTATGTCCTTGCATGCCTTAATTTATCCCCACTTTTTTATCTCTTGGACAAGGCTTTTCCTCACCCAGTTTCTCCACCCAATAGAGCTCCTGGGACAAGAAGCCACCATGAGCGGATGCCAACCATGTCAACACCACCCTGATGTGAAGCAATGATAAGAAGAAGGTGACATGAAGGCCTCCATTTTTCAGCAGTTCAGAGAAGGATGGAAAGCTCCTTCACCCACCTGCAGGGCAGCAAACAAGTGCTATCAGGGCTAAGAATCATAGAATCATTAAGGTTGGAACAGACCGCTAAGATCATCTAGTCCAACCATCAGTCCATCACTACCATTCCCTCTAAGTCATATCCCTCCATGCCACACCTGCCCTTTTCTTGAACACCTCCAGGGACCATGACTCCATCACCTCTCTGGAGAGCCTGTTCCAATGCCTCAGCACTGCTCCAGAAGAATTTTTTCCTAATATGCAACCTGAGCTGGGTCCTCCTTGCTCCATGCTGCCAAGCTGGGTAACAGCATGAATGTTCTCCATGTAACAGAGTTACATAGAAAGAAGAGATTTTGGGGGATGAGAGAGCATGATAAGGGGCTGTGAGGTGGAATACCCCTCTCAGAAGCCTGTCTCCTCCCAGGATTCAGGCGCCACAGTTCCTCCAGCTGAGCATCTCCCAAGGACAGACACAAATGCCTGCAGGTTGCCAGTTCTCAGCCTGCATCACCCCAAAACCCCCTCCAGCACCTCATACTCAGGCACAGAAAGCTCCTGCTAGCCTAACCCTCCTTCTCTCTTACACCACCCAGAGCAAATTTACCCCCAAAAGCAGAGGGAAACTAAAAACCCACAGCCAAGGGCACACAGTTCTGCAGTCCCCCCACATCAGCATCATAGCATCTCTGCGCCCTGGACACACAGCCAAGCTTGGTGCTCCCATCTTGCACCCCTAAAAAAGAGTCTATGGGACATCTCAACGCCCTCCCCAGTCCCCCCCAACCCCATCTGGGCATGCTGCCCACCCCAAATCCCCAGTCTCTACCTTTGCGGAACGGCATGGGTGGGTGGGATGCAGGGCTGTGTTATCGGTGGTTGCCGATGTCCGGCTCTGTGTCTTAATTTTATCTTCCTCCTTCCTCTCCTTTTTCTTTTTCTTCAGAAGGAAATGGACATATTTGGGCAAAGCCCGGCAGAAACCGGCGTCATTTGGGGGCAGGCGTTGCAGAAAGGAGGAAGTTCTTTGGATTTTGCAGCTCTTAACCCTTTGCATCCCAGAGATAGCAGGGCTGCCTAGCTGAGAGCAACAGAGCATCAATCTCATCTTTGTTTTGCAGTGCTATTGGGCCAAACTGAGAAAATGCTGCTTCTCCCAACACCAGGAACCCAGGCATTCTATTTAGCATCCTCTGGCCACCCTTGTACAAATAAGCTGGGCTGAGGCTCACTGGTGGTGCTCCCCAGGGCTCAGTACTGACTGAGTACAGGGCTGAGCTGCGATCTGAACCCAGGTTTTGAAGCACCATCATTGTGGTAACCATCCAACCAGCAGTTTGGATTGCAGCAGGAGGTGAAGGTGGAGTGTTAGTGGCTTGAAAGTCGTTCATTTTTACGATGGCTTCTGTACCACCCTCATTGGAGGTAGAAGACCTTCCTCAAAGAGGTGGCTGTGGCAGTGGCATTGATTCTGCCCTGCTCTAGAAGGGATGGTGGCTGCACGTGGAGACATTCCCAAACCTCAACCTTGAGTGACAGAAGCATGGAAGATTTGGTAACATGGGGATGCTGAGCTTCCTGCCAGCATCTGGAACCTGTTAGTGCAGCTAGTTTCTGCCCCATCACCAGCCAATACAGCAGGAAACACTGAAGATGAGTCTCTGCACAGGCAGATCATGCGGACAACCATTTTTTCATGGCAAATAGTCAGAAAACTATTATTACTAATTTATTTTTTTTTTAGGAGGGTCTTTCTTGACTCCATGCATCCCAACACCCACGTGCAGGAGGGACCCCCCAAGCACACCCAAGGCCAGGGTGCCATGACAGCCACCTGTCTTCTGTGGGATTTTGTAGCAGAAGCAGTCATTTTTTACAGTAAAGCTTTTTTTTTTCTTCCATTTGTTGGATTGATTTCCACTGTTTACTGTACAGCAGCTCTGCTGATCCATCCCTAGCAAGCTTGGCTCAACATCAGTGCTGTACTCTGCTGAAATGAGTGCTGTTCCTTTAACTGACAATCTCTGGAAAACACAGAGACTTCTGTAGTTGTATTTCTTGGGATAAATGCTGATTATCAGTTCATCTCTGGAAGAATAACCCAAGAATGTGGTATAATCAGGTTTAGACCCAATTTTGAACTTGGGCACCACATTTATCAGAAGTCCGTGTTTGGATGCTTATGTCTGGATCTTTTGTCCATTATACCCTGCTCATGCTTGCATAGTCTGGAAAGTGCATAAATCCTCAGTTGTTTTTTGTTTTGCAACCTTGATCTTTCTCAGATGCTCCAAAAGCATCTCAGTTGGAACATCTCAGAGGTGACCAGGATCCATGTTAGAGGTTAAGATCCATGGGAGGACCTTGCTTCCATCAGGGAGTGAAAGAAGCTTTACCACCCCCTTTGCACATGGAGAGGTGCAAAGGGGGTGGCAAATAAGTAAAACACCTGGTTGATAATTGGGATTTGCTCCAGTTGCTGTATGTGTTGGCCAGAAGGCTCCTGGACAGAACTATATCTCTGTGTGTCTATTCTGCTTTTCCATGTTTCCTCGTGGGCCATCTCTAGAAAGCAAATTGCATGTTCCAGCCAAGACCATCGTAGGAGTCAAAGCATCTTGTTGCCTCATTCTCTGTATTACATCCTACTGTTTTTCACCCACAGAAAGCACCTCGGGCATCTACGTGGTGCCAAGCAGTTTAAATAAACAGGAAAGTCTCCAAACATAGTCTGGGGATTTCTGGTACGCTAGGATTTTCATCCCTCACCCAATATTCATCATAAGAATGGCACAACATTGAGAATATTTAAAAAAAAATCTGGAAGATGATGTCAAGATGGGATTTAGATGGAATCAAAACAACATATGGCTTGGGTTGGGGAAGCAAGGATGGCTCTTCTCTTGGTGGAGCACAAACACCAGACTGCACAGGCAGAGAATGCAGCTTGGCATCACTCAGGCTTTTAGGAACAGGTTGGGCAAACATGCTGGGAGTGGTCCTAGCCAGCACTGATCCTGCCTCGGGGCTGAGGGATGGTGTAGATGGATTCTTGAGATCTTCCCAAGGCTTCCATGCTGGGAGAGACACCTACAGCAGCAGCGTTTGCCAGCACCTTTCCAGCCGTGGCCTGTAGGAAGCTGTCTCCAAAGGAAACAAAAGCATGATTTAATGGCTACTGAAATGTTGGTGTTGTTCAGTTAAAATTAATTCAGTGAAGAGTTCTTTTACCTTTATACCAGGTTTTAAGCCTATGTTTGGCTGAGATGCTGACTGCAGCCAGGAAGGCAGTATTTGTGCAGAAAACGGTGGAGATACAGCCCAGACTCCTGACAGACTCCAGCTAAAAAACAAAACTACTCATTTTCATCAATATCTGCACATTTCAAGGGGCACGGGAGATGGAGTGCTCTGCCATGCTAAGATTCTCAGCATTTCTGCATATACCTAAGGAAAGTGGAGAGATATTAACCTATACATGAGGAATGGATATTTCCATCAGTGATGGCCCAGCCAGGAAATCACTACTGAATTGACCTGCCTTTCCCATCAGCAGCATGGCAAGATGATGCACTGTCTGCAAGCCAGAGATGTCAGTGCTGTTCTTGGGCAGGAGCCATGCAGTCATTTCATGCTGAGAATCGGACACAAGGATCCACTTTGCAAAGAGGCTTGTGCACTATGAACAAAGAATAATGTGAACAGCTCATTTAAAATATTTATATCATCTAAAACTACTTGTGTGGCACAAACCCAAGAAAGACAAGGGTGCCTATAATAGCTGGCACTGAATGCATGATGGGTTATGCTTACATGATCAGTCAGGCTTGCATAATTCTATTTCTTCCTTTTGTAAGATGCTGGATTCCCTGGGCACAGGCTGTTAGCCCCTGGCCTCAACCCCTGCATTACACGGTGATTGAAGGTGTTGCTTCCCCAGACTTTATCCCCCTGCTCAGCTATTTTGCCACTGCTGCTCTCCTAAGCCAATCTTTCCTTGCTCCCAAGGTTGTACTTCAGTGACCAGCCACTGGCAAAGCTTTGTGTTGTTTATAGCCCCGAGCCTTCTGTTTTCAGTCTGCATCCTCACTTCCAAGGCTTTTTCCAACCATCCTGGGCTCCAGGTAGCAGAGACACCTGATACCAAGCTCTGTTTTGCAGCTAGTGATAACACAAGTTTGACGCTTCAGCCTTGAAAATGTAGCAGAAGGGAAAGTTGCAGAGAGGTCTATGGCTTCTTACTATGTCACCGACAGTAACAATAGCATTTCAGCTGGGAGAGTAGATGGCACACAACCAGGTTGTCAAGAGTTTAAGGTGCAGCATAGGCTGGAAACAAGCAGCTCTTGGAGACTCTCCAGTCAGGCTCCACGTGCACTGCAACCTGACCTAGACAGATTATTTTTGCTAGCCTGGTATTAGGGCTGGCATCCTCATATCACAAAGATTAGGTGCGCTATAAAGGTGCCACGAGAAGATTGGATTAGAGTGATGCAGGTCAAAGACTTAGGTAAAGGTGCTCTTGGTCCCTTGCACAGCTCTGGGCCCCAGTCTCATGTTCTGCCTGCAGTAATTGGCTTTTGGGTTTGAGAAAGAAAGGCCCAAGAGCACTATAAGGAACTGGACAGTATTTCCCATGAGTGATCTGCATGCAGTAAGTACTGCAGCAGTACCACCCACTGCCAGAGACATACCTTAGTGGCTTTCCTGCAGATGCCTGCTCGAGCAGGTTCCTAAATGTGATCGTGCTCTTTCCATGCAAACCCAGCCTCACTTCTCCAGGGACATTTCCATTGATTTCCATGGCTTTGAACTGTTACAACACTCCTCTCCAGCACTGAAGGGAGAGCATCACACTGAGAGAAACACCTACATCCTTCTTCTGATGCATCCAGGGTGACAATCTATTCCTTCTCACCAAGTCCCCGTGAAAGATGAATCCAGGCTCCATGCTTTTTCTTTCTGATTTTTTTTTTTTTTAAAGATGTATGCATTGATTTTTATCAGTGCCAATGTCACAGTGCTCATAATACAAGAAATGATAACAACCTCATTCTTTTTGTGTTTTTATTCAATGTTTCTTGAGCTTTGACTGAAAAGTGCTGGAGGAAAGACCAGGCCAGAAAGATCAGGCTTTGTCCACAAATAAAGTAAACTGTTTCATAGAAATAAAACTAAGCAAAACACTTTGGCAAAGCAAAGTGACAAAGAAAATACATGAGTAGCACCGTGATAGATGGCCATATTTTCAGGACTTTTTTTTTTCTTCCTTATTAATCCTTAATTCCTGACATCCTCTGAAGAGCTGAGCCTTTGCAGGTGAATGTGATGCTCCGGGACTTCATTTGCAAAACCAGCTGTGTTGTGCTATGTGGTATGATGTGCAGAGCTTTAACTGGTGCACTGTAGGTAGCTGGGCTGCATGTTCCTCTTTACGTTTATGTTTGAAGCAAATACCTGAATCCTGGTTTGAGTGCATTTCATTTCCATTTTCCTATCAAGGTCCTTATATGCCTCATACACAGACAAAGAGGGAAGAGGAGCCACCGGGATCTATTCCAACTCACATCCTCTCCCAGTGAGGAGAATGCAACCACTACAATTGCATAACTCCAGCGTTCTCCTGAAGTGCCTCAAACAACTCAAAACCCATCAATTTTTCCTTCCCATCCTCACAAGAGAATGCTGGAGGAGCAGAGGCTTGTTTTGCTAGAGTATCACTTGAGTTTTGGTTCACAGTTGCTATACAAGTTTTACAAGTTTGAAGCAGCAAAGTCCAAAAACATTACCCAGCTTTCTGCCCGCAGCAAGAGGTGGAGAGATCTGTGAGGAGCTGAAGACCTTTGCCTTGGCAGGACCATATGGATTCCTGAGCTGTCTCAGATGGAGGCAGGAGATCACACCTTAGAGACTGAAAGAATAAAAATAACAAAAAGGCTGTAAGATGGTAAGATGCTTAAAAACTGCTTTGGGAAAAACACATTCTTCCTACAGGAGAAAGAAGAGGTAGAAGAGAAGGGCTAGCTGTCTTCCTGTGAAATGCCTTGTTTTCTTTATCACTGAGGTTCTCTTGTGTTTTATCAGCCAGTGAAGCACATGCAAACTTCAAACACCGTTGCAAAGTCTCTGGCACCTGCTTTTATCTGGTTTATGTTGTAAACAAAATTTAGTACTGGAGATGCTACACTTGCTAGAAGATGTAGGGGAGCACCAGCCTTCATGCCTGCTAAAGCAGGGTCCTGCACAGGGAGCACAGCTGAAGGGGAGCACAGCTTCAGTCCCCCACCTATCAGGCTTAGGGTGCATTAATGCTGCATTGTGACCAGCAGCAGATGTACAGCAGAGCTCTTGCATTCCTAAACTAACACAATAGGAACAGGGAACCAAGTCCTGTGCTTTGGGATTAACCTACTTCCCGTTACTTAAGAAGAAACACTATAAATACTTGTGTGGTGCAGAAACTGGAGAAAGCAGATAAGAGAGGAGAAATCTGCACAGGTGTGCATGCTATCCCTTCTCCAATTAACTGCTTTGTTTTCCTTGGGTCTCACCTGCTCTGATCTTCCTCAGTGCCCATTTCCCACCCCATGTCTGGCATACCCATGTCTCTCTCCTGAGGAACGAAGAAGTGGAAATGGTAGGTTTGTGCAACCTTCTCCAGCAGTTAGAAGCCCTGCAGACTTCAATCCATTTTCTCCTCCTTACCACTAATTTGGTTTGCAACTCAAGTAACACTAGACTTGTAGCAATAAATAGCATGTAAAATCACCCTGCATATTGAAGGCACACAGCACATATACCTGCTGGCTTGTAGAAAGAGAAAGGCAGTTGTACCAATGTGAGCAGTCATTTCAAGAATGTTTCAGAGTTCACGGGTCCTTTGGTGAGGAGCAGAAAGGAGTAGCTTCCCATTTGTTGCTCCTGACACAAGGCATAAATACTGATGAGAAAGCATGGAGCTGCACAGGAGTTAAGGCTTCTATGCTCTGGAGCTGGCTGACATTATGAGCCAATCAGCCAATTCTTGAAACACTGAAAAATTCTGCAGTTCTCAGAGGTAAAGTTTCATTTTCAAACTCACTGTGCAAATGCATAACAGGCACAGATACGAGACTTCCCTTGAGATTTGCCTCCTCTCTCACAGACCAGTCTTCACAGCACCTCAAAACATCCACATATGCATCTCATTCATTACTCCAAGCACCAGTGCTGCCCCCCCTTCTCAGCTCAGTTATTTCTCATGGGCACCACAGCAAGCCAGCATTCAGAAAAAGGAAGGGCATTGTGTCCTTCCAGGAGCTGCCTGCCCATCTTCAGCTGGGCTGTGCAGAAGTCCTGTAACAACCAGTGATCAGATGTTACTTGTGCTGTGCAAACAATATTCTGCAGAGACTGTTTTTCTAGGTTGTTTTGTTTTGTTTTGGTTACAGCTGCAAGGGTCAGTCTGATTTTGTGTGTTGTGTCTCCTTTCTACTTACAGCAACATGCTGTGAGGGAGGGAGATCGATCATGTCACCTATTTGTTCTGAGGTCCATGTGTTGAGCTAGAACCAAAATCTCAGCCTTCAGGAAAGTATGCTGGTGACATAAAGCTGGCTGCTGGAGTGACCAGAACAGCAGTAAGCAGTATTTCTAACAGAAGAAAATGGATGAAATACAACTAGGAGTAAGCAATTTGACCTGTTTACTCATGAAGTTGAATACTCAATACCTGCTCCTCATCAGTGCCTTCCTATTGATGGCTTTAGTCCAATAATTCATCTCAAAGCCTTCCCATTTCTGAAGGTTCATGTAAGTTTTCCAAGGAGAGGGCAGCATGTGAGTCACAGAGGGCAGGCCCTGAAGCAGTGAGAAAAACAACCATTCACATAACCCAAACTGCAATTAGAATGAAGTCTTCATAGAATCACAGAATGGCCTGGGTTGAAAAGGACCACAATGATCACCTAGTTTCAACCCCCCTGCTATGTGCAGAGTCGTCAACCACCAGACCAGGCTGCCCAGAGCCACATCCAGCATGGCCTTGAATGCCTCCAGGGATGGAGCATCCATAACCTCGTTGGACAACCTGTTCCAGTGTGTCACCACCCTGAGTGAAAAACATCAGATTGCAAGAGAGAAGTCATTTAATGGAAGTCTTGCCTGTAGGACACGTAAAATTCTGAAGCTCAGAGTTATTCTCCAACTCATATTTGAAAAACCTCTCTTCCACAGTTCAGCACAGCAGAAAGACAAAGACATTGTCTCCTGGCTGACAGATCCAACATTTCACAAAAGCTCAGTTCTTTCCTCTAGCAAAGGGGAAAAGCCCCAGCTCAGATACTGACTGCCACCAAACAGGAGTTGGAGGTTGGCCAGTGGGTGGAAATAGAAGCAGTGGTACAACTTATCACGGTGTCTGCATCTCCTGAAGGGTCTCCTCCTATATGCAAAAGCAGACTAAAAAATGTAGACAGAACCTGAAGAAACATGAGAGTTTTCAAAGTAGCAGTTCCTAAGGGACTGTAAATTCTCATTTCTTTGCTGGCAGCAAATTAACAAACTGAGTGCAGTGCTAATGCAATCAAATCGCTATTCCTCTTCTAAGGACAAGTGTCATCACTTAAAGGTATGAATTCTTAAGAGTCCCATCATTATCACACAGCACTGCAGTTATTGGGACAGAGGGTGCTTGTAATCAACATGATTGGCTCTCTGCAATTGTAAGGAGCTCTTGATTTATTAGGGAAAGCAGCAAAATTACATTCAGGAAAATGTTATCAACACTAGATACGTCTGAAAGCAGCCCTCAGCTGTATGGATGCTCTTACTCTTTTCCAAAATTCTTTAGAGAATTTTCATTTATATCTAAGATTCTGGAGCAGCAAATTGTAGAAAAAAAATTGCAGGTACATGAGCAACAAGAAAATCATCAGCAGCATTCAGCATGATGTTGCCAAGGGAAAGTACGCTTGACCAACTAATTAACTTGTATGGTGAAGTGGCATAGTAAACAAGAAGAGAGCAGTGCACATTGTCTACCAGGACTTCAGGAAGGCCTTTGAAATCATCTTCCCTAGGATTCTCAGTTTGTCATTGATGCCAAAAAGGCTGAAGTTATGCTAGGCTGCATAAGGAGGAGTGTGACCAGCAGGTGGTCACATGTGGTTTACTCAGCACTGGTGAAGAACCTCGAATACTGGGTCCAGTTCTGGACTCCCCAGTACAGTCCAGGATGGACATACTGGAGAGTATCCAATAAAGAACTGTGAAGATAAAGACTGAAATAGCTCTCCTATGAGGAAAGGCTGAAAGAGCTGGGACTGGTCAGCATAGAGAACAGAAGGCCCAGGGAGAATCGCACCACTGCCTACAAATACTTGAAGGGAATGCTGAAGGATGGGGATATGCTCTTGTCGGTGGTGCCCTGCTCTAGGACAAGAAGCAGTGAACACAAATCAGAGCACAGGGGATTCTTTGAACATCAGGAAGAACTTTCTACGCTGTATGGGTGACAAAGCACCCAGAATGGTTGTAGCCCCACTCCTTGCAGACCTTTGAAAGCTGCTTAGAGATGGTCCAGGGCACTCTGCTCTGGGAGTGCCCTATTTAAGCAGAGGTTGAACCAGATGGACCCAGAGGTCCCTGCCAACCTCAGTCACTCTACAATTCTGTGAAATTAAGGGCACTGAAGGACTTGCACTGATAGTCCAGTAACATTGATTTCCCATGAAATCCAGAAGAGAAATGTAAGCACTTCCTGGATCTTGGTGGCGTATCACTTTTCACTACCAACTCTATCTGGCCATGCCTCTTCATTGGTACTTCACAAACTGGGAAAAAGAAAAAGCAAATAATAATAAAAAAGAAGCTATTTTAAGTGCTATATTCCTATTGCTGCATCTGCTGGCAGAAATGGAAGAAGCAATATTATTTTACCATCTAAAAAATGTAATTTGCAACACGAGGCAAGCTGCAACTTACCTGTGTGTGGATCACCACAGTATGGAAGCAGAATCACCTGTAGAATTAACAACTTCAAGCTGATTGAGCAGAATTAACAACTTCAAGGTGATTGAGCCGGACCTGAAATTTCAGCCTCTTGCTCCTGTGGTTGACATTCCTGTTGCTGCTGCATGGCTTATCTCAATTTCCTTCTCTATAAAATCAACTGCTTACTATTTTACTACATCACAGTTCTGTCTCACAGGAAAGAGCTTCAGAAGTACAAAGTGTATTATTTTGATGAATGATGGGTAATTAAGGAAAAAGGTCATTGTGAAGTCTGACTAAGTTTAAGGCTAAGAGCACTTACCATTTTCTGCCTTTAAATAAAAAGCAACTCCTCCAGGAGGAATTTTGCTTTTAGTTGCATAGTTGCAAATATATGGCTGAAGGGTATAATCTCAGCTCTGCAACCAACCTTTTGCATGACCTTGGGCAAGACACGTTTTAGCTGTCTCCCCCCTTCTTTGCACAGCTGTTTAGATAACATTTTGAGGCAACAACTCTCATCCTTCATATAATATTAGCACATCAAGCTTACATTTTGACAACAGTAATTTAAAACTTAACATTCCCTGTGAGCACAAGGCTCATCAGATTTCTTCAGTCTGACACTAAGTGGGCAAGTGATGAACTGACAGATGAAACTCAGCATAGGCTAAATACAGAACAGTGCACATAAGAAAACACAGTTGTAACCTTTGTTCATAATGATGGGCTCTGAAATAGCTGTTACCACTCAGGAATGAAACCTGGAGGTTATAAACACTAAAAATGACAAAGGCATCAAGTCAACGCTTCCCTGCTTTTAAAATAACAATCACTGTTACAATTTAGAAAAGTAAAAAGGCAGCAAATGGTTCTGCCACGATGCAAATCCCTGTTCTTTAGACTTCAGGGTTGGTAACACACTACGGACATCTTGTTCAGCTCCTGGCTGACATGTCCTAAATGTCCCTCTCAGCTTGCTGCTAGCATCAGGACGCTGCCAAATCTTCCTTAAGTAGGCATCTAATCTAGATTCTCGGAAGTAATGAACAGTTTGTGCTTAGCCTGAGAGGGGATTCAGTAATTCAGCACCTCAGAGAATCAAAGCCCTTACAAGGTAACACAGAATTAAAGTTTAACTTTAGGAAACCTGGACTGAAAAATATCAAACCTGTTCACTAAAGTAATATAACCAATACTGCACTGCCAATCAGGCAAATGTAACAGGCCACCATTCTATTCATTTTCTGTAATCATGATTTTCTAAGGCATCACACAAAATGAAATGAAAAATATTACTGCTCTAGATTACAGTTATGAAGTTATGTTTACAATATATCTTACAGAAAAAAAGGTTGGTGCCTAACTTCAAGTACAAAAAGACAAGGAAACAAGTGCAAGTAAAAGTTCATAGGTGTAACAGAACTCCAAGTGTTGTGGAGCTTTTTGACAGGGTGCTGACAAATGATGGAAGGAAAAAAGGATTCATAAGCAGGAAGAGCTGTCAGTGTTAAATGGAAGGGAATTTGAGAACCTAAAGTCAGTAATAACAGTTTCCAGAGGAGGTAGGAAGTAGAGAATTCAGAAACTACATTTTTTAAAGGCATGCAAGGACCAGCCTTATCTGACAAAGCCTGAGCCATCACATAAACATACATTAAGTGGAAGAATATGCATTTTCAAAAAAGAGAATACTTTTCTATTAACTACCTTAACTTACAAGTCACCTGTAAGACCTTAAACTAAGGACCATGATACGTTTGACCCTTTTCAGGCTTCCATGTCAGCCTCTGTGTCATTTCCTGCAGCAGCACCTAGAGGCCAACTGCTCACAAACCACACTCCAACATCACTAAACTCTGCTGCACCCAGCAAAATTACTTGCTACAAAGGAACGAAGCTTGAGGTGCAACTAAGGCAATGTACATCTGCTAACACCTCAGGAGGAGGTCAGCTGTCTTAGTGACCCCACGGTACAGATAAATACTTTTTACAGAATATTTGTGTCTCCCCTATGCAGATCACGAAACCAAAAAGCCCCTTTCTCTGTATTTACAGAGCTAAGTGTTAGGCCTTAAACACTGACGATGATCTTTATAACTAAAAGGCACAGAGGTTGCCAATAAAACAATTCTCAGCAAACAGAAGAAAAAGCCTGTACTCAGGAAACAGCTACTCATTCAGAACAGCAGTATTTGCTGAAATAAAAGCCAGTTCCTATTTCAAGTTAAGTTGAGATCACAATAAATGGATTACCAGCAGGTACCTTTCCGCAGCATGACATACAAATTATTTAACTCTTGTAAGCAAATATATGCTAATTGCTGTTAGCCTAATTTCTTCATTTTACTACATAGTAGAAAGGGCTTCCAAGCATATTGCTCAAGGTCAAAGAGAAAACTAATAACAGAGATAATAACAGAATCTGAATTCTGTTATGGCCCCAAGACCTGTGGTTTCAGCATTAGTCAGGCTGGTTCTTCACTTTTGCTGCAGTGAGGTTATCCTAATGGTGGATTACAGCCACTGCCAACAGTGGAAACGTGCCATAGAAGTGACCACCTTCTTGTGTAACAGGAGACAGTAAGGAAGCTGACACACAGTAGGTAAAATACAAGTTTTTTTAAAAAAAATTGCTTTCTCTTTTACAGGCAAATGTTTGTACAGAGGTTGTTGGAACACAAGCAGACAAAATAAGCGAGAAACAAGACGAAGGGTTTGTCATATGGATCTGCAGCCAAAACTTAATAAAAAGGCAATAACTGGAGATACTCACAGCACTGATCAACTACAGGTCTATATCCCCTCCCCCAGGTACATGTGTATAACAGGAAAAATACATCCAGCATCAGCTTTTGAACAGCTAAAATGCCCTCAAGGCTCCCTTCCATTTTAATACCTACACAATTTCAGTGGCAATTGTAGATGCAACAGAGCACACAGACAACCACCATCACTGCACAGCCTTCTCTTGCCACCTGTCACATACTGTTCCCAAACAAAAGGTGAACATGAAATCAGAGCAGAGTGCTACATACTATTTTACATCAGACTGAAAAGAGCTGCAGTGTTTAGAAATTTAGTTTGTCATTTCTTCATTTTTCTATGAGAATTTTCTTCCATTGCTTTCTTCTTCGGTATCAATCAATTAAAAAGTTAGTTACCTACATTAGAAGAATTGAGAATCTAATAGCTGGCCAGGTGAAAGAATGAGTTTCTCTCCATTCTATACACAGTATTTCAATAACTACCTGCAATCAGTTAACACTGGTTTTCTAGCAAAGACTGCCTGACAGTATAGAGCATCTGCTAACAGTCCACTTATTCTGATTCAAATGCTTAAGCTTTTTAATTTCCTTTCTCCTTTCACTTCCCTCTATTAAACCTGTTTTCTTTGGACTTGGAAGAAACACAAACTCACTCCTTGTTGCTTTAGTCTCCATTCTGGCATAGAAAATATTGTGCTGAAGTAAAAAAAAAAAACAAAAAACAACAACAACAACAAAAAACTACCTGCCAACTGCCCAACAACCCCAGATGACTCTGGTGTGCAGAGATGGAGGACTGACAAGCAAGAGAAATATCAGGAAAGAGAAGCATAATAGCACACAGTCCTTTTCCAGAGCTTCCCACTTACTGTGGACGCTGACCAGGAAACTGTGAAGAAGCACCAGAACAAGGAAAACAGGAATACAGACAAAGCATTTCCTCAGCAGTTGGTTTTCAAAATCATGAAGTCATGGATGAAAAGTTCAAAAAACCAAGGATTCCCAGAGCAATAAGCAGAATTGTGCAATTCAAAAACACACAGACGTGAATCTTAATTTCAAAGGGCTTTATATTACAAAAAATGAAGTCACAACGAATGCGAAAAATCCATTCAATGAGGCTTGTTTCCAGTCTGCTAGGAAAGCTACTTTCTCTTCTTTTTTTCCCAGCCTACTGCTGAAAACACGATTGCCAAAACAGTGACACCTCGAGCTAGATTTTTAAAATCAAACTTGCTCTGCCAGATCCAGTACTCTGAACTTGTCCAGGTTGTAGAAACAAGCCTTCACCACTCGGCCGCCAAAGTATCTTCCATTTAGATCCACAACAGCTATAATTGCAACAAAAAACAGGTCAGCAAGCAGCAATTCAGTGACTAAAAATTTGAGTCTAATGAGCGAGACTTTGATCTCTTTGAGGTGAACACTGAAATTCATACGACACAGTTTAGTAACATACCTTTAATTGCAGACTCAACCCGTTCAAACTCCAAAAATATTCTTACAGCTTCATCATCAGGGGCACCAGGAATCTGACAGAAAACCCAAAAACAACAACAAAAAAAAAAACAACCCAGCAGATCTGATTAGAATAGCAACAAAACCACTGTTCTACGAAGCACTTTTTCGCAAAAGTAGAATGTAAAATTAAGCCAATATAATTCAATTCTCCAGTTGCCAAAGGGAGGTTGAAGACTGCTGAACTTGGGTCCTGCTTCTCTATGGAAACCTTTCAAATCAGCTAGGGTGAAAAGTTTCAGTAATCTAAACTTGTAAGCATCTCAAAGTAAAAGATTAATTTAACAGGAGGAACTAAAAAAGGTTCCAAAAACACAACACTCAAGGACTTTGCTATTTCTGACATTCAGAGTTTGCACTTTACAAAAATTGGAAACAGAATCACAACACAACAAAGGACCCTTTGAAATCCTCTAATCTATGCTGCTCCTTCACAGCAGCAGTGTGCCAGTCATGAAAGACAAACGGCCAGTTCACTTTTGGAGTAGCCAGAACGGGAGAACGATTCTGTCTTACCTCAAAGATGACACATTTCCCAACCTTGCCATATTTTTCACATTCTTCCTTAGTTTCAACTTCTAGATCTTCATCCACCTCACCTGCACCCACCATATTCTGAAAGTTTAAACAATCAACGTAAGTCGTTGGATGCAGCCTGCATAGATAATAATGTAGATAAATCACAGATGCATGCAACTGTGACTATGAATAATTTAAGCTATTGTTTACCAGGTCAAGAATCATTTTGTCACATTCCAGAGCCCAGGCACTTCCCTAATACTAAGACACTGTGACATGGTCACTGCATAACCTAAACTAATGTTGATTTACAGTCACAAATTGTATCAAAGGAAAGTATACATTTTCTCCACCACACACAGAGCACCACCTAGGTGCAGTTCAGAATTGTCCAAACTGCACAGAGTAACTGTAACAGGAATGCAGGTTTTACCATTTAAATCAGTTGTGTATGGTGGAAATACCAAGACACAACTTACCCTTAGTAAGACCACTTTAGTTGGGCATTTCAGTATCTCAGTCAATGGATTAGAATCTGCTTTCTTGGTTGCATCTGCTAGGAAGAGAAAAAAAAGTTAATCATGGAATCATTTTAGACTAATGCTCATATGAAGGCTTTAATCAGCTTTTTACTGTTAGCAAACAGTGAAACAAAGGCCATTAAGTATAGTTTTGTAGAGGTAGGAAGAGATCTTGTCGCTTCTTGGAAGGACAGTATGCACAAAAATCACTGCTACAAAGATCACAGACAACGTGCTATTTCCTTGAGGGAAATCATTCATGAGTTTAAAATTGCATCAGATCCTCTAAGAATTAAAAACCAGATCTCCTGACTTCCAACACTTGTGTTCAGGCAGAAGTGCTGTTCCAGTAAGTGGAGATGCAAACAACAGCAGGGAAATGAGGACATTATCTAACGCACATGATAGGGAAAAAAGCCAGCAGGAATACAGCACTGAAGTGAATATACAGATAGAAGGTTACAAACACTAAAGAAGGATGGCTAATAAGGGAGGATGAGCTAAAATAAAATAATTAATAGATCACTTTAAAAGAATTTATAAAGGGAAGTTTCCACAAAAAAGAGCATGAGGCACTGTTCCAATTAAGCAGTATTTTCTGCTAGAACTAATAGCTAACAAAAATCCAGGAGCTTCCACTGAGCACAAACTATTATTTCCCACTATCATTTTCACAAATGTACTGGTGCAAGACAACATTACCTTTCTCTGTAGCATCTCCAACAATGATCTTGCCACCCCTCTTGCTGGTTTTCTCTACAGAGAGTGCTGTGCTCAACCCCTGTTCGTGCTTTCCCAGCCCTTGGCCCTCTCTGAAACCATACTTCTGCATGATTTTATGAGCCACTGTCCCTCTGCAAAAAGGAAAAAAACATCAGTTAGTAAAGGTTTCTTACAACAGTGTTGTCACTGCATTTCTCCAGAGTGTGCAAGTACTCAAAAGTTGCTCACACTTTTCCAAACACATTCAAGGTTCTAGTAGCAGAGCAAGTCACACATCATGCCAAGGTCCATTTAGTCCAGTTTCTGATCTCTGTCAGTGGCTGGTATCAAAAGCCTGAGAGAAAAGGTGGAACCTAATGTGGAACCATATGCTTCCCACATTAGATCACATTACACTACCTACTGTTTTGAAGTGTGCATAAGGTCCAAATCACATGGTTTTGCCAGCACTTCCTATGACAAACCTGGATATTCTCAGTATTAACTGACACAGCTCTTCTTTCTGAATTTTCAAGAGCTTACTTAGGTAATAATCTCCAATCTATTAAAAATACCATCTTCATTGGCATTTATTTGGAGCACATACCTGGATAAGCCAAGGCATGAAAGAAATGTCATGCTACAGTAATTCACACCACAGTAAATAATCTACACTAAGTCACCTCCATTCTACCAAGAGGCATTTAAGATTGCACAGAAAACACTGGATCAGTGACTACATGACATATACAAAGGCCTGGCTACATAATGCTTGAAAGCTGAAACATTAAGCCACAGGATAAACAGTAGTCAATTGTATAGACAAAACATTTTCTATAGCAGCACCTCCTTCAATGAAGTTCCCAGTGCAGTGCTAAATAGAGGAGGTAGCAATACCTCAATGTGCTCCCCAGTACTACTTCAGTTCCATGGTTTGTTGTTGTTGTTGTTGTTTGATTATCTTTTTTTAAACATTGCCCAGAAAAATGACGTTTCTATTGAAAAATGGATTGAAAAAAACTTCTCCAAAAATAAATGTAGTGTAACAGTGTAATAAACTATGCTTTTATGGCTGCATTTCGTCCTGCATCCAGTTTGGATCACATCAAATCTGCACTTCTGCAACACCCAGTATGACTGAGAAGAGAGCACACAGCTAACCATGACACCTTTCAAATGAGGTCTCGGGGCTATTTTTAACTACACATTTGACTTCACTTTGCCACCCACTGTAGAAACACAAGCATCACACACAACAAGGACGCCAGGCAGAAAAGTAAACTGACAGATTTGCAACCACAGCTGCTCCCACACTCGTGCAAATATGCTTTGAATTTCTGAAGAAACGAACTGCAGTTGAAACAGGCACATAACAAAATTAGGACAAGGCTGGAAAAGAAACCTAGTGGAACTGACAAGCCACCTTTGCTTTCCTGCAGACTACATTAGCTTGGATTGTACAACCCATAAACGCTTCATGCTGGAACTTGTCTTGAAAACACAGCTCTCTCAAATGCAGTTCTCTCATTCAAGTCAATCCACTGCTTTTTCTGTATCCTGTCAGTTCTGTCTACTTGCACTCAGGCTAACCATATACACACAATGTGTTATTTACTTTACTGAAAACTATTTTAACTTTCCATTCCTGTCACCTTCTAATGCTTTTTTCCACCAAGTGTAAATATGTCAAACATTTACCCCATGTTAGCAAGGAATGAGTTGCTAGGTCCTGTGGGGCTACGAGGTCTGTCTGGTTCATCGTACACTGGAGGAGGAATGGCTGCTTTGGAAGATGGTGCCCGAGGTCTTGATTCATCTTCGTATGGGAACGATGCTACAGCTGAAGAAAAGAGACATTTGCTTTGTCACTAAAATATGCTGCATGTTACAAATGCTACAATACGATGCTTTCAATTTCAGCTCATTTAGAGAAAGATCTCTATCACAGAATCACAGGGTTGGAAGGGACCTCAAGGATCATGAATCTCACCTCCCCCCTGCCACAGGCAGGGCCACCAACCCTAGATACTAGACCAGGCTGCCCAGGGCCTCTACTTGCAAACTGTACCTTTTCTGCTTTATACAAAAATGTCTTTCACATAAACCCAAACCAGAAGAACGTTTCCTATGCACACAGAGCTTTAACATCGCCTTATCTTCTTTCCCTTGCCCCAAGATTTAAACTTAGAGTTATTCTGGATTTTTGTCATAGAACAAATAATGAGTTTACATACACATCGTGCATGTGTAAGTCTGTAGCACATTCATTAACTTCTTACTTATCAAGCTGAGAAAAACATTAAGCAGCCACCTGCACCACAGTGAGCCTACCCAGACAGGGGACAAACAAACCCAACGTTCCATTCATCAGAACACAGTTGTGACATTATGTCAATACACACATCTTAGGCCTAAAGGACTGTAAAGAAAGCATACTGTACACTTACACAAAGGAGAAATCAGTCTTCCAAAAAAGAACCAGCACAACTCAAAATATTTATACAGATATCTCTGATAATTTCTGAACTGACACAGCATGGGGAAGAGACACATATCATCCAGATTAGATTACTATCTTCCACTGAGAAGTCAAACTGAAAAATGTAAAAAAAAAAAAAAAAAAAAAAGCCCCACAACAAAAAACCTACAGTACACTGAAGAAAACACACAGAACACACTTTTGAGTGTATTTAGGGCCTTTTAAACTGAATTTGTTTTAAATTATCTTATTGTGAACTACTGTTTATATCTTTCCCACTATGTCATACGTGAAGTTTGAGAACACTGATGAGGAAAAAGAAAATACTATCTAGAATCAGAGCACCTCAAGTTGGAAAGGACTCACAAGGCTTTGAGTCCACCTCTCAGCTCCACCCAGGACCACCCAAAATCCAAACCCTATGTCTGAGGGCACTGTCCAAACGCCTCTTGAACTCTGGCAGCTTGGTGCCACCCTCTGGTGCAAAGCTTTCCCTAACAGCCCCTGCCCCAGCTCCGTGCTGTTCCCTCTGGCCCTGCTGCTGTCACAGAGCTCAGCACTGGCCCCTCTTGCCCCCAGTGCAGAGCTGTGGGCTGCCATGAGATGGACTGAACTGCTGCTGCACTTCTGCTACAGCGCTGTTTTCTGAGGTTTTTCCAGTCTAGCTTTGGGTATCAAGTAACCAGCAGCACAAAGATTTCTTTGTAAGCTCATCTCACAGAGCTCTCCCCTCAGGATATTTCTAACGTTTCCAGCCTATATTTATTTTTCCTTGACTCTACTCAATCGCTCCTAATTATTTACTCAGGACAATTTCTGTTTCTAGTGTTTACACACTTCAAATGCTTTCACTATTATATCACTCACTTACTCTGCCAACCTTCCATTATTTTATTTTAAATCTTCTTTCAAATAAAATCTGGAAAGTCCTTTACGTGCACAGCTTAATTATTTTTAAGGACATAAAACAACGAACAGCACATTGTGTCACTTAAAAACTTAATCAGACATACAAAAAGAGCCCTGAGCATTTTGTTCTTACAGCAAGAGTCTGCCACCTAGTGGAATACTGCGACCTTCAACCTGAGTTCATCGAGGACAACCCTTCTGCACGTGTAATTCTTCAACAAATATTATTTGCTTTATCTATTACTAGTAAAATGGAAATAGGAACTTATCTTTTGCCTCTAAAGTAAGACCTTCAACGTTTCAGCTTTCACACAAAGATGATAGCTGCTTAAGAGGATTTTTCTGAGTGTTCTTTGGTTATCCCTCAAAGATCTTAGAAGTTGCGTTTGCAGTGCCTGATTGCTTTAGAAAAGGGTCATTCATAAAGCACCTCTGAAAGCCGAGGGCAATGGAAGAATTCTCTCTTCATACCACTGAGGTTTTTCATCCACCTTTCTGCAATACCACTTCTTTTACACCACAAATGAATAACTGGACACATTTACAACAGAGCAGCCTGCTAAACCACTTCTACAGCCATACAGAAAGAATCCTTTAGCATAAGACAGGAAACAGTATTATTATGGGTTCCCCACAGCCTCCCTGCAGTCAACAAACAACTAAGACAAGTAATCAGGCAAGAAACAATCACTTGAAAAGAATAGCAGGATGACTTCACTGAATAGAAACCTGAGTGAGAATTAAGAAATATTACTGCTGTCAGAGAACAGGATTTTGTTGTACTTACGTTCTTTGTCCTTCTCAACCAGAGAAGTAGGTGGTGCAATTGCAGCTCCTCCCATACCTATGAGTAAAATGGAAGAGAATATGTTTGTGTCATTATGTTCTGCTGCTTGGAATAGCTGCACTGAGGTGTAACGCAGCTGCTGGCTCCAAAAGCAGCAGCAAGAGTGTGAGTGATATGAATGAAAAGCACATCAAAGAAGATCCCACTGCAATCACGTGCTGCATGTTGTTTCCAGAGTCAATATATTGCACAGAATTTCAAAAGTAAAGGCTACAAGGGAAACAAACCTTCAGTCCTAAAACAGTTCAACTAAGCCAATACTCTGCTCAAGTTTGACTACACTTACATAAGAGAATGGTACAAAGCCCCTTCCCTATTTTAATATGCAGCATTTTAAGGTAGTCACTGACTTCCAAGGCAGAGCCAATATTTTCCATGTCCGTGTCAGAAATTTACTTTTCTAAAATAAATCAGACCTGAATTATTCACTCAAATTGTTGTTGTTGAGAAGAATGAAATTTCATTTGGTTTGTGCTAAGGTATCATCCCAGCACGTATTTTGCTAACTAGTTCTAAGAGCATTCAAATCACCAGGAATGGTAAGCACCAGTAGCTAAAGCTCAACAGCGATTCTCGTGGCTTCATTTTATTCCACGCTTTCCTTCTCTCCTGGAATTCCACACCGTGCATAAAGGTAAAATAGGTATTGATAAACCAGTGGAAAGCCACAAATAATTGAGAATGCACCTCCTCCAAGGAAAAAAAAACACTGTATTAAAATAGTTATAATGTAATAAAATACTGGGTTTATTCCAATGGCTCGAATGTTAACAGTATGCCTCTCAGCTAAGAGAAATACAAAATACATTAAACCAGGACTGTGACCATATCCTCCTCCTCCCTGCATTTTTCTCCTATTAAGAAAATAAACAGCTCTCTTACTTCTTTTTCTTCTCTCCCTTTCGTAATCTTCATCTTCATCAGAATCTGGATCTGGTCTTCTTGAAAACCCACTGGCTTCATGTCTGTCTTTACGTCTTCTAGGAGACACAGCAAGTTAGGATAAGAAACAATTCAAGTCTGCTTTAACTCATGATACTACTTTGCCATATGAATTTAATGGCATTCGGCCAATCAGATTAGCATTTTATAATGTGTTGTCCATGAAAGTGAAAGTAAACACCCTTTTAGGTTTTTTGTTGTTGTTGTTGGTTTGCTTTTATCCTTTTTTTTTTTTGTAAAATAGAAAATGGATTCAAAACAAGATCGTTTTCCACCTGCAAATCAATCAAGGATGAAGTATGGAAACGAAGAAGCCTATGAATAAGTGTAGCCCAAGCTGATGACAGTGACTGACAGACTATAATGGGAGAGGTGCTGGATGCAAGCAATAGCAAGGTAGCAGTGACATGAATTAATCACCCTGCATTGAAGAGAAATTCAAATTTCAAATTCCTTTCAAATTCCCCACCAAAGGCTATCTGAAGCAGTATTTAATCAGTCAGTTTTTAATAAAAAAAAACAATCCTCATGCTTAAACAGTGTAATTCCACAGACTTTATGATTCGTACTACGATGAAACTGCTTATTAGTTTCACTTAGAATAAGCAAATGTAATCTTATTTCCTGGCTGGCAGATGTCTTACCACCTATTTCAACAGAACTTTGAATCTGCATTCAACCTTTAATAAGATTAAAGAGATTTCTTATTCCACAGAAAAAGCATTGAGCTACTTAAAGATTTCTTTTGGCCAGAAACAAAAGAGAAATAAATACAGAAAGTATGCTTCAACTGAATGCAGAACATGAAGTAACTGGCAACTATGGTTCATAAAGGCAGTGCTAGCTACGCCTTTAAAACTGGAATGAATTCACAGGTCAGTGTGAAGTACGTGAAAAGAGAAAAGATGATTTATCTCTGAGTGTTGAAAGCATTTCTGATGTCAGGTTACACTGACATGAAACACTTCAAAAATAATCTTATTTGCTAAACCTAAGGAAATTTCCTGACACTCTTCAGGGGGATAAAACCAAACAGACGTACATTTAACAGCCTATTCTTCACCTAACTGCCAATACGCCACACATTAATGCCTTACTTTTCTCTCTCTTCTATTTCCTTTTGCCTCTCCAGCTCACGCTGCCTCTGTCGTTCCTCTCTTTGCCGCTTCACCACTTTTTCATAATCATTTGGAAACATGGGATCATACTCATCTGCCAGAGGAATCAATACATCTCCTGCAGAAAAACCACTAGGTACGGGATCCTTGGAAGAGAAAAAGGAGAACAGGGACGTTTGTCAGCTGAGATCATAGAATCACAGTCCTGGGCAACCTGTTTCACGTGTCCTTGCTTGAGTAGAGCTGTTGGACCAGATGGCCTCCAAAGGTTCCTTCCAATCACAGCTGTATCACTGTGATAACCATTTGTATCATTACACAAGTCCAGTTCCAACACTGGTGCAATTACAATTACCTTCATTATTTACCTGACCAAATCACCATTTTGCAAAGTATTTTGAAGCTGTCCAGAAGAGATATGATAAGAGCAATGTTCTATTTTAATTGTACATTCAACAGGATGCTTTCATGTTGTACAGAATCATAGAATCACTAGAATCACTCAGGTTGGAAAAGACCTTAAAGATCATTGAGTCCAACCTACCTAAGAGACCTAACCATACTACCCTAAAATTAGCATCACATAGAAATCTGTAAAAAGCTGAAATGCTCATTAATTTAAGAACCTGTGAGTTGAGATTCCAATTCTGGAAAACAATCAGTTCTTTTAGCACTCAGAAAGACCATTTAAAAATAAAATGCAGATGGCTGCCAAAGTATTCCAATTCAGAGACATCTGTTAGCAGATGGAGCCTATCTGCTTCTTGAGTTAATGGTTCTTACCTTTAACCCAGCTGCTACATGAGGTGGTGTGTCCACGATCTGTCTTTCATCAGAAGAACTCCCTCGCTTCAGGTCAATCACTGGAGCAAGTACTGTTGTCTGCTTGGTTCTCTGACTCTGAAAAATGGCCAAAACATAAAATGCCTAAAAAAGCTACAAAAACCATTTTCTATCTTTTGTTTCCTTTCTATAAGATAACAAAATAGCACACTTTCCTCCTTCTAAGCAAGAGAGACTTTGCTTGTGCATGCACTAAAACACACAACTAAAATTCACAGATAAGTGAATGCTTTGCACCAGGATGAAAAGCACACATTAGAAGCTCAGGGGATCTCTTCAGATCAGGTTGAACCTAGCAGATTTTTTTCAAGAAGGGTCTTAAACCTATTCTGAACACATACTTTACCATCCAGTAAAACGTATCGATGTATATTCTCCATTTTTCAAACTTGTTCTGTTCTATTACTGCTGTTCTATTTCATAGAATCACAGAATGGCCTGGGTTGAAAAGAACCACAATGATCATTGAGTTTCAACCTCCTGCTATGTGCAGGGTCGCCAACCACCAGACCAGGCTGCCCAGAGCCACATCCAGCCTGGGTATTTGCACACATACAGACAAAGAAAATACCTAACACAGCAGCCATTTCAAATTTCATTCCCACACATGGCTCCAACTAACAGCAAAATCCTGCTGTCGATTTTAGCAGCGTAAATCAGCATTAATTCAACTGACAAATTGCCATGTCTCAGTAATCATTTTCTATCTGTACCAGTATTTAAGTAACCTCACTCTAGACCTTACAGATCACAACGAATGTACACATATCCTGCATGAATCAAAGCAGAATAACAGTACTGTGTAAAGCCACGAGATGAAATACTGTCACAATAAAAGAGCAGAAAACAGCTCTGTTGGAGTTTAAGCTCAAGGAATTGGCTTGCACTACTTCTCCCTTCCATGCACACGCACAGTTTCTCTAAGAATTTCTAATACACAATGATTTGTACTTTAGCACCTAAGGCCCTTCAAACAGAAAGCATAAATCGATGCAGATAGATAAGTAATAACTCTGTAAATAATGACCAGAATAAACATCACTGACAACTTTGAAGAGCAGCACAATCTTTACTTACACTTTAAACAAGAAAAAAGATAATTAACCTCATTATCTTCAATGTTAAATGTGAAGATCAGCTTTTGGCTCAAGTAGTAACAAAATTTGAGGCTCACAGCAAACACCAATTCTTTGTTAATTTTCATCTTGCCATACTTCCTTGAACAGACCTGAAGGAAATGCATCTTTTGTGCCTCCCACCTGTTTTGTGAGGCCCCTTGCTAGAAACCCACAGACAACAGGACAAAATCACCTCAAATCTGTATTATAAGGTCATGAACTCTCAATGATCTGAGCATGAAAGAATATTTAACAACAGGAAGCAAAATTAGGAAGAGCCCATACCTTTGCTTGAGTCAAAGCTGCCTTCTTCACCTGCAGTTGAGACTGTAGTAGTTTGAAGTTTTTAGACCAGCCTTCTGTTTTGGAATCGCTGGTCTCAACTCCCAAGTCATCGTAAAGTGACATTTTTTTTCAATTTAAAACTGGAAAACAACAACAAAAGGTAAATCAGATGATGTCACTATGCCCAGTGCCTAGCTGCTGCTATTTCAGGTATGTCTGGTCTTGTAGCCTTGAGATTTTAAATATCCTTTTTTTTTTTTTCCAAGCCAGAGAGAATTCCAAGCAATAACACTGCTGGTTTTTGGTTGTTTTTTTTTTTTTTTTTTTTTTTTTTTGCTGCACAGTAGCAGACATACAGGACCTACAAGTAAGACTGTGCAAAAATAACCACTTTAAAGGCAATGAGTACTCTTCAAAAGTTGATAGGTGTTAAAAACATCCTAAGTTTACACTTCCAGCAGTATATATCAATCATTTCAAGCTCTGAAGTTGCACTGTAACCCAGACCAATATTTGGAGATTTACAATGAAATTCAACATCAAGTGCATCACAATCCTCAAAACTTCAAGATCCAGACAGAATTATTCTCTGTTGATGTTAAAATTGATATGCACAAACATATCAACACTTCATTCACCTGCTTAAATACTGCTACTTTTTTGCCTCTCTGCACATTCAAAAAGGGTATCTTACTGTAATTCTATTTGCCAGAGTATTTTCACAACACTTAAAGGCCTTGCAAATACACAGACATACATTTATACAAAATTAGCAAAACATCAGCAGCAACGCAAAATAAAATATATCACCTTGTGTGTTACTTCATCTAGCATGAAAGGCAGAAGGAAAAATGTGAATATAAAGAGAAATCCACCACCTGTGGAACAACCTGTAAGGCCATTATTTAGTCTCGATGAGGCCTGGACTATAGTCTCTCCTGCCAAGAGCTTCAGTTTGTTAATTTACTGCAATATTACTGATGAACAGATTGCAGTGAAATTCTACAGATTCATCAGCAAGATCTTGCTTTCACAGATCTGACAGGGAACTCAGCATATAGGTGTTCTTTGCTAAAGATATATCTGAGATGCATTTAAACTTAGGGGAAAAGTCTCAGGTAGAGCTGACAGCAAGCCCCAAAGGGGTCACACAGCAAAAATAAAAGGCAAACAAATGAGATTTTATCTTGCAGTGGAATAGGAACGGCCAGGGCTTGGTAGAACAGAGTTCACTGCAAGATACTGGAGAAGACAGGATTATTGGGGGTTATTGCACATATGGGCACGAGGAACACCATACATACAGGAACACAGCACAAGGGAACAAAGGGCGGGCAGGGTGAGAACAAGGTTAGAATACAAATTCCTGACTGCCGCAGGGAAGTGCAGTCTGTGAATCACAGAATGGCTTGGGTTGGAAGGATCAAGTTCCAACCCCCTACCACAGGCAGGGCCACCACATAGATCTGGTACGAGACCAGGCTGCCTAAGGCCCCATCCAACCTGGCCTTGAACACCTCCAGGGATGGAGCATCCACAGCCTCTCTGGGCAGCCTGTTCCAGCACCTCACCGCTCTCTGTAAAGAAACTCCCCCAAACGCCCAATCTAAACCTTCCCTTCCTCAGCTTAAAACCATTCCCCCTTGTCCTATCACTGTCTACACCAGTGAAGCAGGAGTTCTGCTACTCCGGGGCAGATAGCACACACCTGGGGTACGTTACTGGACAAGTATAAATAGACAGGACTTTGCACCTCCAATTTGAAAGGGATGGGCTGCAGCACACCGGGGGCCGAGGCAGCAAACACAGAGCTTGTAACCAGCCACGCACAGCCTGCCCTGCAGGCGGGCAGAGGGCCGAGGCCGTGAGGCACACAGGCCGCGCAGCGGGGCTGAGGGGCCCGACCCCCCCCCCCACGCTAGGCCTTCGCCCCTCTGAGAGGAGCAACCCGCGGCCGAGGACCCGCTCTTACCCCACCCACCTCTATGCCTTCCCTACCCGCACCCTCGGGACGCGGAGCGGGTTTCCCAAGCGGGGTGTGCCGGCCGAGGCCCGCCGCCCGCTGCTCACCCGTCACCGCGCCGCCGCCATGAGCCGGCCGCTGAGGCAGCCGGGAACGAGTCCCCCTCACGGCGTCTGCGCCTGCGCGCTGCCGCCCGTTCCGCTCGGCCAATGGGGAGCCGACCGCACCGCGGCGGCGCCGCCGTTGTAGCGCCCCCTGGCGGCTGGAGGAGGGAGAAGCATCCCTCGCCTCGCAGAATGGCCAAGGTTGGAAGGGACCTCAAGGATCAGGAATCTCCAACCCCTCTGCTTCACGCAAGGCCACCGACCTCCACATTTAATACCAGACCAGGCTGCCCAGGGCCCCATCCAGTCTGGCCTTGAACACCTCCAGGGATGGACGAGGCATCCACAACCTCTCTGGGCAGCCTGTTCCAGCACCTCACCACTCATAGTAAAGAATTTCTCCCTGACATCCAATCTAAATCTTTCCTCGCTCAACTTCAAACCATTATCCCTTGTCCTGCAGTTATCTACCCCTTCCAAGATTTGATTCCCCTCCTGTTTGTAGGCTCCCTTTAGGTACTGAAAGGCTGCAATGAGGTCACCCTGCAGCCTTCTTTTCTCCAGGCTGAACAAGCCCCGCTCCCTCAGCCTGTCTTTGTAGGGGAGGTGCTCCAGTCCCCTGATGGTCTTCGTGGCTCTGCTCTGGCCCTCTCCACCAGCTCCCTGTCTTTCTTGTATTGGGGGCTCCAGACCTGGACGCAGTACTCCAGATGGGGCCTCACAGGAGCAGAGTAGAGGGGGACAGTCACCTCCCTGTCCCTGCTGGCCACCCCTCTGCTGATGGAGCCCAGGATACCATTTGCTTTCCAACTGTAAGAGCACACTGCTGGCTCATGTTAAGCTTTTCATCCATCAGGACCCCCAGGTCCTTCTCTGCAGGCTTCTCTGCCTCCATCTTCCCCTCCCAGTTTCGCCCCAGCATACACCAGTACGGAGTGACCCCTCCAGAGACAACCTCAGTCCTGTCTCCTCCCATCGCTGTGGCCTCAGGGAGGCTGCTTTCTGATGCAGGAGGAGTTGCTGCCATTCCTGACATCCCTCTGCAACTGGAAGCCTGACAGTGGAGCCCACTCCCACCAACCGGAGTGTCCCCAGTGCAAAATCCTACACAGACAGAAATGAAACGGTGTTTCTGGGGCTTCTGGCATGGTCAGGGCACTTGGTTAGGACTGCCCAGTGATGTTTTCTGGAAACAATCGAGCATGGAGTGATAGTCCCTGCAATTTCACAAGATGCCATTGACTCTTTTTGGAGCCACGCTGAAGTTTGAAGTGGAATTAGGAATTTGGTCGGCAGAGGGCAGGGCTGCATTCGTTCCCAGTGCGAGCTGCGTTTCCCCGTACGTGGTACCACATTTCTCCATCCTAATTTCTTAAAAGATCTGTGGTAGCTTACGGAGTGAATGATCTGTCTGACTGGGCATTCAGCTCACCTCCAAACCTTCCACTCGTTATTCAGGGCCTTCATTTTGAGTGTTGGCTTATAGCGGGCAAATGGATCTCCAGCCCATAAAAGACAGTTTCAAATCAGATGAGGTGAGATTTCTAAGAATTGCAGCCACTCACACCACATGACAAAGTGGTGGAAATAGATAAACACACAGTCCTGTCTGCAGAAGAAAACAAAACACCAAAGCAAATATTGTCACTTCATCCTCAATATACTGTGTGCACTATCTATCTCTTTATTGATCAGAAAGGCCTTATCTCCAGTACTGCTTTCATCTGTGATACTGTGCCATCTATTTCCTTATGGTTAGATGAAAAAGTAATGCCAGAGAGTAAGGCTGCTGCTTTGAGAAGAGCTGTTTCCAAGTTCTGGACTCTTCCCCTGCTATTTCTGCTGTCCCCTGCTGAGCAAACCTTTCTAGGCAGTGCATTTCCAGATGGATCTATTTTAATAATAGCATTGAAAGTGAGAAAGAAAATGCTCTTCAGTTTATTTAACGCATCTCCCAAGCGGTTTTTTTTTTTAGGATTTGGACTAGATGGCCTTCAGAGGTTCCTTCCAACTCTAAGGATTCTATGATTCTATGATTTAGAATGATGATTATGATTATATCCTATGATAGGAGGAAGTTTTTCACTCAGACGGTAGTGACACACTGGAACAGGTTGTGCAAGGAGGTTGTGGATGCCCCATCCCTGGAGTCATTCAAGGCCAGGCTGGATTTGGCTCTGGGCAGCCTGGTGGTTGGCAACCCTGCACACAGCAGGGGGGTTTGAAACTAGATGATCATTGTAGTCCTTTTCAACCCAGGCCATTCTATGATTCTATGGTTCTATGTTTCTATGGTTCTACGATTCTATGATTTCCCCTTTCCCTAGAAGTGCCTGCATTTTTAAAGGAAGGAAATGATATGAAGCACATTTCTGTAGCTCTGTGAAAGAAAGAAAATCAGCAGGATACTTGAATGCTGATTTTACAGAGACAGAATCCCATTGAGAAAAGACTGGTATCCTATGTTAAAGGAAGGAATCCAATGGTTAATTGCATCAAAAGGTACTGAGAAGAATCACTGTAGATTGAAACACTGCACCGAAACAGCATAGCGCAATATCATAGCATGAAAGTCATCAGGAAGGGATTAGAGTGTGCAAAGGTAGAAAATGCAATCATAGTGGGAAATTTCAATTCATGCTAGGCAGACTGGGAACAAGTCACAACAGGGAGGGTAACGATTGAATTATTAGACCTATAAATAACTGCCTACTAAAGCAATGAATCAGATAAATCGCTAGAGAAACAAGTCTTGGTTAAGTAAGTCTGGAAAGTGCATCTGATGTGGATCAAAATGTATCTGTCCCTCTTTGCAGGAATACCCACAATATACTTGTATGCACCTGCATAGGAGATGGGCAGATGACAAAATCCTTGTTAATTTCAGGAAAGCATGGAGCAACTGCAGGCAGGTAAAGGAATCTCAGCATGCTGCAAAGTGTAGAGGTCCCCACGTAGAGAGGTTACCAGTGAGAGCAAAAGGTGATGGAGAGACAGTGGAATCAGCCAGAAGCTGAAAGCACAAAGTTGCAGAAGGATGGCATAGAGCTGGCTGGGTGATGAGATGGCAGATGGGACCCAATGTTAATGAATGCAAAGCAATGCACGCAAGAGAAAATAGCACTGACAAAACACACACAGCGGCAGGCTCTAAATCAGCTGCTGCCTTTGAAGGGATGCTGCATTCATTGTGGATAATTTGCTAGAAATGCCAACTCAGTGCTCTGAGGGAGGCAAGAAAGCAAACAGGCTGCTGGAAATACTAAATAAAAGAAGAAGAAGAAGAAGAAAACATAATATAAATGCAGTACACATATGTACTTTGAACGGCCATCTGCACTCTTGGGCATCAATCACCCCTCAGAAGCAACAGCACAATGTATAAACTTGAAGACATCAGATGTCATGGATAAGAGGCAGTTGGAGGGGACCCAGAAAGTATCCAACATCCAAAATAGTGGAAAAAAAAAAAAAAAAAAGGAAATAGGGTGACCCCATTTTTTCACCCTGATGTGATCTCTAAGGGAGCGTGGATCTGTGTGCTGTGGGATGAGGGGAGGTCCTGGAGGAGGGGCTGATCTTTTACGTTGTTTATTAGGTATCCTCGAAGGACGTGAGCTGCTCGTATGCCGAAATGACATTAGAGGGCAGTGCGTCGCAAGCTTTGGGGTGTTCGTGTGGGTGCGGAGCACGAGGACAGCAGCAGGGCACAAAAACACCAGGGCTGCTCCGAGAGGGGTCCATCGGGTTCGCAAGGTGGGTGAAGCCCATGAGATGGAGCTGTGATTTTCAACTGAGGGTTTCACTGCCAGCTGACCCCACTGCACGTTGTGCTGTTTGCTCAGGCAGAGCCTTCAATCCATTCTGCATATTTTGCTTATTTATTTCTTCCTTTAGGAAAGAACTGCTTGATTGTCACTGCCATCTTCCCAGTGGCATTCAGCATTGTCTGGATGGCAAAACGAAATATGAGGAGGGCATTGCCAGTAGGAATTTAATGCTGGCTCAGGAAGATCAGTTCAGGTTTGGGAAATCTCCAAGGAGGCATGACCTGAAAGAACTGAGAATAGTGATACAGAACACTTGACATATTCTTCCTTCTGCTGAGGGAACAAGTGAAAACACCTACAAAGAACGAAGAAACTGTATATTTTGCTGTATATAAAATGACCCAAACTGCGGAAAAATGTTCACCTAATTTTTATTGGCTTCACATTTTTACCTAATTTCACATTTTGGCTCAGCTCCACCATGAGAATGAATAAGAAATATCCCGAAAGATAAATATTTCATCACAAATTAACGTGTCTGAAAGACTAATTTCAGTGTTTTTTTATCACAACTATAGAAAGCTGTGTTGCTATTGGCACTGCACAGTGAAGTGTTTCTGTTTGGCTGGTGATGGGGAAGAGTACAATAAATGACGACACGACCATTTTGTTCTAGCATCGCTGTCTCGAGCTTGAAGAGCTCAGAAAACATGTTGAAAATACAACAGTGAAAATATTACACATGACCAGACTCAGTGCAGATGGGACGTCTGCCGTCATCGAAAGAAAAAAAAATGGTTGTGCTGCTCTGCTAAGGAAAGGTTTTGGATGGGAAGCTATTCAGAGCCCCCCATGTCAGCCATAAAGGGACTCTTGGTGCCAACGATGCAGCTTTCTTCTGTGCTTAAAATCCCACTGGAGGATCAAGAAAATTGGAGGCATTCCAGGAGTGTTTGTTTTTGTGAAAATAAAGAAATTAAAAAAAAAAAAAATCATATATATATATATATATATAACCTTTGCTGAATTGTTCATCGCCTTTAAAATGAGAAGCTTTCTGAAAGATTTTGGAAGCCAGAGAAACAGAGCAGGAGGGTTTGGAAGAGAAGGAAGGAATTAGCTTTGCAAGCTGCTTGCCTCCCTTCCCAGCCATGACTGAGCATGCCTGCATTGAAAGCTTGCTCTCTGGTTTTGCTGTCTTTCTTTTACTCTCCTCCTACAATTAGAAACAAACCTTGGCTGAACTGTTATATTTAAAAAAAAAAAAAAAGAGCTTTCACTCCTTTTTAAAGGTCAAACAATGTTAAGTACTACAGTGGAGATCCTTCACTATTAGACGTTTACACTTGTCTCCAGATTTGAAGATCTTATGCCAGAAAAAGCCACTGTTTAAATTCAGTGAATCTCTTGCCATGTGAAAGTGCTGATTTGTTCCTAAAACCATCTAATTCCTTTGATTTTCCATCCTAAAATATTACACAAATATACTGCAGGTTCAATCAATAATGACACCTATTCATCTCCTTTTGTTTTGAGATTCTGACCGGAAATCATTTGAAGCATTCTGGGCATCATATCTCTGCATATGAATGGATCTCAAGTTGAGTCCTCGAAAGATAGAAGGAGTCTCAAACTTTAACATTCAACATCCATTGAAACACCTGCACAAGAGCTCCATCCACACCTACAGGTGCTGTTTCTTCTTTAACTACACTATCATTCTGGATTTGAGGTTAAATTCTTAGAAAAGTGGCCTGTTAATGAGTGATATGACATTGCCCTGGAAATGCATCTGTACTGATGATTTACATATAGGTAAGATTAGCCTTCTGCTTGCTGCAAGATTTGTATCAACTTCTCGTGAACAGTCGTTTTTGGGCCAAAACAGATAAATCCAAGAATTTAAGGTTTAAAGAGAATACTCTGAAACCCCTGAAGACATCCATCGTGATTCTCTCTGTATAAACAGGATTACTTGGGGTTAATATCACATTGACGAGCACCAAGATGGTCATGGATTGTCACACATTGTCCAGAAAAGTTGTACAATCTCCATCCTTTGAGGTTTTCAAGACCCAACTGGGTTAAATTCTAAAATCAAAGGGGTCTGTTAACTAATCTTACGTTAAACAGCAGATTTAATAGACACTCCATTGCAGTCTGAGTGATTCTATGCTTCTATGATTATTTCTCTGGCTTTTTTACTGGAATACTTCTCCAGGGAAGTGAGACCAAGGAGAGGACTTAGCATTTGAGCTTGCCCTGTATTACTTATCCAGTGCTCTGATCACTGAGAAAATGTGCAAAAGGATTCCCCCTCCTCCTCACTGCTTAGTTAATTAGAAATAGCTTGGGAATTTTAAAGCACACAAGTGGATTGTGGCACCTGCTGTGTTCTCTGAGTAAGCCACTTGCTCAACCTCATGCCAGTGAATTTCCTACTGCCTGAATCCAGGTGACATCTTTGCCATAGAGGAGCACCGTGACAGATGTTCAGATCACTCCTCCTAGGTCATTGGATAGAGCTGGATATTTCCACTGAACCAAAATCTCACCTAGAATGTGCAAAGGATTACTTGTTTTTAAACAGAAATTCAACTTCTTTCCCACATATGCAGCCTGTTTGTTCTGGGACATGTTTTTGCTTATTTTTAATATGGCTCTTTCTTCCTGTGTGAAGGATGTGGTCTATCCTTGGCCCCAGTGTCCAAGTGAATAACGCTGATACTCTCAGTGGATTTTTGAAGCTAAGATGATAAATTGAGAATCTGTTGAAACACAGCTGGTTCGGATCTGTCCTTGAAGACTTGGGGAGTCCTAGAGGACTTACATGCAAACCCTTCCAAATTGCCTCCACCATGGAAATTCTCTGTCCAAACAGGAACACGTATACTAAAACGTCCTCATCATCGACACTGGGAATGGACCAGTCTGGTCTGAATGGCACTGCTTTAGGGTTTTGACCTACAGCAAGCTCCAGGCAGCATTTCCCAGCTGTTTAGCAGATATATCCCACACTCCCTTCAGAGTAGGACTGCCTATAGTGGATATATGGACATGTAAGATTTAGTAAGAAGCCTTATACAATTACAGCATATTTCATCTCATCCAATTGTAGTTGTCTAAAATTAAGATATCCAGTAAGTTTTCAAGCATGAGCTACGGACTGGAGACAAATAATCTCCAGGAGACATTCCATGAAGGAACACTTTCTACTTTTACTGGAACGGTTTCCATGTCCCATTTTATGTCCCAGCAGTTATTTTTGTTCATAGCAGTAATTTTGTAAAGAGGTTTGGGTGCCCTGGGGTTTCTGGTAACTCTACAATTCACAACATACTGCTGTAATGAGGTACAAAGTGCTATGCATTTATTCAGAGGATGTCAGCCCATGCAAGAGAGAAAAACTTGAATTCTCTATGTTATCAAATATCCTAATGACTGGAAATTAAGACATGCTTCATGGCAAGGGCAGACTATTCAGCATTTTAGGTGAGTTTTCTTGCTTCTTCCTTTGGAGATATCCTAGTTGTTGGAATGGATTACTGGACCTGATACTGATTTATGTTGATGGGGAATTTAGACCTACCTAGCAATTCCTGGTTTTCTTAAGAAATAGCATTGCAGCTAGAGATAGGGTACCCTGAAGTCCTAATGATCTGGTCCCATGGCATCATGCATGGCAACATGAGGAAAATTGGATATTGAACTTCCATCTTTCTGAAGGAAATATTCACCACGTTTCTTGTTTTTCTCCCTTTTTCCAGTGTATAGAAAACCAAGACCTTAGACATAAATGAACCATAGCCAGAAGTGAACATCTTCTATTCTTCTGTTCCTGAAAAACGAGGAAGACATCAGAAAAAAAAAACATACCCACTCTTTGGGTAAGAACCTTGTAAACAGCATTATCTCCACCGTCAGAGCAGACCACATGCACGTAAAAGGATGTGTTATCAAAAATATCTATAATGGTGACCTTAAAACAGTACAAGAAGTGCTAATGAATTTCTTGTTATTTTAGAAAGGGACTTTCTTCTCTGTTGGTGCGGAGAGCTTCCTGAAGCAAAAACAAATGAAGCTCTTCTCTCTCTTTCTTTTTTTAAATTTAAGTTAGAAAACTTTTCAACTAAATTTCTTCATAGTTGTTTTCTAGCTATTCAGAATTAGAACTGCTCTGAGCAAAGACTTCTACTGTACTGTCTTTGCTCAAAGACTACATGACACTAAACAGGATAACACAGAGACATCCCTGTACTTACAGTCACGATTTTTACTAAAAATGTGTTGTTATCCACACTTTACTGAGTTTTGGCAGAGGAAGGGCAGAGTAGTGCTTTCCCCAGGCCACATTCAGAGCTGGAGAGACCAAAATTAGTATGTGGCACTCTTAGCCATCTCTTCTGGGCTTATCTTTTGACACTCCCTTCAATGGGAGGCCATTCTCAATGAGCTTTTCCTTGCTTAGCTCATCTGTTTTCTCAGTTATTTGAGCCATGGTGAGAAGGTACACAGAGCCGAAGCAAGTTATTTCTTTGCTACTTGCCCAGTTCCACCATGTTCTCTCCTCTCTCTCTGGAGTTGAAATAGCAAATCTCTAGGGCAGTTGTCTATTGAAGATAGCAGAAAATACTCCAAGTCTGAGCTCTGTCACTAGAAAGATTTGTATTTTTCTCAATAAAGTGAGAAAAAGTTCAGGTTATGTGAGCTGATGACTGGACCAAGAACTGGAAAGGAAATCTTTCTATTTTAGTGTATTCATGCAAATGTAAATTCCACTTAAGAGTGATGATACAGATATGCTCTTTTTGGAGGACATGGTATGAATACCACATAGCCAAGCAGGCAGATACCATCATTTCATTATGCTTTATATTTTTGTATTGTCCTATATCTGTTCTTCCTGTGATATCTGACCTGCATGTACCTGACGTGGCATCTAGAGTACCTTCCTTTTCTAACTTTAAATAAGCTGGCAAAACACTCTGAATCAAGGAGTCTTCTCTGTGCTTTTTTTATTAGTCATATCAATTGTTTTAGGGTTTCCATTGTTCTCCATAAAAACAATCAATGATTTATTATTATAGATATATATATATATATAATGGTACATGTTGGTTTTCCTTCTGACCACTTGCTTTCTGTAAGTGTTGCTGTATCGTTTTGAAGCACAAAACCATCTGAGATGGGATGGGATGCTGCTGAGGGAAAGTGGTCTTCAGCAAAGTTTGCATATTTCTTATCCAGTTGGGAAATGCAGCTAGTTTTGAAGCTGTTTGCACGCACCGTTTCAGCTTGGAGTCCTGGAGCAAGGACCCTTATTCAGGACCAAATACTCTATGGTTACAGTGAGCTTTGCCCTGGTGCAGAGGAGAATGTGTGAGGCTATTTGCCATGCATGAGCAAGTACTCTACAGCCTCCAAACACAATCACCAGGCTGGCCCTTCCTTGGTCACATGAACAGGGTAATAGGTCTGGCTATAAAGTGTGCAAACTTTTATTTATTTATGAAGGTCATACTTCCTCAGGGTAAGTGGAGTTTTGTTGACTTCACTGACTTTGTTTAGCAGTGTTTTAATACAGCAGTTTTAATACAGAGCTGTTTTGTTGTTTTTCTGTTTTTTTTTTTGTTTTTGTTTTTTTTTGTTTTTTGTTGTTGTTGTTGTTTTTTCAAGGAACAGCTACAGGGCATGAGATAAAAGCTGTGTTATGGAAATACCTCCCGCACTTCATTAACATGTATCTCATTCAGCTCCTCTCTAGATCACATTTCTCCTTCCTTGTCCTCCCAAGCCCCAGAAGGACACTGACCATCAGAGGCCTGAACAGCACAACTACCAAGACATTTTTTACTACTAATTGCAGCAGATGGAGTTTGTTTGTGGCAACTGAAAGCCAAGAGTTAAGCGTTGGTGGGTATCCTCAGACCACCTGTGCTGATCCCACAGTAGCTGGCCCAACCCCGCACCTTCTCCACTGCACAGATAGTGCTTGGTCCATGAAAACAATATTATGGTAACAGCAATAAAGTAAGGTCACAGAAATCTAACCCAAAAGAAAGGAAACCAGACTACTATTTAGTATTTCACACGTAAGTGTCTCTTTTCAGACTTACAGCTCTGTTTACTAGCATCAGTTCTCCCTCATTAGCCAGAGCAACACTTAATTGCCTTGTTTTAGATCATCTTCGTCTACATGTCCTTGAATACGGGTGTCATTGCAGTATTTGAGAACAGCTAAATCTGCAGTATAAATACACTCCAAAGAGAAAACCCTGAAGCATCCACAGGAAAGGAGTGCTTTAAAATGATGTGGAGACAGGACAAGGGGAAATGGCCAGAAACTGCAGCATAGGAAGTTCCACACAAACATGCGCAAGAACTTCTTTACAGTGAGGTGACGGAGCACTGGAACAGGCTGCCCAGGGAGGTGGTGGAGTCTCCTTCTCTGGAGATGTTCAAGACCTGCCTGGATGCCTACCTGTGCGACCTGCTGTAGGGAACCTGCTTTGGCAGGGGGGTTGGACTCGATGATCTCAGGAGGTCCCTTCCAACCCCTACAATTCTGTGATTCTGTGATTCTGTGATTCTGTGATGTCCCCAGGCATGAGGTCTGACTTTTGCAGCATTTTCTCAACCTGGGTTACTCTGGCAATAATTTGAAGGATTGCTCTTGATGCTGTAAGAAGAAGCTTGGGGACTCTTTGAAAGGACGTCATAAAAGAATGCTGGGCCTCATTAGGAGCAAAAACAAAGGAATGACTCCTTAATCTGCAATGAACAATAGGCCAGCTTTAATAATTTATGCTCGCAGAGGACCAAGTCATATTATTTTCTATTTCTTTAGCCATGCTGATGCAAAATGTATCCTGGCCTTTCTACATTTACTCTACTTCCTTCCTCACCAATTTTCTCACTCTTACACTAACATTTCTTAGTTAGCAGTTAGATTTAGAAACCTCCAACTTAGCCTAGCTGAAAAACATTTCTAAACATTTCCTACCTCTAGTATTTACATTTAAAAGTTCTTTTTTACATTTCTGTAAGGAATCCTCAAAATCTGTGCAGTATGGATTTTTTCACTCTCAGGGAATAGGCACTGGATTAAGAATATCTAAGAACTGAAATGCAACCACTCACATTTATTTCTATGGTGTAGTATTTAACCCCAGTTTCTGGGACATCTGTAACAGCTTCCTATGAGATGTCAACTTTAGGGCTGACTCAACAAAATTCACACCGCTGAGATTAACTCTGCCTCAACTGAACTGCATCCTAAGGAGAAGCACTCACCCCACTTCTAAAACTGAAGAAGAATTAGAAAGCTGCCTTACGATGAGCAGAAGGAAGGTTTCTAATGGTGGTCTTCAACTATGGTAGGTTCTCTTATGTTGTGTCAGTGTGAGTGCCCAATGGTAGGATAGGAGTAGTATCACAGAGGTCGGACTCATCCCTCTGATTTCAGATGCCTAAAATATGGGGTATTTATGTCTGAGTTTATCATCTAGATCCTCTTTATTTTCAACGTGGAAAAACGGGTATTTAGAGGGCATGTTTCATCTGACCTATTTAAAACACTTTCTGAGATACAGTCATGCCCTAGTTGAGTCTACATGTCTTAGTTGACAGTAAAGGGAGTCTAGACAGACAGCTTGGGTATAGACGTTTCCTCTGTGAGATTCTAAAAGTGTGGAGAGTTTCATCTTTGGTGTCTAGGGAGGAAAGCCTTCTTTTTCTTGGTTAGATAATGGCAGGTGTTGCATATCCAGTGTCCAAGACAGATATTACACAGAGTTTTGGTCTGATTTCTACTTCAATAAACAACATCATTATGTTACACATGTATAGACCCAATACAATCACAAACTCATGTAAAAAGGAAGGCTAAGCGCTTTCTCTGGGCTAAAGAATTGTTGGTACAAAAATCAGTTGGTCTCTGAGACTGCCCAGAGAGGTAGGTTAGATCATAGAATGATAGATGGCAAATAACAGTAAATGATAATACAGAAGGACTTTCTCTGAGAAAAAAATTATAGGTTGAGAGTGCTGATTGTAGCTTGCTGTGTCCAGAAATGGAGGAGCAATCCTTAACAGAGCCTAGAATCTACGTCTGGAAAAAAATTGAGGGGTCATTTACGCTGTGCCCAGGCAGAATCAGCTCCACCTCAGTCATTACCAACCATTACCAAGGTCTGTTACCTCGTCCCTTTCTTCCCCTTCTCCATCATCATTCTGCTCTCAGTCTCAAGTTATCCAGTCTTTCCTTCGAGATCATGTTTTCCAGACATTTTGTCATCCTCTTTGCCCTTTCCTCTTAGCTGTCTTCTGCTGGTTCATGCTTGCACAACATCCTATCCATGTCTTTATTGTCACAGAATCAAACAGAGAACTGCTTGCATGTTTTCTACATTTCAGAATTACATTTACATTTTTTAAATGCTTGATTTGATCTTTTTACATGCGAGCCCTAATCTGTTTTCAGAAGAAGAGCTACCTAATCATTGATGCAGCTGTTCAGTTTTGCAGGTAGGATGTTTTATTCTGTCTACACGTACTACTCACACCTGTTCTCTAATTTGCAGCCAGCTTGTCGGTTTGTTTTTTTTTTTTTTGTCCAGTGTATTGTGGTCATTTTGAATTCTCTTCCTGCCCTTTAATATATTCATGTGCTCTCCTGGCTTTGTACCTTCTGCAGATGCAGCAAGTATTATCTATATTCATGGTCCAGATAACCTGAAAATACTGAATAGGCGAAGACTCACAGTATAACTTGGGAAACACCTTTCACTACATCATTCTCTTCTGACATTTAATCAGTGCCATTCAGTATGCTCACCCATTTTTACACAACTTTTCCTATAAGCCAGAAGCTCAGCCTGACACCAAGTCTGAAGAGAAAGAAAAGTTTAAAAATTATGTCTCCTTCAGATCTGCTCATTAGATATTGTTTTATTTTAATAATAATGTGCTTGGTGTTGGATTCCTGCAAGGAAATGATATAATGTATTTTGACTGTTGCTGCACACTAATCTGATCATTTTAGAGAATACCACCAACAGCTGAAAAAAAAGCCAACAGAATGTCAGGTTCCATCACCAGGAATGGGCTGGGAACAATGTTTTGCTGCCATCTAAAACCTCGGTGGGACCACATGTAGGGTGGCCTGTGCTATTGTGAACACTGCATCTCAAAAATGACTTCGTGGAATTGGAGAAGGTCCAGAGAAGGACAATTAAATGATCACAGGGATGGAACAGTTGCCTTACAAAGAATGTCAGCACAGATCTGGGACTTTGACATGAAGAGAGGGAGAACATGGGGCTGATGAGTTAGGTTAACTGCATTATGGAGGTGAGAGTAAACGAGCCACCAAATCCTACAGTAACAGAAGGGAAAAGACATGGTAGATCCATCTAAAACAAAAAAAATGGAAGCTGTTTTTTGGTATAGAATATTCCTTCAGTTTGCTGCCAGACAAGGTTTAGTGGAGGACAGTGGTACTGACAGACTCAAGTGGGGATTACAGAGTTGATAGTTGTCCATAAATAGATCCAAAATCCATGAACAGAGATGCAGCCTGTAACTCATGTAACATCCATGGATGTTAGTGGAAAATGGCCTGATCCAGCTCGGTTGTGCTTATGTTTTATGTATGACACTGCATGAACCTTTTCAGTTTAGGACCTTGCACACACTGACCTGGGAGGGAAGAGGGTAGCTTTTTAAAAAATACTATTACTATTACTATTATTACTATTGTTATTATTATTATTTCACATGAAGGATCTTCAGGGACACTATGTGACCCTGGTCTCTTAGTCCTGGCCTGGTTTTACATAGGCAGCTTAAAGCTGTTTGTCCAACAGCACGAATTTTGATGCAAAGAAGCATTCTGTGTTTCAGAAAAGCAGAATTTCCTATATCTCTGTGGATGTGAACAAAAGGCCCATATTCTCAACTTGTTGGCCATGAGCCATAGTATAATAAATATTCATGGAGACAGCTATGGTGAGAAGTATTCAAAACACTGAGAAAGGAGAGATGTCGATTCTTGGATTTGCTCTGGAGGATGAAACCCTCCTGATACCAACTGACAGAGGCAGGAGTACATCAGGTTCCTTTCAATACTCACGTACACTCCAACTTTTGAAATGAAGCATTATGGGTTTGTAAAGGAGTGAGTTGATGGATTTTATCCAGCTCTGAGTACCAGACTCCAGTGGTTCCCTTCAGTTTTATGGTCTTCATCACAGAGACTGGCATCAGTGAAATAAATGGTTAATGAGAGCATGACGAACAACGCCCAGGATGGTTGACAGGTGAGACTGTTCATAGTCAATAAATAATCAATTTAAGCTCCCTTTTGAAGCTCAGTGTGGATTTTTGGGATGGATCCACATCACCCAGCCGTAGCCATGTAAGAGGCTCATGGTTGGTTTAAATTGGTTATGCTGGTTGAATAGTCTGCAGATGGGGGGATGGAGAGAAGTTTGGATGGGTGATTCATCATACAGATGTCAATGTCCAGAAGAGGTGAATCACCCTGTAATTGCACTTGTTGACTTTCTCCGCTGACTCAAGAAAGAACTTCAACAACTATCTGGACCATGCAGTTCTCTCTTGACTGTAACTGTGACCTTGTCAAATATGATTCACTTTAGGTACAAAAATTGTGTGCCACGTGTCAGCTCTTCCCCATTTTTATTGGAGATAAAAAGTAGATAAAAAAAATTGGTCACCATAAGTAGGTCTTGGGGAAACATTTCTGATGATCATTTCTAATATGTGGCATAACCAGGATTTCCCCATGTTTTCACACTGATGGGTTGATGGTTGACTAGACGATCTTAGTGGTCCTTTCCAACCTTAATGATTCTGTGATGCTGCTTTGCAGCAGAGCTGGATGTTGTTGTGGTGGATAGGAAAGTCCTTTATGCCAAACATGTAATTTTTGTCATCTCTGTGAATACATTCCCACATTTGGCTTAATTCTGAAATTCTGAAAGCTGACAGCAGATGCTTTTTTTTAGATTCTTCCGTTCCTAAAGCTTCTTTCTACACTGAGCATCCTCCAGATTTAGAGAAAACTTTCATACCTCGAGGTGGTGGTAGAGCAAAAAATATTGTGTTTGTGTATCTTTTCCACTGCAGAAAAGATTTGGGCCAGAAAATAAGCGTGTCTGAAAGAAAGAAACTAGAGCTGATCTGTGGGGCAAAAGCCTGTTTTATCATGTCATTGTAATGACTTTTAATGAAAATACTAATCAGTAAGTAATCTGTAAAAGAAGCCAAAAGTAATTTAAGTGCAAAGACTATCTGAGCTGCAGCTGTTATAGGGTAGCACTGCTTTCCCATGCCTGGGGTGAGGTTCCCATATATTTCTTCCAAAGTAAAAAACAAAACAAACAGAAATAGCTTTTGGTTATTAACCACCCTCCCCATACATTCAAGGAAATATAAGAAACATACAGGTTAACATTCAGGTTAGCTATTCATGCACCCCATGTCCTGACAACGACCATATGAAATGTTACTCCCTTCAACAGAAGGTTTAGGTAAGAATGAGTCACAGAGGAACTGTTGAATTAAAGAAATAAAGCACAGAGCTTGCTTATTCTAGTGAGTTCTATGGATATTTACCCCTGTTTTAAAACAGACCATGTTGCAAAAACATCATAGCAGTTCTTTAAGTGGACTTGTCTTTGCTTACAACACCATAGGTTTTATTAAAAAACAGTGCCCAGCTGAAAACTTCATACTAATCTGTTTTATTTCAAATGCTGAAGTAAAGGAAATATGTCTCCGGGAAGATCTTGATACAGGGCTCTGTGAATTTCTGCTTTTTCTCTGGTTTCTGAATGATTCTGCTGTTTTCCAACAGATAAAGCTGCATCAGGTGCAGGGTAGGTGAACTTAGAGCCTCCACTGATCAGAAGAACTTCAAACAGATTTTTAAGAGCATTTTTGAGGGATTTTAATTGGCCCTTGTTAAGCATAGACCTAAGAAAGGCTGGAACTGAGTCTGCATTCTGCTCTCTGACAACTCCTTTTCTGCATCTTGGAATCACAGAACCATTGAGGTTGGAAAAGAGCACTAAGCTCATCCAATCCAACTCTCAGCCCATCCCCAATATGCCCACCAATGTTCCTCAATGCCACATCCACACACTTCTTGAACACCTCCAGGGACGGTGACTCCACTGCTCCCCTGGGCAGCCTTGCCAATGCTTTACTGCTCTTTCTGATAATAATTTTTTCCTCACACCCAACCTGAACCTCCCCTGGCGCAACTGAAGGCCATTGCCTCTCATCTCTCTTGGTTTTGCGGCATTGTTTAAAATCAGAAATAGTTTGCAGCATCTTGCTTTGCCATCCCCATTTGTCTCTGAGACTGAGACCATCTGGTGGTCTCTTTTCCTCTCAGCCCTCTGCTGAAAGAGAGCACTTTCTGAGCAGCCAAACCCTGGAGACCATTCTGAGAACACTCAACTACCAGCATCTTCTTTTACCAACCCCACCTTCCTCAGCGCTCAAGAAACTCCTAGTTCTCTCCATCATTATCCAGGTTTCATAGAAACAGAGAATTGTTTGATTTGGAAAAGACCCTTTAAATCAACTGGCCCAACTCCCTTGCAATGAACAGGTTTCCACCACTTCTGAGTTTTTTCATCACTAACCCTTCTTTTCTTGTCACACATTTCTGTTACAAATCATTTAAATTATAACACCAATTGTAATTATTTTTCTTGTAAAAAAAGAATCTTGTGTTTTTTCCTGCATACACATCTTTCCTCTGCTCTTGCTGTCCTTCCCTTCCCCCCACCTTTCTGCACCCAGCTCTGCTTTAGGGCACCTGAATACGTTTTGCTGGCAGAAGCAGTGCTGGTTTTTTCCAGGAATCGCTCAGCACGCTGACCTATTTCACCAAGCTGACCTAACTAATTGCTCTCACAAGCAGCAACCGTTTTTCTGACCTTTAAAAAGCCTAAATGCTGAATTACGGGTCTTTCTCATGCAAAATGTGCTTGTAGTAATTAACCACCTGGGGTCACCGTTCCTTCCATCTGACAGTACATAGCCTGCTCTTGCTTGGAGGAAAACTCACCATTTCTAATAAAATCTTAGTGATTACTATCCACCTATGCTGAGATTTGCTGCTTGAAAGCAAATGGTTGCATGGAAGTGCTTACAACTTACCTTCCAAAAAAGACTTTGGCTAGCAAGAGAAAAAAAAATGTAGCTAGTGAAGAATCTGCATCTGCTGCCCTTTTCTCAGGGTCTGCACTCATGTACTGATTGCTGGAATTTAGAATAACTGGGGGATGCAAATTGGCACGAGGGGGCTGCAGGAATGGTTCCCACCTTCCAAATTCAGGTTGGATTTTAGGAAAAATTTATTCTCTGAAGGAGTGGTGAGGTCCTGGCACAGGCTGCCAGGGAGGTGGGGAAGTCACTGTCCCTGGAGATGTCTGAGAAAAGGGGAGATGTGGCACTGGAGGACATGGTTTAGTGATATGGTGGGTCAGTGTTGGAATAGGTGACCTTGGTGGTTTCTTCCAGCCATAATGATTCTATGAAATAGCTATGAAAGTCGATAGTTCAACCAGGAAAGAAACAGAAGAAATCATTGGAAGTGAACTCCTCTACCCCCAAAGAGCAGATCATCAGTGTCTAGTAGAGGAAAGACAAGTTTTGAGAAAACTCTGGGATTTCTCTCAGTGCTATTCACTAAATATGTTTTCCTAACCCAGTTGACCCATATGCGGTTGCATATCTTTGAGCACCTTGGAAAAAGGTGATAAATTAGGACCTATGACTGTCAGACAGGTGTTCAAAGACCAAATCTCTCCAGGTCTTTCACTGGACTTTGGTATGAGTACTTCCTATTATCCTCTTACATATGGGAAATAATTTGGTGAAAGCACCCTCACTACTAAAACAAAGCCAGTGAATACCTGTAAGCATGGAGTCCCTGGTGAACAGATGTAAGTAGTGCATCTTATGGTTGTATCCAAACCAGTGGGGGAAAAAAGAGAAAAAAAAGAAAAAAAAGAAGCAGTTAAAATCCATTTTTATATGGTCTATCTCTACTAATTCTCAAGATACTGATAATTATTTCTGTGGGAATGGCTGTAGAAAAACTACATGGAGATAAAGCACAATATTTCCTTCCTCATTTCCAATTTTCCATTTGTAGGAATCAGCTTTGCTGAAGCTGAAACCTAAACAATTTATGGACAACAGAAGCCATTCCCAAAACTGCCAACCTCATTCCTATAGGTAGGGGATCATGGATAGGGGTCAAATGTCCTTCCTTCAGGAGTTCAGCTGCCTCAGAGAAGCTGTATGCATCAAAACACAAATGAAGTGGGGCTTCACTATGAGCAGATAGACTTCCAAAAAGCCAAAGCAATATCCATTGGGACTTTTTACTCTATAGGCAGAGCACACAGTTTGTGTCTAATACTCACGCTCATACACCAGACAGCTATACTATGGTGATGATCCTTCTCAACTGCTTGTTCAGCCGCGTGTTTGGAGCTGAGAGGCTGCAGAAACCTGCTAATATTTTGCCCCTTCTACTGCCCTCAGCTGCAGGAACAGCTCTGGAGTCAGCAGCTCTGATGTGTCAAACCACTTCCTCCCCACGACGGCACGCACTGCGGCGCTGTGCATTAAGTTTGATTTCCTGGATAAAAGCTACTAATACTTGAAGAGGGAGCAGCCTTTAATCTCTCTGCAGAGCCAGTCAGTGAAACGACCATTTGCTGACCACAGAGTTCTTGCTAGTCCTTGGTAGTTCTAGGGCTAACCATGCAGTAGACAGCTTGTAGGGTCAGCCAACACAAACCCTTCGCTTCTCAGAAACTTCACCATCCTCGGCGTTACGGAGGAAAGATGTAAACAAGTCCCATGGAGCTCAAGCACCTTTTGATGTGGCTCTTGCTTGGATCCATCATGGGGACAAGGGCAGGTAAATGACTATTTCTGCTTTCTGGGGAGGGAAAATATGATTTGCATTTTCATGGTGGCTGCTGGAGGATGTTCGCAACATCCTGACTCTTTTCAGGTAAGGAAAGATGTTAAGCACTAAGGAATTTTTATTCTAAGAAAATGAGAGGAATGGGTTTTGTGCCCACAAAGCATCAGTCAGAGACAATCTAGAGCAGCATGGGATACTTTTGTCTGAGTAACCAACCCACCTCTGGAACAGTGGGCAGATCAAAGCAACTTTGGGCTTCTCAGGCAGCTTCTGAATTTGTTTTTCCATTTTGTACATTAGGAAATATAAAAACAGACACTGAAATGTCGTTGCTTCTATAGATAAAATTGATAGCCCTGCTATTAGCTAAAATGTGCCATCCAAGTTTGCTATAGGTACTAAAGGTACCAAATGTCCTTTCAGCCACACCTCCCAAGCAGCAGAACCTTTAAAATATAAATGGAGGCAGCTAATTCATTCAGCACAGTTTTATCTGTGTATCCATTACAAAACTGCTTATATTTGGCTTATTTACTGTGACAATTGTGTGCACTAAGGAGTGGTCTGGTGATGCATCAGTGTGTTTGCTTTTAAGCTGCTTTATTCGGGGGGGATTAAACTTATATTCTCAGGATAAATGTGGTATTTCCTTCTGTATCTGATGGTGACGTCTAGGTTCAGAGGTGTGAGCAGACACAGCCTAAAGGGTTTTGGATAAACTGATATTTTAGCAGCTAATGGATCATCTCCAGCAGAGCTGTGTCTTTCACTAAGGTCAGGGCATCTCAAGGAAAGATTGAGATGCTTATATCCAAACAGCTCTACCCATTAATGCAGAAGTACTTCAACAAATATTTCACCCTCAGCTGATTTCATTCTGTTTAAATAATTTTGACTGTAAAGGCTGAACCTTTTCCTATGCGGAGTATTTTGTTTGCCAAACGAAGTACCACTGCCCACGGCAGCTGTTGAAGTGCTGCATGTGAGAGCATCGCAGTGAGACTTTCAGCCAGAGAAATGTAAATGGATGGGATCGCTTCTGGGATGAGTCAGGTCCCTGCATCTTGCTTTCTGTATTACTGTGCCCAGGAGACATTGTGAGACTTCTTGCTGACAAGTCTCGTTTATCAGAAATCTTTCTGGGTTTTGGAAAAAAAATGGTGAGGTGTTAAGTAGTTGCATTTTATGCAATTTCACATGTTCCAGTTCTTTGATGAATAAATAAATGCATAGCGTTGCATTCTTCGCTGTACCTCTAAGCTTCCCTCAGCTCCCTGTATTTATTCGGAATGTCTCTCCCAGTGCTCATACATAATAATTTATATAAATTCGTCTATGCAAGTAACACAAATGGGTAGAAACACTGCCCTTTGTACCAGCTTAGGACTTTTTATTGTATAAATGCCTGAAGTACTGCAGTTGCAAGACCTGCCGTATTTATTCTTTATGGGGTTCGACAAGGAGAGTGTTTATTCCTTATGGTGTTCAACAAGCAGACCTGGCATAAGCAAAGAAAAAGGAAAGAAGCTAGACCAACATGGTCAAAAAAGAGCCATGTCTTCCTCATCCCAACACACACAATCCTGGTCATGTCATTTTGCCTTATTCTTTTCAGCTCTTCCCAATATTTCAGGTTCAGTTCAGTAAACAGATCTTGCCATAGTTGTTGTTTGCAAGAGTTTCAGTAAAAAAAAAAAAGAACCATCGGGAATAAATATCACTGGGGGAAAAAGAAAATAAAATCTATTATTTCAAAGAACAGTTTCACTGATGGGTCTCAAAGTGTTTTGCAGGGGGCAAAGTTCTCTGACATTATATGGGGAAACCAAGGGTCGTTAATTTAAACTACACCTTAGTGCTGAAGAGGAAAAGAGAAATTCAGGTTTTCTCCTGAAGAACATCACTTTTACCTCACTTACCCTGCACAGCAGCAGTGCCTAGGAGCTGTAGGCATGGACAAGACGCATGCTAGGTGAGGGTCAAATACAAGATAAAAGCTAGACTCTGCTCCTATGACCTTTCCATCTTGGTATTCATTTTACAGGAATACATTGAATATATTTGCAAGTCAAACCTGGAAGGGATTAAAACTCACAAAAGGAAGAATTTCATTCAGCTGAATTTCATTCACACAAGATGGGTACCAGATCTCAGTCATTTAAATGAGAGGAATTTCTTTCCCATTATACTTGCATATTAGCACTTGCTTCCATGGATTTGAAATGCAGTGCAGAATAAATTAAAGTTGTCAACAACACACAAGTGCTTCTTTTAAGGTCAAATAGAGAGCAAATATGCTTATAGAACTTCCAGTTATAGCGATACTCAGCAGCAAAGTGCCCATCGTAGAGTTACAATCTAAAACTAATTTTTTAATTGTTAAAATTGTGATCCTGCTAAGAAAAAAGAATACTGTGGAAAGAAAGCCTGCAGTATCTGCTTCTGAGATAGAGAGATCTCCTCCCTACATATGTCCCCATATGTCCTTCACTTCCAGTTTGCTATTAAGGGTCTTTTAGAACCTAAATGATGCCATGATTCTGTATGATTCTATGATTACCTTTTATTATGGTAAAAAAATCCACTGTAGCTACTACTGGAAAAAAATGACCTTTGACTCTGCTCACTATATAGCATCACTTGCTCCCTGTAGTATCATGATTTTGGCCCCACTGTTTTATTTCCTGATGTCCAGCTGAGTACCTTTGTCTCTCCTGTTACATCAGCTGCATCTTCAAATCCAAGCTTTTGGATGTTAACTACCTGTGTTCTTCATCTCCAGAATTTATCTCAAATCTTGGAACAATTTCCCAACCTGGATTACTTACTCTTCTTTCCACCTCCTTCAGTGCTTCTCTAAAATCACATTTCCAATGTCCTCTTATGACTTTCTTTGCTCAAATCCCTGTTCCTCATCCCAGCACTTTATCATCTGCTGCTTTTTCTTGATGTTCTCTCTTTTTAAAGTGCAAACATTCAGAAAAAGGATATATATTTTTCTTTAGTTGTCAAAATGTTCCATTCATCACAAGGTCAGAAAAAGCAATCAACGCTGACAGATAATTTCCATTCCACTCACGAGAATTCCAACAAAGATCTCAATGACCAGTTCTACACTAAGATCATAAATCAAATCAAATGAGTTCCAAATTCCAAAAGTCAAGATTCCCACCAGGCCTTTTTTCAGTGTTGTCCAAGACTGGGACACTTGCTGATCATCCAGTTCAGTTATTATCAGAGAGGATATTTTCCATAGCCCTTCCAATCCAACAAAAGGAAAGGCTGAGAAAGTTCCAGCCAAAGGAGTCTGAATGTCCACCATTGCTTAAAAAGCCAAATTTCCTTCTCAGTGATGTATAATTCCATTTAGAGGAAAATACTCAAGAGCCAAGTGTAACAGAAGCCACAGATTAATTAAAAAAAAAAAAAAAATTAGATAAATCTATTTAAAAACCAAATGCCACATACCAAAATGATGCTTTCACATACAATACCTACAAAATCAGACGCTATGTTCTCCTATCATTTTGCATTCAGGATTTTCCTTTAAAGAAACGGAGCTCTGTGATTTTACCACAGAACCAAGAAGGCTGCATTTGAGCTGGTTTACCTACCGTTCTCTCCCTTATGAAACATTCCCCCTTTCCTAACTTTCCCTCTTTCGAATCCACATTTGCAGTGCAAGTCCCCTGTCCAGTTCCTACCAGGTGTGAGATTTCAGCTTCCTTAACCTTAGCCATTTGCATCATTGGTGTCTCCATCAAGATGGATGAGTAGACCCCCTCCCTGGCCAGAGGAGATAAAGAGATACTTTTAAGGCACAGATCATCTACCAGATTGCATATAAGGGTGTGATGAGTCACCTTCTGCAAGTCCCTTTCTAGTGACTACAGAGGGATTTGAAATGTCTGCTATTTGTCTGCTGGGTGACACTCATTAGTTTATGCTTTAAAAAAAGGCATGAATCTATTTTAATGGAGATAGATATGTTTATGGAAGAAGGGAGACAGATCACTGAATCATAGAATCATTACAGAATGATAGAATCGTTTGATTTGGAAGGGACCCTTAAAGGTCATTTAGTCCAGCTCCTCTGCTGTCCATGTCCTGAACATGGACATCCACAGCTCGATCAGTTTGCTCAGAGCCCTATTCAGACTGGCCTTGGATGTCTCCAGGGATGGGGCAACCACCACCTCTCTGGGTTTCCTGCTCCAGTACCTCACCACCCTTATCGTAAAACCTTCTTCCTTATCTTGTAAAAATTCCTTCCTACTTTTAATCTCTCCTCTTAGTTTGAAACCATTTCCCCTTGTCCTAACACAACAGATCCTCCTTGGATCATTTCTGTGGCCCTCTCCTGGACGCACTCCAACAGGTCCATGACTCTCCTGAGCCAAGGACTCCCCATCTGAACGCAGTGCTGCAGGGGAGGTCTCGTAGAGCAGAGCAGAGGGGCAGGATCAGGTCCCTTGCCCTGCTGGCCATGCTTCTTTTGTTTCAGTCTGGGACACAGTGGGCTTTCTGTTCTGAGAGGACATGTTGCCAGCTCACGTCCAAGTTTCCATCTACCACTTACCCCCAAAATTATCAGTGAAGGAACACCTTGGTCACCAGAAGACACAACAAATAGCCTCTTCAGGCTATTCTGTTGGGAACTCACAGCAGTGGAGATTTAAGATTGAAATGAAATCAGTGCACTGTCTACACCATGTTAATTCCCAATGCAAACACTAACTGCAGAGTGCCCACCCACCTCTGCAGCTGATAGAGAAGCACCTGTAGGCATTGCATTGAAGAATCTAATTTAGATGCCTACTGTCCTCCAGAGATGCCTTCTCAGCTCCACTCCTTACAGAGGGAGATAAGAAAGCAGCTTCCTGAGGTTAAACTATGCTTCATATCTTATCCCTCTGCACAAGAAAGGTTTTTCCACTGTAACAAATTCCAGTCTTGTTCATGGAAATATTTAGATTAAGAACGCTTTCATCCTTTTTAACAAAGTGTTAATAGAGAAGTCCCCAGCTCATACTCCAACTTACTTTATGCTGTCTTTTCAATAGAAACATGTTCTAGAATAACACACTCAGCAGACATTCAATTCTCTATTCCTTAGAATAAAATAGGAACACAGAAATCCATCCCCTGCCCTGCAGGTTTGGTGTCTTTCCTATTGCTGTTTTCATCTGCAATGCATTTCTGTCATTTGAATTGCAGACTCGTTACAAACCAAGATGAATTCAATAATCTGTGTTTGATCTACAGTAAAGACAACCAAAATCTTGCAGGCAAATTATCGTAAACATCAGGTCTGCAGCTCAGCACCACAGCTTCCATCTATTGCCAGCTTACAAATCCATATAGACTCACATGACATTAATCAGATGGGAAAGAAGCAAGCAGAGCTACAGCTACCTTGCTACTGGGCCCTTTGGGAAAAAGTTTTCAAGTTAGAAAAAGTTCATTACCATTTCAGTCCAGTTGCTGGTATCAATTCCTTCTGTTCACCCATATCAGTTTCGTCTTCATGAGGTATACTCTATTTAGAGAGCACGGAGTTTCAGACAGCAAGAACCCCTTGGGCTGAATTAGCTTTTCAGGAACAGCTGGGGATATCTCTTCATTTTGACACAGTTGGATTTCTTGGCATCTCTAGGGAAAGGCTCTCTTCATCTCTGAACTGGCGAGTGTTTGAACTGCCTGGCTTCGTCCCCTGCTCCTAGCCAGATCTTCAAACAGCCAGTTTCCTACTGATCCATTCCTATTGCCTTTGTATTTAGGGGAAAAATGTCCTATGTCTGCAGCTCGCTGTTTTAACTTTACATCAGAGTAATGTCAGCGCCGGTGACACATCACGTGGCAGAGGAAATTCTGAGTTTAGGTTGCCATGGCATGACTCACTGCCTGTGTTTGACTAATCACTAAAAATACCTGCTAAGAATTTCCCCATTCACATATTTGGGACGAAAGGTGCTGTTCTGATGCCTTGTCTAACACCACTTGGCCAACTCAGATATGGAAGAGAAAAACACAGGTGAGCTTCACAAAAACTGGTACTGAACAACTACTGCGAGCAAAGATTTCTATTGGGTCAATAATATATGTGACTGGGAAATCTCAGGGAAGACATACAAGCACTAAAGGAACTGATGAGGTTTAGCTAATGGTTTTCTTTCCTCTGAACCTACATAGGGGAGATTTAGACTGCATGTAAGAAAAAAAAGATCTAGCTGTAGATGTCCCTGTTCATTGCAGAGGAGTAGGGCTAGATGACCTTTAAAGGTCTTTTCCAACTCAAATGATTCTATGATTCTATGATGATGGCATTAAATGTCGAGGAGAGCCAAAAGCCTAACTTGTGGGGATAGAAAGTAGAGATAAAGTCAAGGAGATGAAGCTGTGAAAAATAGATCCACAGCGAGTAATTTATGGAATTTCTCAACTGGTCAGAGCACTGAAATAAAGATCTCCATCACTAGTGCCATGGGATCTCTGTGGCTATTTTATGTGTTATTGAAAAGCTCTTCAATCCTGCAGCATAGAGTAAGGTTTATCTTGCCTAATTTCTGGTTAAGGACCCAGTCTCACCCTAATGCCTGTATTCCTTGCCTAATTACTGAATTTCAGTGATTTAATTGTTAGGTATGCATCAGTTACAGAAGGCAGTTAAGTTTCATTTAGCACAGGATGATAAACTTACAAAAGATTTGGCATGGTTTGTAGGCCAAAACACAGGCACATCAAGGAATTCTGCCTAGCACTGGCCTCTGATAGCACCTATAACATGTCTGTGACCTTTTATGGGTGCCTCAGATGCCTTAAGACATCTGAAATGGCACTGGGGAATCTTTCCCTAAGTTGGAATAGCAGGAACCCACCTATCTTATGGCAGAGATGACAAGCAGAGCTTGGAAGGCTTAACCTTAATTTTGGGGAGCACACCAAAGGATACTCTGCTTTTCATTTTACATTTCACAGGTATTGATTGTCTGAATTATAAGTCTCCATGCACTACATGATCATATTGAAAAACTGTTCCAAAATTTCCAAGAATGCTGTAGGCACCAAAAATCATAGAATTGTAGAGTCATTAATGTTGGCAGAGACCAATAAGATCATCTAGTCCAAACATCAACCCATCACCACCACGTCCACTCAACCATGTCTCCCAGTGGCACATCTACCCTTACTCTGTTGATATGAGGAGAAATGAGGACTAGAATGGTTAGATAGTTAGTAGCTCTGAATGTTAAAGTCATATGGCAGTTTTGGCGGGGAGGAGATGAAAATGGTGAGGGGTGATGAAGCTTGCAAGGGAAGGAAAGAGAGGAAAGTGATTATCAGGTTTGAAGTAGAAGGCAATGAGGGTAAACAGCAACTTTGAGGATGGAGATATGAGCGGTGTGCTGAAGGAAAGCCAGGAGGCAAAATCCCAATGGGAGATTTGAAGGTGATGTGAGGACGCTGAAACAAAGACCACTGTTACAGTGTCATGGAATCTTAGTGGTTTTAAAACTGATTATTGGCACGAATGTAGCCCCAGAGCTGCTGTAAAATTAGGCAGAAGTCAGAGGAAGAGAGGCTGGGCTGTGGAAAACTGGGCCACCAGAGGTTATGAGGTAGATGTCTCCTGAGTGTGCTGGTCTTTTATCAGATCTACATTTTCTTATCACGAGAACACAAACAAACTAACATTAATTGCCTCCTAGGTGAAAAATAGCAGAAAATTAAAATTAACCGTCCTTAAAAAATGTAAAAAGTCAGAAATCTAGTCACAGAGTAGACCTGCACTCCTATTTCTTAGTTGCCTCACTTTTTTCCCATCTGTTGACTCTTCTATCACCCACACTGCAGGGATTTTGAGTCTTTTGGGGTCAAACCATGCAGTTTCCTTGGGCACTCTTGGAAGATGATGGTAGATGGTAGGCAATACAATCCAGATCTCTTCCTGACTCCTTCTTGGCACAGTTTTTCTACCCTATCCTGTGATGTCTAATGCCATGAAACATTCTTGCACGCCTATATGCAACCACATACAGCCCCTGCAGCTTTGGAGGATACTTACTGTACCTTGAAGAGAGTGTAAAGATGTGAATTAGTTTGAGCCTATGAAGCTTCTAAATGTCAAAGCACTGGAAGTTCTTTTGGGTTTGGTGGCCAAATTATAGTTTCCAATCTTAGATGGACTTCACTGGGTGTATTGTCATGATCATGAATTACTATCACTATGTAATTTATATTCACATGAATTACTATCTACTGCCACAATTTCTAAAGTGCGAGATGGTAAGTTGGGCTTGTTTGGGTCAGGCATGGTGCCACTAACTGTCAGACACAGAAAATTTAGCATCCAAATATAAGACATTAGAAGTACAGAAGTACTACAGATCAGCATGTCAGGAACCTACTTATTCTTAAAAGGCAGGTAAAAGCCCACTTAAAGAAAAGCACCCTTGAACACAGATAGGACACCTAGAGACAATGAAGAGGAATAATGGCAGTTGATGTCTTGGCACATCCATATTCATGCATGAGGACTGGTATAATAGTAAACCCGAAAGCTGATCAATTCTGTATCAAAAAAAAGGGAGAGGAGGTCAAACATGACAAGAACAATGGTTTTGAAAGGATATGATTGTTGGAAAGGAGAAGATTCTCAAAAATGAGAGCAGAAGAAATGTTTAGATGTGGTACTAAGGGACACGGTTTAGTGGGTTTATATTGGTAGTAGGCAAATGGTTGGACTGGATGATCTTGGAGGTCTTTTCCAACCTTGATGGTCCTATGATTCCATGGTTCAAAACATGTGATGTGACAGTAAAGAAGTGGAAGCCAACAGAGAGAAGCAAAGAGAAGCCCAAAATGGCCAAGGTAAGGCCTAGGAGAGTCATCTTTCTAAATTCTTTCTGGATCAGAAGGAATGCGGTTGTAAAAGCCAAAGAAGATACATCAGTAGTTTAGATGAGAAAAGGTGAGAATGTGAGTGATGTGGATGAAATGAAAGGTCTAGATAATAGGAATGTTGCATGAGATCCAGCTGAATCTTGTACCTTTTGATCCAAGAGCACAGCTCAACTGGAAACCAGGTATTGCTCACTGCCACCCCTGTGCACCATTTATATGCAACCCTCATCTGATGCCTGCAACTTCAGAAGAAGCCTAAACTCATTTGATCATTGACTGAAACAACAGTTGCCCTTCATGATGAATAGGCTAGATGCTGTGGCTTTTCTTATGAAGAGACTAAAGAGTTGTAGGTTTGGGTACCTTGTGTTGAGATTCAGATCTGCAGCCTGCTTCAAAGAGGCGTTTGAAGTCTTGAGGGAAACATGCTTTTAGCTTATAGGGAAAGTGAGAGTACGTGCTCTCAACTTGCTGCTCATCTGATAACTCTTTAATTTTAATCACCCTGACAGTCTGTGGTAAACCATGTGGTTAACTATTTCGAGTGCCGTGTGCTTCACTTGAAGCCACAGTCTGATTTGGTTGTGAGGTGAGTTCTTTGATAACACAAAGACACGGGGGCATGAAAATAGTCCTTGTGTGGCTTGGCTGTTAAGCCATTCACAATGCTCTTCATTGTGGCCTTCTTTAAACTTAGTGACTTTTACCAAGTGCAGGATAATGAAAAGCAAAAAGGGCAGAAAATATCAAAGTGAGAAAATGATGATTGGCTCTAACAGAGCTTTACAGGACTGGGCTTGGGGATTGCTGGCTGGTTTGCTATGGGCATGGCTTTGTTTCAAGGAGAAGTCACTTTAGGAAGTCAAGGGCAGATGCCAAATGAACAGCTATCAGGAATTCAAGGCCCTTTCAGAGTCTTTCTCGCTAGTTCCAAGGCTGAATTAATTATGGCTGTAGAAAATGTGAAGACAGTGATTAAACATTTTATTCATAATAGCTGTTACTATTATGCATAAGCTTAAGGGGCCACAGATCATGAACCCAAATACATCGAGTGCCTGCCCCAATGCACCCAGTATGTTTTATTTTCAGATTTCTCAGCCTTTAGACCTTAAAAAAATCATTAAGCAGTGCCTTTATTATATTCTGGGTCTGCAGCTCAACTTTCAAGTGCACTGAAAATGATCTCAATTCATTCCAACTGATTGAGAAGTATATTTAGTTGCAATTTGCTGATGACACAGCACTTAACATCCTTGTTTGGGGACAAGTTATATATAGGTTTGAAAACTAATTTCCTAGTAAGCTGCTTGTTGGTGTGCCCAGAGAGAACTGTCTACTCTGCTTTTGCAGATGACTGAAACTTTTAATAATTTTTTATTAAGTGTAGACAAATGCAAGTTTCATGTTACATCGTGGAGATTCCCAATGGAATTTTTCTGCGCTTTGCACAAATCTGTTCTTGTAAAATCAATGGTAATGGCTAATTCCAATGTGAATAAAGATAGTTAATAACAACAATATTTAAAAAATAATATAAGTAATAAGTGTATTTTAAATCATGTAAAATAACTAATAATTTAATTAGAAAACCAAAGCCTCTTCTTGACCTGGAGACAATCAATCAAAGAAGCAAAACTTCTCCCATTGCTTTCATGCCACCCAGTTTCATCCCTTAGCACTCCAACAATGGGCCAATCCTCTGTTAGGAGGAAGAGGAGGAGGAGGAAGCTGGATTTGCACACTGACTCAGCTGACTCTGGGTTTACTTCCAGACCAACCAGAGCTGCAGACAGACCTGGATGTCCGCAACACATGGTGCCATCACCTCATGGTCATGCACCAGGCTGCACCTGGGTGACTTTCAAACCTCCCATGATGTCTTTCTACAGGAGTGCTGTCCTGTCGCAAGCAGCAGCTCCAGGAGATCTGTACATGGAGAGCTCTTTCTAAGAAAATTGGTACAGGGGAGCCTTTGCCCATCTAACTTCAATGCCACAGCCCCATAGGATCCCAGACATAAATGCAGTAATGCAGAGCTCACTCTGGTTGACAACCTGAATTGTGTTTCACCCAGGTGATGTTCTTACCAAGCTGAATTTAATTTCCCTTAGCCAGCTCAGGTGAATATCTCCCAAACCCCTTCTTCTAACATCTATAACTTCAAACCTCTTACTGGGAGCAGAATTGGACCCAGATACTTAACTGAGCACAGTCTGGCACTGATAGTTCAGAAAGATACTGGAAGCCTTTGGAGGCAGGTGCACAGGCTGTTCTAAATCATAGATTTTCTGATTGCAGAAAAATGCCCACCTCTGTCAACTACTGAATTTGCTAACGTGGCTGCTGACACATATCCACTGAAGACCAAACTGCGTTATGAGTGTGACAATGGCTACAGGAGAAGAAGTGGGAACTCCTTGACCATTCGGTGTTTGAAGGTATCAGGGACTGCTTCTTGGGTCCACGATGAACTTGTATGCATTGGTAAGCGATTACCAACTTTTTTGGCACTTGTGGTGTTTTCCCAGAGTGAGTATGCAAGATGTAACAGGGCACTTCGGTAACAAATGATCTTTTGTGCTTGTCTTTGCTAATTAAAACTTCTAACAAGTCTGTTCTGTCTGTAAAAGCCTGACTGCTCAGGCTTAGCTCTGCTCTTTGCCCTGCTATCATGCAGTAAATATATCTTCTTCTCACAGATGAGAAATTTTTGTTCTCAAAGAATCACACAGCTAAGTTAAATTCTACACAAGAGCCAGCAAGAGAAACCCAGAGCCCAGCACCTCCGAAGCAAGTAAACAATTCAAGTAAGTTAGAGTCTAATCAGTACTGTAACACTTCTCCCATTCATTTCCATGGAAGCAGTATAGGAGTGATAATGAGCAATTTTTAATTATTTTGGTAGTCAGGGAGAATAAATTTGCTATAATACCTGTTTGTCTGAGCAAGTGAAAACGTGCAAGTAAATGATGTTCAAGAGGTAGGAAAGTTTGGTATATCTTACTTGCCTGTATTTTATATGAATACAAATCACGTTGTTTCTTCCTAGGTAACAGTGATAGGATGAGAGGTAATGGCCTTAAGTTGTAGCAGGGGAGATTCAGGTTGGACATTAGGAAAAATTTATCCTCAGAAAGAGTGGTGAGGCATTGGCACAAGCTACCCAGGGAGGTGGTGGAGGAAGTGTCAAGAAATGGGGAGATGTGGCACTGAGGGACATGGGTTAGTGGGCATGGTGGGCATGGGTTGATGGCTGGTCTGGACGAGAGCTTAGAGGTCTTTTCCAACCTCAATGATTCTATGATTCTATGCAAAACAAAAGCAGTAAATCAAACCTATCTGCCTAACAATGTGCTGCTTTGTGAATTCCCAGGTTTTTGTGGTATGCCCAAAACTGTCCTTCATGCCTCTCTGAGCGTACAACAAGTATATTCTGTGGGGCAAGTATTACGTTTCACATGCCCAACTGGCTACAATAAGCAGCTTCCTACCTCTGGCACCATCACGTGCGAGAATGTGACTGGAAGAATCAAGTGGATGCCCCTTGATAAGCCATGTACCAGTGGCAGCAGCCCTATAAACAAGCAGATGTCACATCTTATTGAGGCAGGTAAGATTTTTCTTTGGCATTACAACGGTGTCATGACCCGTTCACAGAGTGTCCACAGAAGGTCCTCTGCCAACACAGGAACAACCTAAGAAAAAACCTGCGTGGGGTTCAGGATGGAGAGATCAGTGACCATAGGACTCTGACATTGGTGGAAATGATGCTCATGGGAAGGACATAGTTACATCCCACTTGGTCTTGGGAGATTTCATACTAAAAAGGAAGAAGAACTTGGGAGCAGATAGAGCAACTCTGTCACAGATTAGGATGAAAATAGTAGAATAAGCTTTTCTCTTTTCTCCTTGCTACTGACAGATGAGGCTATTGTAGCTTCAATTCAAACTCCAAAATTGTAACAGCATTTCTCATGGTGAATAGTTTTAGATGAATTGTACAACAGAAAGACTTACTTATTCCCAGGTGAGTATAAGAGAGCCCAGATGACTACCTCAGAAGCTACACCTATATAATGACAGGTGAGAGACATGGCCACGTAGTGGGGCAGGGACATTTGGACAGGGTCCTTTGCCTGCAGAATGACCTCTGCCTCATTTCTGCTCTGTCTGTAGAAACAAATCATCTTACTGGGCACACTGGTTCAGCATTATACAAAGAATGTCATCCCTTTTTTATAGATCTGGATGTTTCCCTGCAGTACGTAGTTAGCAGTGTTTCAAATATGGCAGTCACAAACTGTTCTTCGGTCTTTACTCCTCTTTCAGGTCATTTTCTTCCATTCATAATTACCCTTAATGCTGTCAGGATGAAGGAACTTCTCGCTACAGTGGAAACAATCCATCAACACGCCAGTCCTAGAACAGGATACAACCTCTTGAAAAGTCAGAGATTATAAATATTTGAAGCTTTAAAACTAGGATTACAAAAAACAAATGTCTGGATGGTGACATGGGCCATCTGGGCCTTTAAATTCTTTAATTCAACAGAACAATAATTTCATTTTCCTGCAAAAGTGCACTAGAGCCTGAGTAAGACCAGTCTTTTTTGTCAGTGCACTGAAAATGTATTCGCCCTAAGGAACAGGCTGCCCAAGGAGGTGGTGAAGTCACCATTGCTGGAGGTGTTCAACAAAAGGATAGATATGGCACTGAGGAATATGGATTAGTGGGGATGGGTGGATGGCTGGACTGGATGACCTTAGTGGTCTTTTTCAAACTTAATGATTCTATGGTTTTATTTTTTTTTTTCCCTTTGTTACTACGTAGTGCCTTTAGTGGTGCCATATAGGGTCTCTCCTTTTTCTGCTCCCCCCTTAGCAGTGAACACAAACACATTTATCCACTCTTAAAAAACCTCCCTTGTTAGAAGGTAAAAAGCCTTCTAATACCTCACACTGATGTATGAGAGTTCAGAGCTTCCTTTTTGCAGGATAAGGGAGAAATTAAGTGGATTTCTATCACTAGGAAGGATTTTGTTTCCATTTCTGGGGAAAAAGTGGTCCCATTTGAAGCCATATTTCCAAAGTCTTGTTTGGCACTTTGACAGTCATCCGTCCCAGTCTCGTGTGAAATAAAGATCCTAGCTGGATCCTATTCCCTCCAAGCCACCTCATGCCCACCCTTGGCAGATACCAGATCAGCAGATATGTTGCTATCCAGGCTGGCAACATCCATCGATGGCCAGGAAACAAACATGACGATTACTCAGTGTGCAGTGGCAGACCTGTCACACCTAACCCAACTTTGCCCTCATTACTACCTTGATGCTGGGATGAGCTCTCTCCTCACCAGAAGAGCAAATCAATACAAAATCAAGATTTTCTCTCTCTTTGTATGTTCAACTCATCCATCCTTTTCCTCATCACTGATATGGCCAGTGACAAGTATGTCATTTTGTTAATTGGGCTCAGACTTCACATCATCTTGTAGAGAATTACTTTGCCTTTAATTTGCTGTTCTATTGAAGAGATCCATCTCTGTTCTAAGAGCCAGTAAGTGTACTGCAAGACATACCTGTGCCCATGGATCAGATGAAAAGTCAGTAAAGAAAGTGTGCAGACTGTTTAAGCACTACTGCTTTTTACGAAGTGGTTTCCAAAGGCGTATAAGGGGTGTAAAGGAAAATAATCACCCAAAAATCTGTTTTTTAAATGAAGTAATTTTCAAATTCTTCCTCTGAAACTTTATGTGAATTCAGTGCATATCTTCCACTGAAGAAAGGGAGGAAAATGTAAATATTTAAATGATGTGTTTCTTACACATTTCCAAAGGGCTGAAAAAGGACGGGAAAATAAAATATTTGCTCACAGCTAAAACCGATGCATTTAGATCAGTCTGAAATGATTTTCTCCTCCCCCTTCCCCATCTCCCATTCAATCATTAGCTGCTAAAATAGAAATCAGCTTTTACTGTGCATATGCTCAAGACTTCGTACAAGGGCTCTTGATTCCAGCTGGAGTCTGCTGGCAGCCGTAGCGCACATAATAATGAAGAGGAATAATGTAGTGTGATAAAGGAAGGGAAGGAAGGATATTGCTAACTATGCCAGAGGATGCAACAACAGGATCTCCTGGTTATTTGGCCATGGTTGCTCTCTTGTCTCCCAGATCCCCTCAGGCTGGGTCTGTTTGTCCCCAGGAGCAAAGCAATGGGGCCATGTGGGGGGAATTATTGTCTCTGGGCATAGAGACAGGATAAGCTGCTTTTCTACTTCTCCCGGTTGGGGTAACTGCAGTAATCCCTGTGGAGCACTGCAGATAACTCCAGGTGCTGATTTTGTGCTGATTCTGTATTTTTTGCAGTCATTTTTTCCATTCTGCTTCTCCATTCTGCTGTCTTTTTGTGAGTCACCGAGCAGAGATGATAAACGGGAAGGAACCAGGAAAATGTGAAACCTAAAAAAAATCCCTGGAAGAGCTCTCAGCCGGATCTACCACCTCATTACTGCACTGCTTGGATTTCTGAATACCTTCTCTGATATTAAATAAATGACCCCGGATTTTGGGTTGTCTGGTTCAGCTGTTAAATACTGGCAAAAGAAAAGGAGGAATCAGAGCTTCTGAAATCAAGAAGTGTGCATAAAACCACTTTGTCTCAGCCACTGTGGAACTGAGAGTGACAGTTCAAATAACGGGTGGAAAATGAATCCTGCGAGGAAATTAAGGTTAATTATGCAAATATGTTGGTTTCAGATAGATTGCGCAATCAGTCTTTTTCTATCTGGCTGATCTGTGGGAAGTCTGACGGAGCATCTGCCATCACCACCAAGTAATTCTTTGTCCTTCGTCCCCCTGATTTCTCAGACGTGCCACGACAACTTTGTACTGCAGGCTTATTTTAGTCTGGCCTCCTCACTGCTTCTATTGCTACACTGAGATGTAACTTGTTCCTGTTCAGAGCCTCCTCCGCCAACGTAATCCAAAGTGTCCCTGTTTCACACTTGGAAGTTCTCCTTTTCTACTCTTTCTCTGCAAATGCTCATTCCAGTTTTTCCTTATGTTTTTTACTAATTACCAGTGGGCTCTGCCTCTCTGCTGAATGGGAATTTTTCTCTACAAGGCGGGAGGAATTATAGAATAGAGTCACAGAGTGATAGAATGGCTTGGGTTGGAAGGGACCTCAAAGATCGTCTAGATCTCACTACCCCCACCCAAGATATAGAAAATAACTTTGTGAAGCCATCAGCAATGTGTTTAGCAGTGCTTTCAGTCAGTATGTGATAGGATAAAGCCATAGGTAGTGTAGAAAATGCTTTGAAACTTGTTTTATTGAAGATGGTCTACTGTGGTGCAATCTGTGCTTGGACTGTTACAGGGTTTCTGAGAATATGATAGGTGAAAAATTTTCAAGAATAATCAGTATCTCCCTGACTCTGTGGTGGGACAGAGGGCTGAAACAACCAATACCAGATGAAGCAGTAACTGAGGTCCTAAGTGGTGTCTTTTGCAGAAATTACAGACTGATTGCTCAGGCTGCCCAGAGATCTCCCATCTCTAGAGACATTCAAGGTCAGTCTGGATGGGGATCTGAGTGACCCAATGTAGCTATAGGTGTCCGTTTGCTGCAGGGCAGTTGGACCAGATGACCTTTAAGAGTTCCTTCCAACCCGAATGATTCCATGATTCTATGACTCTAAGATTCTATAATTGTCACCTCTCCCAGTAAGTACAGACAAAACCATAGAAAACCCGACTCTTCCCTGTAGTAAAGTTTTTTCTACCCATGGTGATGACTTTCCAGGGAACTGTGGCACTGAGATTTAAGCTAGTGAAACCAACGCCATGCTACAGAACAACCAGTTTGCACTGGTGACTCCAAGACCAGCAGGACCAAATAAGCAGGAGGCCTGGAGACTCACATCCAATGTGAGAAGGTGGCACAAAATATCACAGCCTAATTCTTAGGACAGCAGGGTGACTTTTCATCTGCAGAGGACAGATGGAGGGAATGCACTCCATCACTGAGATGAGGAAAGAGTCCTGCCTGAAGCTGCCTCCCAGAAACACAGTATAGCAATTATAGTATTCTGACATTACAACCTCATGTAAGTGACCAGGTGGACAAATGGACTGATCACCCAAGCACATTAGATGGTAGTACTGTCCCTACAGATCACACACCACTTTTTCTACAAAGAGATGCTGGAAGCCTGATTTCACCCAGGCCATGCTGTGCTATGCTATGCTATGTCATGCTATGCTATTCTATTCCATTCCGTTCCATCCCATCTCATTCCATTCCATCCCATTCCATTCCAGTATTGCTCCAGAGCAGAGGAGGCACAAGATTAATTTGGCAGTTCCTTTTATACTTGCAGAGCATCAAAAAGCCTAGTGCAAAGGCATCTGAGGACAGATTAAAGCATGACTTCAGCATGTGCAGTATTTGATATATACCTACTTTATTGGGAATTTATGAGGTTTGAATAGACCTCTGCTTCTTCTTCATTCTGCCTGGTATGACTGAGTTCAACTGAGAAAATACAAACAAATCTGAGACAAACAATGGGAAGGAACAAGTTCCTTAGAGGAACATATTTATCTCACCCTATTGCCTATATGTATATGTATGCCTATAGTTATTTATTTATGTCATATGTATCTACATACACATATACTGCACATATATACACATACGTATATGTAACTGTACATCTATATGTACATAGTTGTACATATAGATATACACATGTGTGCCCATATGTAGACCAAATCCCTCAGTGTTTAAAGGCACTTGTTTCTCTTCACTGACTCTAAATGATGCCCAAATTGACCAGATTACCTGTAGATGCTTACATGTTATGTCAAGAACCAAACAGGATTAATCCCTTCTAATTCGGTGGGCATGACATGTTAGTTTGTTTTCTATTTTGTAATTGAGTGCATGTCATTACTTTAATGAGTTGTATTCCTGTTGAGTTTTTCTCACTCCATAGCTTTGACATTTATACTTTCCATAGCTTTATTCCTGTTGGAACAAGACTGATTTGTAATATGTATCTTTATAAATACATGATGGTCTATTAAACACTGCTATATTGTATGGGAGCAAACAGCAATCTGTATTTATGCAACAGATAATATCTTTTCAAACCTGCCAGCTGCTCTGAAGTGTGCAAGCAGTGATACTGAGCTCTCCTGTTTCCTTTGTTTAATGCACATTAGTTACTGTTAACATAACTATGTTAAGCACTGCAATTAGGTGGGCATGACTTGTCCCACTCATGGCAGTTTACTGCAGAAAGCTAATATTTTACCTGCTTCTAGCATGTACATTTTTAGCCAGTTACACAGAAAATGAGTCATGTCACCCATTGCTCTGATGACTTATTCCACTTTCTCTAGTCAGGTTGCTTCATGGGCTCTCTCTCTATATTTTGTCTTTGTTTCTTGGCAATCAAGGGAGATATATTGCTGGCATGGTACCTGTAAGCCATACATACTGGAGAAATATTACAGGATTCAATTTTCTTAGCTATGAATGTCTACAAAGGGTCAGAACTCAGGTGATGTCCATGGGAGCTGCATATGTCCTTCATCAGAAAGCCATAAGTCTCAGACGAGCTGTCCTTCGCCTCCTGGTGGAGCTTGTTGGCCCTCTGGGGAAATGTTTGTATTGGAGGCTCGGTCCTTCAGTGCGACACACAGAGGAAATCAATAGGGTGCAGCCTGGAAGGAAAATCCACCATTGAAGGAGGCTGTGGCCAAACGGTCACTGTCCTGCTTTCTCCATAGTCTTTCTCCAATGCTTTCTCCATTTATTTCACATGAGGTGTGGTGTTTGATACTTTTATTTGGTAAACTTGATTTTCTCAGCATGGAATGATCAACAAACTGTAACAATAAATTATTCCGGGTGTTTGAATGCAGCTAGTCCTTCTTGTTATGTCTACCAACCACCACGATTCTCTGATTTTGTAATTCCGCGTGAGCTGAACTTTGAAAAATCCAAGATTTGTTTTCCATTACTCTGCTGGCAGCTGTAGAGCACATAATGAGGAGGAGGAATAATGTAGTGTGATAAAGGAAGGGAAGGAAGGATATTGCTAACTTTGCCAGAGGCTGCAGCATCAAGATCTCCTGGTTATTTGGCCATGGTTGCTCTCTTGTTTTGTCTTGTCTCTCTGTATTACTTTGAATGAGAAGAACATGATATAAAGAAGGTTTATTCCAGAGGTCTGTCTAAAGCTCGCATCATGGGTGGACTGCTACACCTAACTTTTAAAATGCAGCAGGAAACTAAAAAGTTCTGCAAAGGAGGATCTCTGACAACACAGATAAGGTGAACAGTGAGTAGATTTGTACAGCCTAGAGGCAGTGAAGCTCCCCAGCCCTCACACAGGGGTGAAAAAACATATACTTCTGTTTCGTATATATACTCAGGTGTCGGAAAACTTGGTTTTCCTGAAGTCTGTAGCAAAAAGTAATCTTGCACACTGCCATTGCATGTGCCTTCATGTAGATTATGATTTTACTAGACGATCTTAGAGGTCTTTTCCAACCATAATGATTCCATGATTCTATGTCTCAGTCTGAGTTTGTCCCATCACAGTGGAGAAAACGGGAGCCCAGAGAGATTCAGCTATTAAATGCAGAAGTCCAACCAGGCTGAATGGTTTTCCAGACAGCATCAAAAAGATCCTCATCGACTCTATGCGGTGCTCAGACAGGAGCTCAGTGGAAACACCTACAGTGTGATCTGATTCCCTAAACAGAAAAATATGCCAGGGTCTGATACACTCAGTGTTGTCAGAGGCATCCACACAGGGATAGATGCCACAGCACAGGATCTATCAGAGGTTCTGCACTGACAGCTGGAAGCCAAGCAGCACAACTCAGCCCATCCTGCAGAATTACCCCCACATGTGGATGCCTACTTAAAGATGCCCAAGTAGTAAGCTGAGACCCAGCCCTAGAAGTAACTGAGACTTTCAGAATATGTCATTCACCTCTCTAAAGGCACTGCTGAAAGCATCTGCTACCACCCAAAGACAAAATAATTTCTCAAGTTCAAATTCAAGCACGATTCTTTTGGCTGCAATGACAAATGAAAAAACAAGAGGTGGGGACGTCATGCACAGGTACCATTCAGCAGCCAAAAATGGTCCATATCTCAGACAATTTAAAAGATGTAATCTGAGTGCAGAAAGGCAGTGAATAGTACAGGTCCGCCTCTCAGTCACATTCTTAACATTTCAGTTACCCACTCTTTTTACATTCATTTTTACTTCTATAGGAATAAATGTTTGGCAGGGCCAATGTATGCTTGTCTAGGGACTATGAAAGCATATGAGCAAAGAACTCAGGACTCCAGCAACACCAGCTCCATCAGTCATTTCCAGGTCACTAATTCCCTATTTTCTCCATTGGTTTTTATGTAGAAGAAATTCAGGGAAGATATTTCCCAGATAGATTTTACTTTTAAAGCTGCAGCATTTTTATCCATGCTAAATATTATTCTGGAGAAGCTCCAATGATTTTGCCTCAACCATGGATAGGTCCATATGGGAGAAAGGTGAAGTCTTTGGCTGCAGGGCAGAGTGGTACCACTACACAGAGTTCTACGAACATTTCTGCATAAATGGTTTCACCCATTTGCAAGACCTGAAATTGAGTCTTCTATCTCGCCAACAGCCTACATCTTCCCTCACCTTCCTGACACCACTCCTTCAATCGCTTGGCTGCATACTTGAGTTGCAAACCAGCTGTGCATTGCCCAAAAAGTCCATCTGGGATGAGTGCTGCCAGAATAATGCTCAGAGCTTGGTGACCCTTGGAGATGCTCCTGAATAATGTCACTGTAGATGTCCCCAGAAAGCCTTCCACATCCTCAGGGAAGCAGGTCGCGGTGCTGCCACAAGCTGATGAGAATGTCACTTTCTTTTAGCATGTCTAGGGCAGGAGGAGATATCAGAAACACCCTGCTTCAGCATTTCCAGGCTCAAACTTTCAGAATTTCCATTTAAAGGGGAATTTGGAAACTTCTGGGGTTTTGTTGTGATTCAGATTGAAACCACATTTTGAAATGACAAAATTTCCTGTGCACGGGTAGTCCTGTTTTCCAGCTCTCTTTGCTCAAAACCAAAGGTTTCTCTCTCTTTTTTTTTTTTTTATATTGTTTTTGTACTGTTGAAACTCCCCCAGTCCTTAAAAAAATATCTGTCCTAGTGCGGCAGATGAGGAAAACAGTAAAACTGAAAGTTGTTGTACTAACTGTTTCAGCTCTAGGACACAGTGCACAGTAAAATGGAAATAATTCTGTTTTCATTTCATGGATTGGAAACTTCGTAAAGCAGTCTCAGTCCCAGTCCAGTGCTCCATGTATTCAGGAACCTGAAACAACTCCTGACAGTTTGAAATGTTAGGGCAGGAGACCTGAGTCCATATGGATCTACAAAGAAAGGGGGATATGAGTGGTGCCCCTAATTTTGTCCTCTAGAAATGTTCTCCTACCTCACTGAGCAAATATTGGTGCTATTGTTGCTCCCAGAATGGCACTGGAGATGACAGGAGCAGATGTCCATGATGCCACTTGGGTGGGACCTGGCTGCCTGTGCTCAGGTGCCCAGGTACCACTGGAGATAGCCTCGAGGTCCTGCCCCCATTGCTTCTATGCAGCCTTCAAAGAAGTGTGTCCTGGGTGAGTGATGAGATCTGGCAGGTTAATGAACCATGTGAAAGGGAAGGTGACACAGCTAATGGAACATTTCTGCAGTGAGCAATGGAGCATGTGGCAGAGATGCCAGAAGACTACGGACACAGGGTCAGCTCTGGAGTCACAACAGTCCAATAGCACTGGAGCTGAGCTGCTCAGGAGCTGAGAAATTCAGGGTCAAGCTGCTATCTTAGTAAGTGAGACAGATTCTATGTGCAGTTTGCACCATGATCTTCTTGGTAGAGGACAGTTTATAGAAGAAGTAACCAAGCTGAGTGGAGCAGTTGACACGGTGGAAGGGAAGGATGCCGTTCAGAAGGACCTCAAAAGGTTGAATAGTGGGCTCGGGTGAATCTAATGAGGTTTAACATAGCAAAGTGCAAGGCTTTGCACTTGGGCCAGAGGAATCCCAGGTATCTATACAGACTGGAAGGAGCAGTCCCTGAGAGCAGCCCTGCAGAGAAGGACCTGGGGGTCCTGATGGATGAAAAACTGAACATGAGCCAGAAGGTGCTCTTGCTGCTAGGAAAGCAAATGGTATCCTGGGCTCCATCAGCAGAGGGGTGACCAGCAGGGACAGGGAGGTGACTGTCCCCCTCTACTCTGCTCTTGTGAGGCCCCATCTGGAGTACTGTGTCCAGGTCTGGAGCCCCCAGTACAGGAAGGACAGGTGGTGGAGAGGGCCAGAGCAGAGCCACGAAGACCGTCAGGGGACTGGAGCACCTCCCCTACAAAGACAGGCTGAGGGAGCGGGGCTTGTTCAGCCCGGAGAAAAGAAGGCTGCAGGGTGACCTCATTGCAGCCTTTCAGTACCTAAAGGGAGCCTACAAACAGGAGGGGAACCATCTCTTGGAAAGGGTAGATAACTGCAGGACAAGGGGAAATGGTTTGAAGTTGAGGGAGGAAAGATTTAGGTTGGATGTCAGGGGGAAATTCTTTACTATGAAAGTGGAGAGGTGCTGGAACAGGCTGCCCAGAGAGGTTGTGGATGCCTCATCCATCCCTGGAGGTGTTCAAGGCCAGGTTGGGTGGGGCCCTGGGCAGCCTGGTCTGGTATTAAATGTGGGGGTTGGTGGCCCTGTGTGAGGCAGAGGGGTTGGAGATTCCTGATCCTTGAGGTCCCTCCCAACCCTGGCCATTCTGTGATTCTGTGTTTCTGTGAAGTAGTGATAGTGTCATGATAGGTGTTATGGTATTTTCAGATTGGGTTTGGACAGCCTATCTCTGGCAAAGAAGCATTACAAACTAAGGCATTACTAGAAGTGGAAATTTCAGTGGAAAGCAATTCTAGGATTTAACATTGGAGCAAATAATTTATATCATAAACAACTCAGGAACAAAATTATACAGCATATATTGAACTTTTATACCCACTGAATACATTTTACAATGGAAAAAAAAAAATCAATCATATATAAATCTGCAGAAAAGGTTCAAAAGTAGGGCAGAGAATGAAGTTATCCCACTGCATTACAGAAATTTATCTTTAGTTGGTCAAAGTCTGCTGTGTATCTGATCCCTAAGCCCAGCTGCTTGATACCTCAGCTCTTGCTCTCAAGGTACATGATCCAAAACCAAGCAAACAAAAATGTTCTAGTAAATTTACATAAGCATGGCCTTCATGTAAACTCAGGGTTAGGGAGCTTAGAGATTAGATGCAGGTTATCTCCTTCCTTATTTTACTTATTTACAGAGCTCAACAGAGCTGTGATGTTCTTCCCATGCTTACTAGCCTTCCTCCTTTCCACTTTCCTCTCTCTGTCTGCTCTTTGCCTTTGCCATTGGCTGTGTCAGGCAAGTCAGCCAGAGCAGGTTGTCCATTACAAGGTCCAGATGGATTTTGAGTATCTCCAAGGAGGAATCTGGATAATCCATGGATTATCTGAGCCAACCTTGCCTGGGAACTTTCCTGAGGAGGCAATGGATAAATCAACAGCATGTTAACAGCAATGTTGAATGAAAGAGGGTAAGGAACCACAGTCTGTATGTGGGCATGGAGAAACAGGGAGGAACAAAAAGCAGTATGTCTCTAGTCTTAAGGACAAACTGATTCCTTACCCACGGACTGGTATCCAGACTGTCCCTCCAGAGCTTTCAGGGACTCATCCCAGAACCATTATTGCAAGGGTGGGCAGCAGAGTAGGAAAGCAAATGAGCCAGAGGCTCTACTGGCCTCTTCCTTTTATTTTCAAAGAAGAGGCTCTGAGTGCAACTGGAAAACCCCTAGAGAAGAAAGTAGGACAAATGCTGGTGGGTATGATAGGATACCTATGATGTGAAACAGGGCTTATTCCCTAGGACAGTCACTATCAAACAGATAAACCTGATCCCTCCCATAAAGGTGGGTCAACACCTCCTCCAGCTCCCCCAGCGTGAGGAGCTGTACCTCATTCTTGTCATTCTCAGCAATGACCCCCCAAGCCTCCCTGTGGCTTTCGTCCACCTCACAGCAAGCGCTCGACCAGATGTGGCTGGGCTTATTCACTCTGCCCTTGGCAATATAGTTGTTCCCAGGCACAGCACCCACCACGACGTAGGTTGTGTTACACCCCACCGTCCTCCTCATCATGGTTTGCTGCTCATAGTTGTTCCAGGCACCACCGTTGAGTTTCTCATTCTGGGCCACGATGTTGGTGAGGCTGAAGGTTGCCGTCCTGCTGCTGGAGTCAGAGTGATGTCCACTGGGGTTCAAATGGCCGCGGTTCAAACCCGTCAGGTTCTTGTAATCCTGAAGGATAGCTTGGCTCTTGCCAATCTGCTCTGAAGTGACGTTGTAATATTTTGAGAGTGTCCATTCTCTTTCCATTGTTTTGGGATAACTCAGGCCCATCAGCTTGACAGGTAAAGAAGAAAAGGTGTTAGCACTGGGGATGGGAGTAGTGGAGCAGGTTTTCTGGAGCAGAAGTCTTTGAGTGCCGAGCACTCATTTTCTGCCATTTCAATGCAATGAAAACATACTTATCACAGAGAAATCATAAAGCTGTCCCTCCTTGACAAGAGATTAAAATAAAACAAAGCTCAAAATATGACACCACTTCATTTGGCTTGTGACCTTCGAGACCCAGTCTGCAGCAGGAATGTGGATGGATACATGAGCTATGGATAAATTTTCTATTCTCCCAGGTCTGAGAGGTGACTTTGGAGAGACACAAGTGTGACACATCTGGTTCCCTTTCCTTTCATCTCCACATCCCACACCTGCCCAAGGCTCTCCTCAGTTCCTGCTGCCCCTGTTAATCACATCCAACCTTCATCATCACCTACATCTCATCACACTGTCACCAGTCCTGCTCATTGCTCCATTCAGACCCACTTCCACAAACAGCTCTCTCTATGTTTTTCATGCCTCTTTTAGTTTAATCTGTCAACACTCTATTGTTTTACAGGCTTGGGGAAAACAAGAGCACAGGCATTCTCTTTCAAGCTTAGGTCACTTAGGGAGTCCTTACAGGTGGATAGAATGGGAAGAGGATGAAGAGAAGAGCCATGGAGCCCACAGAAGTCCCAGAGGAGATGAGGAGAATGCTCACCTGGGGTTCCACCAGCCAGGTTTTGGGTCTTGTGCCAGATCCAGGTTGGTACAGGTAAGCAGAATACACGGGAATACGCCTGCTCCTGTCATACAAGGTGGCAAAATAATACTGATTCTTGTAACGCTGGCAGATCCAGGCTGGGCTCTCTGGTTCCAGGGCTTCATTTGGGGGGGTTTCCCGGAAGAAAAACTGAGGGCATGAACTTTCAAAGGATGTTACCACCTCACCACGTCCCAGCCAGAGGCAGCTCAGTGAGATCTGCAGCAGCAGCAGCAGCATTGCAGGGAGGACTTTGAGGGATGAGCTCTTGCTCACCTGGAGATCAAATGCAGACAGACAACAAACTCAGAGAAAGCTCATCAAATCTAGACTCATTTTTGCTCTTGGGCACGGCTGGTAGAGAAGGAGACTTTGAAAGATCAAGGAAGAACAATTCATCTCTTATTGGATACTGAAAAAGCAACAGCAGAATAAGGCTGAACTCTAAAATGGGTTTTGGAATCATAAAATCACAGAATCATTAAGGTTGGAAATGACCACTAAGCTCATCCAGTCCAACCATCAACCCATCCCCACTATGCCCACTAACCATGGCCCTCAGTGCTCCAACTGCCCTCAGCTGGATTCACATTCTGTTCCAACAGCTTGGATGCTGAGTTCAGCATTAGTCTTGTGAGGGATTTAGAGGGAAAATCGCAGTGGTGCTAAGCTCACCACATGTTCCTTGCCTCATTGAAGATCACACAGAAATGCACTTTTCTCTAACTTATCTGTGCTCACAGCAGAATTTAAATCAGACACATGATCCCAAATGGTCCACCTTGGAGTTCTGGCACTCAGACAGCTGTCACTGGGCAACGTGTGCTCTTCTTGCATTTTCAGGGTGTCCAACCCAAAATCACAAACGTACAGAGACACATGGACGAAGAGAAGGGATTGAGCAGATGGCAGCAGCAAGCACAAGGGATGATTCCTCTATTTAGCTGCTATAGCAGTACAGATAGTCATGGAATCATATAATCATTAAGATTGGAAAAGACCTCTAAGATCATCTAGTCTTACCAATCACCTACCACCAGTACTGCCCACTGAACCACGGCCCTAAGTACCACATCTCCACATTTCTTGAGCACCTCCAGGCACGCTGACCCCACCACCTCCCTGGGCAGACTGTGCCAAAGCCCAACCACTCTTCTGGAGAAAAATATTGATGTGCTGATATATACTGATATATAATGCTACAGCTCTTCCTATGATTGTACAGAATTTCTACAGATCCATGTTTTCAGCTTTGCATGTTCTTTTTCCTGTACAGTGAAAAGAGCGGACACGAGATTTTCTATTTCTGGTCCAGAAATAGATTGTATTTCATCCTTCTCAGGTGTTGACATGATTGTCAGCAGTCAGCAAGATCTTTCTGTTGGAGAAAACTGTTCCTAATTTCATTGTGGTGCAGGATGCTTTATCTTCTTTCAGCTGCACTGCAGGCTTTGGGATAGCAGTGATATTTCCATTTTCACTGCTAGATGTTCAAATGAGTGATTTTCAAATAATTAGCATATGAAATCAGGCTGGTAGGAAAAGCAGCTGGAGGGATTCACAGGAGAGGAAGGCATTATGGCCTCTAAAACACAAACCCCACATTTGTCTGGGGAGGTGTCTGAGCTGAGGACTGCTCTTGGCTTGGAAAATCTCCTTGCACACTGCCCTTTTGTATTCTTTTCTCTGACCCTCATGTATTGATTCCCATTGCATTTGGAATACTGAGACAGAGATATCCTTTATATGACACAAGACATAAAACCATAGAATCAGAGAACCACAGAATAGCTTGGGTTGGAAGGGTCCTTAAAAATCATCCAGTTCCACTCCCACTGCTGTGGGCAGTTACCCCACAGGCCCTTTATCAGGCCCTTTATCTCTTTACTAGTGTTGGATCAGGAACAGGATGAGAAGCAAGCTGAAAACTGAGGAGAGAAAACCACAAGAGGTGGTTATGTCATGCCCTGGAGGGCTGAACCTCCTCAAGCAGAAAAGTTCCTTTTTTTGCACCACCCCCTCCACAAACTTACTACATACACATAATTTCATTTCAGATATGCAAAAACCAACCTACCGTGTGAAAGAGAAGCACATAAATAGGTTTATTCACGTGATGCTGCTTGCAGCCCCAAAACTGTAGAGGATTTTCAAATGCTCCTGCTACAATCTGAAGTTGTGACTGTGGGTGATTTATATATAGTCTCCAGGCAGGGAAAGTTGGCCATAATACGTTTTTATTGGATTTCTCAACCAGGAGTTCAAGCTGGATTGTCAAGGGGTGGAGCCAGGATGTGTGTTGAAAATGGGTTTTTCCAGAGGTGCTTTGCAAGGTCATGGGTAGAGAAAGCTCCCTCCTTTATTCAAGAGTTTGGTGTGAATTTTCCAGGTGATTTGCCAGCTGAAACTCACAGGTTCATTATGCAAGGTGTTTTATGGCATTTCTGATTAACCTTGAACCGAGTCTCTGCTATGGCTGTAAGCCAAATTCTATTCATGGGGCAAAATAGTATCTTGAATATACCTTATCCTGAAGTTGCATACAAAATAGGGTACAAACTCCAAGTCTACTCCCAGCTGCTTGGTACAGACTGTGATTGGCTGGCAGTGATGCAAAGATCAATGATGTTGCCAGATAAGGCATCAAGGAGTACCTGTCTGCTCCAGCCACCCAAAACCTTCAGTGCATCTCATACAACCTTGGTCCACATCACTAAGATAATGCTAATGTTATGCTGCAGTCTCAATGGATATGAGTGGCTTGGCTGAAGGGATGCACCTTGTTCAACCCAGTTTGTGCTGTTTTCATTCCAGAGCACAAAATACCCTTGGAACTTGTGGCAATTCATAAGAAGCAGGTGACAACCCCCTGTTTGGGAACAAATTAATAACAATAATAAATGATACAGTGATGATGATAATATGATGGTGGTCATCATCAAGTTGAATAATTAAAAAGGCAAATGGAACGTGTTTTCCTACAGTTCAACATCTCAGTTCACCTTTAGTCATTTTGTGCATCAGTGCCCAAGGCTTCTTCTCGCAAGCAGTTTCCCTGAAGTATCTCAGATCAGGTCCAACATTTTTCCAGGTCAGCAAGTGAGAAGCAACACCACTTAAAAGTATCCTGCCAGGCTTTGGTGCCTTTTCTAGACAGGTGACACAGCGCCAATGCAGTGCTGCATCTCTAACAGGATCCAGGGGATTGGAGTCTCCTTGGAGATGCTCAAGGTCAGGATGGATGAGGCTCTGAGCAACCTGATGTAGCTGTATGTGTCCTTATTCATTGCAGGGGAGTTGGACCAAACGACCATCAGGGGTCCCTTCCAACTCAAACGATTCTACAATTCTATTCTATGATTCTGTGAGTGCTGGCTCAGAGGGCTGGCTTATCTCCATTGGGAACGATGTTCCTTCTTTGGGGTTTTTGTCCAAACATCACTAGAAGTGATTTTTTTTCCTGGACTCCACCTGATTTTGTGATTTTTTCAAAGAATAGTTCATATGGTGACAAGTTCCCAGCTTCCTCCAGTCTCTGCTGCTTCTAAGTACCTCTCCCACGTTCTCCAGATTTTTATTTCTATATGCTTACACTTCTTTTCCAAGTCATTCCTTCTCCCCTTACCCTGTAATACAAAATGCTAAAGCTCTGAAAAGTATGTGCACACATAAGATCTAGTTTTCTCCTATGGGGATGGTTAGATCTCAGTAATTGCAGCATACCTTTTGCCTCCTGTATTTATTCCAAAGATCAAGGAAATGCTTTGAAATCATAGAATCATTAAGGTTGGGAAGACCACTAAGATCATCTAGTCCAACCATTAACCCATCAAATATGGGAGTCAATGGAGAAAGGAGCAAGGACTTACCTTGAAGCTGTGTCTCAGAACCAGCAGCTGAACTGTCAGTTCCTTTTTCCCCCTTGAGAAATGGACATATGTTCACAGCCCTGCTGCAATACACACCTGCACCAATATAAATCTGCACCTTTTAATAACAAACAAAAAATTACACAAAGAAGAGAGACTTATGTTGTTGTTATCCTGGGGATATTTGCTCACATCTTCCTAGAAACGGGGGGCAACAATTGCTATTTGCTGTTTCCTCAGAATTTCTCCCAGGTTTACTAGAGAGCACCACGTGTCAGATCGGCATTAGATAGCTGAGCCTGCTGATTTCTCTTTCTACTTCCTCATTTCCCATGGGGTGCACGGAGTTTCTATTCCCAGCAGACAGCCTCGGTGGCATTAGGCAGTACATCCTGTCTCTGAGTACACACAGATGTTCATGGGCTGCTCTTCTACAGCCTCTCAAAATACAGTTGATGGAGTCAGAGTACGCATTTTCCTTCACATAACTGTAATGGTTTTATAGCACGTTAATGACATTCTATATGTATTTTATTTATTTCTATTTTCTAGATATAGGATGACCATTTTCAAATTGTATCTCACTGGACAGGTTCTCTCCTATGCCTGCACCAATACATGAACTATGGGCACTTTCTTTTTCTATGTGGTGCTTATCAACTCCAAAGCCCACGCTCATGAAATCCAGATTGGTATCCAGATTGCCCCTTCCAGGGAATGAGCACACAGAGGGTTGCAAACCTCTCTGTCTGCTGCTTTACAAACCACTGATGAGCCCATGTCCAAACAGCATCCCAGTGTGCATTCAGGAGGCTTGGTGGAGACAGGGTTTCTTCCATTAGTAGTGGATAAAGGGTTTGGAGAGAACACTCTCATCTGATTTCCAATGGAATGAAAAGAGTTCACTCCTATGGTCTCCTGAAGGAAAGCTGTAGGAGAGCTGCTGTTTTCCCACATCACAAGTGAGTTGAAAATGGCATTAAAAATTGTTAACGATGATGATAACCAATAACCACCTGTTGTAACTATGATGTGTCAGAGTTTGAGACCTGGACCAGAAACATACTAGACAGAAGTCAGGGAGTCTAATGCTGTGTTAAAGCTCCTGGAAGTGCATCTTTACAGGATCACAGAATGGCTGAGGCTGTAAAGAACCTCTGGGTCCACTTGGTCAGCCTCAGGTAGGGCATCGAGAGCAGCATGCAGCCTTGAGATATTGGAGCAAAGGGATTCTGGGACTCAAGTTGAGAACAGCATTTAATGGATATTTCTGAATAAGAATAGCAAGATGCTGAGCTTGGTGTCCCAGCAGTACTCACTGGGCTTCTGCTTTTTAACATGGTGAAGTGAGAGGCTGTTATTAGTGTTTTGCTGCTCACAAGAGGTCACTGCATACAGAGAAACAAAGAACTAAACTGTGTTGGTTCTTTTTTTTCTGTTTGGTTTGGTTTTTCTTCAAAAAGGACTTATAACATCCACAGCTAAACAGGAAGTAAGCAAAGCAGATATCAGCTAGGTACTGAGTACAACCAGGACCCAGGTGTGATATCAAAAATGCTATGCAAACATAGCTGAAGTTATCAAAATCCTGATGGTGAAATCCCACCAGAGCAATTAGCAGCAAGTCTTGCATGACAAAAAGTTTTCCCACGTAGTTGGAATCAACAAAAGCTAATAAAGATCAGCTTTAGGGGCAGACCAATGTAAAATTCTTATGTGGGCAGTCTACACTTGTCAGAGAAGGAAAGTGAGTCCAGCTTAGCCATGAATGAGTGATCTGTGGGAATGAAACTGGACCCTTCCATAGGATGGAAGTGTGGCCTTGCCCATAGTTTTAATTAATCTGAAAAAAACCCTGCAGAATATATACATAAAGAAATAAAATGTCCTGTGCCTAAAATATAGGCAACAGTCAAGGACTGTTGAGTCCTTGAGAACAAGCCACGAACCCCATGCTCAACTCCCAAAGACTGTTAGGTCATGCTTTTTCATTTTATTGATGTTTATAAAAATTGTGCTCTCCTGCTTCATTGCTGGCACCATTCTGTCTTTCAAGTCAGTGTAAGCAAAGGCTGCACAATGAAGGAGCTGTGCATTTTCTGGATGGAGTGGAGCTGTGAGTAATGTTGAACATCCCTCTACTGCAAGCCAGCTCCTATGTGGTCTGCCCTGCAAGACAAACCTTCATTTCTTCAGTGCTAAAGCTCAGAGATGGAAGAATCTTACTGAATCCTCCAGTCTTCTCTGAGTCACATGGGAGTTCAGATGTTTGCAGATTACATACTTCCAATAATCCCGCATCGTAGTAGAAAAGAAACAGGAAGGAGTGTTCAAGTCCAACCCTGTCATCTCCATTAGAATTTTCTCCTGACATTTACCTCCTTTCTGTTTCTAGACTGCTGCTGTAGCAGCCCAAATGAGGAGAGATATGCCTCTTGTGGCTGCAGGGCAGGAAGGAGAGGATTTGGAATCAGCAGAGTCAGAGGAGGGTACTATTTCCACTGCTGAAGAAGAGATGCCACCAAAGTCTTTTTTCACTTTTCTATCTCCATGAAAGAGGCAAATGAAGAGCCACAGAGCTGCAGTGTAGATCTTAAGGAAGGAATAAATCACAGCAGCAGAAGCGAATGGGCACAAGAAAACAAAATGCAAGGGAGATGGATTGATGATTGGACTAGAGGATCTTAGTGGTCATTTCCAACCTTAATGATTCTATGATTCTATAAAACATGGTTCACATACATGATACAGGCTGTTCTGGACTGTTCTCCTTAAAGAGCAGCAAAGAGGAGGGTCTCAGGTGAGGGTCCTCAAAGGTTTGAGGTGCCCAGAGGAGACAGTTGGGCTTCTCGTCAACAGCGTCCCAAAAGTCTCTCAAAGCAGCTCTGTAGTGCAACCTCCATTAAGGAGCATAGCTCATGCAAATAACACAACTCTTGTCCAGGGCCGTGGAAGAAGTGCCATGTTTATGGAGAAAAGTGGGCAGAGAGATAAGGATGCAAGAGATATGAGGTTGCCTAATCCAGCACCAGAACAAGTGCCATATTTATAAACTACTGACTTAATAAACTATTGACCTATTTTCCTAGGGCTGTTCCTGCATTTTGAAGATAAACATGTCCCTATAAGGATCAAGCAGTACTTTTAATGTATTACAGTTTAGCAGGAAAACCTTGGGCTTTTTGGGCACATTGGGCTACCCAGACTTGGATTACTTGAAGTAACTTTAGGTGTACGAACTCAGCCAGACTGTGTGCCATGGTCTGTGTGCACGCACAGCAGGTACAGCTCAGTGGCAGTGGGGTCTCATCTCAGTCACCAATCACTTTGCTACAAATACTCATTAGCAGAGAGCTGGTAGATTTGCCTGTGGTTACTTTCACTCTTTCAGTTTTTTTCAGCTTCGGAGACCAAAAATCGATCAGTTGTTTTCATTTTCTGATTCCTGAGCAGCAGCACGGGTTCTGCAGGGGACAGCTAAGCAAGCAGTCACCAAATTCCCAAGCTACAGATGCTCACCAGTTGGGTGCTGCTGGATAAAGAGATGGAAACAAGAAAGAAGCAGGCTCTTTGCCTGGGAGCAGAGGTAAAACACAGACTTCAAAAGTGATGCTGCAATACTGATGTAGAAGGAAAACAAGAATGCTCCTATCTATTTAATGGCACATAGAAATGTTAAAATAATATTACACAAAACAGTAAAAGATATTAATCTTCAAAATATTTCCATATGAGAGATCTATCCTAACATGAAAACTAGCAGAGAACAGCTATGTCTTAATACCTTTTGCAGATGAGAAGTGATTGCTGAAGCAATCTCAGCTACGTCAGACCTATGGGATTCCCCACGGAAAAAAACTGGTTTGCTTGAAGTTCAAGAAACTCAGCTCTATGACTCAGGGTGAGGAAGGCTGTCCCCCTGTTGATTTCATGGTTCTGCATTAAGAAAGGCAAACAATGAATGGATGGGGAAATCCTGCCAGTGACCACAACGCATTGGAGTCAGCAGGCTTGGGGCCCTGCTTCCTCCCGCTGTCTCCTTGCATGGCCCAGGTCATAAGAAACAGCACAAGAGAAGAGTAGACTGATCTGGGATCTATCATCTTCTGGGCCTCAGGAAACTCCTTTCTTCCATCTCTCCATATTGTTTCTCCCTCAAAGGGCTTGCCTCATTCAGTCTCCCAGCACAGCGGCTTCACTCTGCCCAAAATAATTAATCACAGCCTTCACTACAGCCTGTTGAGGTGATTAAAATTCAACAGCTGTCAAGTTTATCAAGCTTCAGGGAGCAAATGCCCTCACTTCCCTTCCAGCTAGGAGACTGTTCTGTTCCCTACTCCAGGCTTTGTTCACCTTTATGGGCAGCAGGTCACTCACCTCCAGCAAGGCATGAGCTTATCCAGGGAAAAGCTGTGCTCTGGTTTCGTGAACAGGTTTGTCCTTATAGAAACTAAATCACGCTGTGGTTTCATACAGATGTGTTTTTAAGAGGCTGAAATGATCTTTTACTTACTAGAGTTTAATTAAATATACAATATATAATAATACTAAATATACATAATACTAAATATAAATAATATAAATATAAATAATACTAAATATAAATATATAGTAACAAACAAATATACAATATTTAATTAAATAAACAAATGTGCACAAGAACTTCTTTACAGTGAGGTGATGGAGCACTGGAACAGGCTGCCCAGGGAGGTGGTGGAGTCTCCTTCTCTGGAGATGTTCAAGACCTGCCTGGATGCCGACCTGTGCGACCTGCTGTAGGGAACCTGCTTTGGCAGGGGGGTTGGACTCGATGATCTCTGGAGGTCCCTTCCAACCCCTACAATTCTGTGATTCTGTGAAATACTTAATACAGTCTGTTTATTAAACCTTTGAGTCGTCCTTCTGGAAGACACTATATTTTAAAGCCCAGATTTTAACATGTAGGTGGACTCCCAAGTCCTGTTGCCATGCAGCTGGATTGAAGCTGCTCTGAGACATGCCACCAAGAGCCCTGGGGCACACCTCTCAGGAGAGGCCAAGGGATTCAGGCTTGAAGGTGAAAGGTGGAAGAGGGAGCAGGTGAGGAAGGGGAGGCTGACGGGCAGCCCAGCAGCTGCCTATAGCTACTTGAAAAGGCAGCTGCAAAGTTAATGATGTCGAACTCCTTGTGGTAGAGCCAGACACTGTTACAAGGGGCAGCTGCTCGGTGCAGGCTGAACAACAGGATAGAAAAAATTGCCTCTAGGAAGGTACTACAGCACTGGAACAGGTTGATGGGAAGTGATTAATGATGAAATGCAGAGGTGACTCAAGGCTCAGCTGGATGAAACCATGCTAAGCCAGCCTAGAGCTGACAGTATTCAAGCACATTTTGAATTAGAGACCTCCAGCTAATGTGTCCAACTAATATCTCTGTGATCCTGTGGTAGGCAGAGCTATCATTTGCTCCTACCCTTCCCCATCCTGACAAACACATCTGGAAAATTATAGCAATGCAATAGATGGCCAAAATTCCCTAATCTTGTATCTTCAGGGCTTTCTACAGCCCAAAGGCCATAAATACATAACTAAATAGACACCACATACCTCAAAGAGCCAAGAGGAGGGCACACTTCCAGATACAGTGTTGAGAGTCCCCTGGGGGACAGATGAGGCTCCATCAGCTCATTTCCTCCCATGAGAGAATGATGATACCCCACAATCACTGCAGCCACTCGGTTCCTCTGGTAATCCTGCAAAATCACCTCTCCATGAGAACTGTGCTTCTGTCTCCTGGGAGCCCCAGGTTTGTCCTCTGTGCCATACACAAACTGTGTTACTGCTTGTTAATTATGCCGAGGATAATTAGCAGTTGCGTCAACAAGATTTCCAGTTTGGTGGCTGGCTCACTCCGTATGGAAATTAGATTGTTGGTTGTGTGTGGAAATACGTCAGATCAAGCTCCAGTTCATTACTAATTAGAAACAGCAGTCCCTTGCTCAGGAGTTGTGCCTTGGGTTGTCTCTGCTGGACTTGGGATGCTCCATGGATGTGGCACAGCAAGAAGAGCCAGCCGTCCACGGTGGTCCTGATCTTCACTTCACCTCTGAAGATGTCAGCTCTCGTTGCTCATTGCTCTCTGCCTCGAGGCACAAAGGATGTGATAATGCTGTGTGGTATGAGGGTGGCAGATCCTGCCACAGCGCCAGCATCATCTTCTGTTAAGAGATGGGAGCAGTGATCTGAAAAAAAGTCCTTGGAGATGCTGAAGCTGCCAAGTGAGATCTTGTTTCTGATCTTAATTATGTGTTCTGTCATTTTACATTTTTGTGACTTTGTTGCCATTACTCAAAATCCAGACTATTAAATAAACAGATCATTCATAAATCTTGCTCAATGCTCACATCCATTGATTCCTATTTAACACTTAACTTATGGGAAGCTGATAAAACCAGTGGGCATTAAGTGCTAAAATGCAATTAGGAGGTTGGTTTCAGAACTTCATTCAGTGCACTTATCAAGTTTAAGATAGGATCTATGTTTAACAGAGAATGAGCAAACAGCCTGCTATTCCATTGTGGGGCATGATGGTTTAGTTACAGTACACACGGAGCATGAGCTCACTTAAGGTAGGTACCTGTGGTAGGAGGTCAGAGTAAGACTCCTTCATTTTGACTGCCTGTGACATAAGTTGTTGATGTTTTCCAGTTGCAATTCCTGGTTTGTGACTACAACATAGTTTGTGACTACATTTCATGTCCACAAAATCTGTTCACTACTGGCTGTTGCTTAAAATTTGAGCCCAGAATATAACCTGAGGACCAGTGGGAAGACAGAGTTCAGACAGAGTTCAGGGAGGCTCAGTGCTGCATCACAACGTGTGGATGAAGAAACTAGATAGGGCTCACCAGGAACATTCCTCAATTATACTTAATTCACAACAAACTGGCCCTCAACGCCAAGCTAAGAGAGGCAAACAATTGCAATAACCATCACAACAGCTCACCCGGACAAAATGGCACAGACTCCCAGATTTGTTTCCAGACCTCTGTTGATTGCTGGACAGAAACTGTCTGGCTGAAGAGCTAGTCTTCATCATTGCCTGTAGAGTCAATAAAAGATTAATGCATGTTTCCTGAGCACAGCTCATAGCATCACAGAATCTTTTGAGTTGGAAGGGACCTTTAAAGGTCATCTAGCCCAACGCCCCTGCAATGGTGAATGTGGATACCCACAGCTCAGAGTGCTTAGAGCCCCATCCAGTCTGACCTTGGATATCTCCAGCTCATACCAGGCAGGTGGAATTGTACTGTGAAAATGCTTATTTCTCTCTGATGGCTACAAGGAAATAGCATGACAAGCTCTAATTTACACCTCTAAGGTTACATGAGATGAACCTCATCTTTATATATGTGACACCTATTTTTTATTACTTACCTAGCCAAAGCATAATAAAATATACAAAAGTTACCCTTTGCCAAAGTTGCTTCCTTATGGACAGACCTCAATGCAAACAGCCCCTCCTCATTAATTCTTATGACATTGGCATGTCAACACAACAGGAATTGCACAGGAACCAGGAAACAGGAAAGTTTGCAACACTCCAGGACAACCTCTAGGAGAACAGCATCTTTCCTGTGTCATCAGTAACAAGGATGTGACTTGAGAACAAAACAGGAAAATAATCTGTGTGGCAAAGAGGGAAGGATGCATGTTGTGCCACTTCAGGTTGAATATTAGGAAAAACTTATTCTCATAAAGAGTGGTCAAGCACTGGAACAGGCTGCCCAGGGAGGTGGAGGAGTTGTCATCCCTGGAAGAGTTCAAGAAATGTGGAGATGTGGCAGTGAGGGATGTGTTTAGTGGGCATGGTGGGGTGGGTTGATGGTTGGACTACATGATCTTAGCGGTCTTTCCAACCTTAATGGTTTGTGATCCTATGCTGTTCAGTCTTCATTTTCCTAGATCTAACTGTTTGATGTGGTTTGTGAAGCCTGTAGAGATTTATTTTTCTTAGCTCTTGGCATGGTTGGCTGAGTTTAGAGTAGTGCTCTGCAGGTTACTCAAGTCCAAAATTGTTGTTAGCACCGGAAATCACCCAGCATGCAGGTGTGTTCATGATTGTCTAGCTGTGGGCTGGATGCAGATTTGAGGAGCTTGGGAAGTGAAGTCAGGAGCTGTTTGTGCAAGTGACTCATGCTGCTGCGCTGAGTTAGGCCTGCTGTTAGGCCACAAACATAGTGACTCAAGAGCCAGCTAATGCTCATGGCTGACTTTGTCCTTGTGATGCAGCCTTGCCTTGTAACACTCCCCTTTCAAACCAAATACATGGCCTCAGAGGGCTGAGCAGATCCCAAGATGATGCTCCCTTTTTGTCCAGGATATCTGCTTGAGGTACCACCTCTCTGGATGTGGTCTTTACCAAAAGGATGCATAAGAAAATCCTGTGTTTCGACTCCATGGATGCAGAATTCAATGTTTATTTTCGTTTTATGCATGCACAGAACAAGTTTACTATAAATACAAACCTGTGTCCATAATAGGCAAGTGGGGAAATTTGAAATGGGTATTTCCAAGAGTATGTCAACAAGATATGGTGAGTCACAAACTGCGATAAGACAAACTCAGCATTTCCTTTGTTTTGTGGGTTTCTGCATTGACACAGCCTTGAAAGTGTTACACATGGGCAGCACCCATCTTTGCAAGAAGGAGAGAGGAATGGGAACACCAAAGGTTGACAGGTCTGCAGGTCTAACTTGACCAGGGTGAGAAAATGAGCCACAACAGCAGGTAAATTCCTCAGTGGTAAATGAAGATTTTCCTCAAACATGAGCTCAGCAGGAAAATACATAAACCTGCAGGCAGCCAGACCAGACTTTACCTCACCTGGTTCTCTGATGCCTCTTCTGAGATGAAGCTGCTTCCTTAGAACACAAAATCCACAGCAAGGACTGAGTGCCAGGACCTGTATCTCAGTAGGGCATATTTGCAAGGGCAGAGAATAGTTAATACAGTTGATTAAGCTTTGGGTGGGAGAAGCCTGTGTCCAGGCAGGCTACAATAGCATTTAACTTCCAGCCCACCAGACAGGTATAACAAGAGAATCTATGCTCTTGAAAAGCAGAAGTGTTTGCTGACACCAGAAAGGAAACCAGCTCAGCAAAACTGTGCTATGGACGTTGCATCTAAAATCCAGACTGGCTGCCCGGAGGCAGATCTTATAATCTCATAATCACAGAATCATTAGGTTAGATTGACCACTAAGGTCATCCAGTCCAACCCATCCCTACCATGCCCATTAACCATGTCCCTCAGTGCCACAGCTGCCTTTTTCTTGAACACCTCCAGAGATGGTGACTTTACCATTTCCCTGGGTAGCCTGTTCCAACACTTCAACTTGAGGGTAATAAACTTGTGGATATTGTTTAGATACTTCTGCATCTTTAGCCTTGGGAGTTGAACCTTGTTGCCCTCTCTGCATCTCAGGGTCACCACAGTAGTAAAACATGGATTCACCAGCTGAGTATACAGTATTGCATCCAGGCAAAGGAAGAACAAATGCCACCACCAGCATCTGGGATTGATAAACCCTGTATCAGAAGGTTCCCAGCCTCACAGAAGAGTTATTGCAGGCAAAATGATGGGCTTGTTTGAATTGCACAATGTCAGCACTTGTAGACACTGTGAAGTCTGGTGATGCAAATGGCTTGGAGCATCTTGATCTAACACCGATGTCAGACTTGCTGTGAGTATAATTTTGGACTGTCCAGAGCTCCATTTCAACCTCAGAGTTACCATGATAATCGTTTTTCTCCTTGCCTTGGTTTTGCAAGACATGAAGTTTAGTTTCAGTTATGGATGCTGACCCCACAGGAGCAATAAAAAAGGAGGCTGATGTTGAATTTACCAACTGCATCTCTTTTTTCCCCTCCTCTTTATATTCACTCATTTATTCACCAATTCCATATCTGTTTGCAAAGAAGTCTGTATTATAAAATTATGGCCACAGAGTGCTATACAGCACCCAAATGAGGTAGGATGGAAGGAGTGAGCATGTCAAGTCCAATCTCAAATGGACTTGAGTAAGGACATCATGATAAAGCCTTACTGAGAACAAGACCAAAATACAGGAAAATGCAGGTGAATCTGGAACAATCAGAAAATACCTGCTTTAGAGCTCAGCTTTGACAGCTTGGTTTTTAAGACAGCTGCAGGACTAAATCACAGGAATCATCACAAAATGTACTGCCTGACGCTGTTTGGTTTTCTTGGTGGTAAGGTGGATTTCTGATAAATGCAGAGCTGTTACCATCAGCCCCCAAAGTGCATCCTGGGAGGTATGCCACAGGAAACACAATACTGAATGTGACTGTTCTTTCTGTACCATTTTTATACTGACTCCTAAATCTTCCCCATGGACACTGATGGATGCATTACTGGGAAAACATGTTGGGAGTAGTAGCACAAACTTGTCATCAAAATCCATGCATTCGTTTAAGGCAAACCTTTCAAAACATAATTTTACCAAGGATTAAAACAGGTAGCACCCCTCTTTATTGTAATCTAGGGCAACAGCTCAGCCCAATTTATTCCATTACAGAGTTAATTTCTCCTGAACATCACTGGTGCCCTACAGCTATTTGGATATTATTTGTCAGTGCTTACAACATGAAGTCTTATGTTCATACAAAATTCTTCATCCATGTGTCATGCTCTATGTTGAACTTTTATTTTGCTCTTGGAAACCACTCTAACATTCAGAAGAGCTAATAGAGGAATGCACTTAATGATATTACTTACTCTCAATCTGCTCCTTCATGCTCTGAATTATATTGTCATCCAGCATCCATTCAGGCAGCTCATATAGGTAGCCTTTAAAAGGCTACATGTTGTTTATTCTCAGTCATCCAAACAAACTGGCCTGCAGGAACAATTTGTCCCCAGAGATGAGGAAAGAACATTTATGAACGGAGGGTAAAAACTGATAGCTTTCTGCTTTCTCCATCAACTACAAATTAACCTCCAGGTAGAAGATTATTTTCCATGCAAGTTACAAACATTGCAATCAGTATTTTAGGTTTCATTACGGCAATAAGGCTGGATATCATTACTGATAAGATCAGGGGGAAAGGCAATATAGAGGTTACTACCTTATCTGCCTCCTGCCCAGCCATGCTCAAGGAAATACACACACAGACTCCAGGCTTCCTTGTTTACTGACAATATTGTTGAACAGTCCAGGAGTTGGACTCAATGATCCTTATGGTTTCCTTCCAACTTGGGATATCCAATGATTTTAATAGAAGTCATCTTGGAAGCCCAGCCACCCCACCGTCCCAACTACAAAGCTGACAGATCATCAACCATCTGTATCAGCAACCAAACAGGGGGCAATTGGAATTCATTAATGAAAAAAAAAAAAAAAAAAAAAAGCAACTATTTTTAACAGTGTATTTCACTCCATGCCATCCAGGGCACTCTGAGGATGTCAGCACGAAGGAGGACATCCTGCCCTGTGCATGCTCTGCATGATGCTCAGACACTGCACCACAGAAGGGGCTTTCCCCGGGAAGTGTGGTTTCTCTACGCTGCATTGTAAGAGGGAAAGCAAGACTGGGAGGTTTTTTGGTCATCCTTCTAGGAGAAGCAAAGCTGTCCTGCTCAGTGTCAGCAGCCCTGGTGCAGGAAGTGGGCTGTTTGCAGTGTGTGCTAGATCTGTGCTATCGCATGTAGGAAGTGGTATAGCACTTCCCTGTACACAGCAGTTACCAACACCGCAGCACCTCGGTTTCAAGTTGGGGACCAGCAAACTCGGCAGTTTGAAACCTCACCCCAAAGCTGAAAAGTTCTTTATCTTTGAACTGAGCTAGAGAAGTCGGTGAGAGATGAACTGTAACTGGGGTTTCGCTGGCAAAACACAATGGTGTTTGCTGAATTGCAAATACAGGGGAAATGCTTTATGAGAAATATCAGACCTGGTTCTCCTTTGATTTGACTCCATTGTTCTGAAGAGCAGCCTCTTTATAGTTGCAGACTCCTAAATCCTCTGCCTCGGCCTCCCTACCTGGATATGACCAACACAAAGCATTGAGAGCTTCTGAGTGAACCAAAGAGCATAGCAGTTGGACCTGGAAAGGACTCTCAGCCCATCACCGGCCTTCAGAAATATTCAGCATAGAGTATGCCATTCCTGGCAGCTGCCTGGCCCATCTCCTCATAACAATTTACTTAGTGTATATTTTACTTTACTTTACCCCACCGCATGCCCGGGCAATGCATGCCTACCTGCATGACCTAACTGCATTGGCTGCCCTTACTGCTGGGATTTTTTCCTATTGTAAACTCTAAATATGCCTGCTGTGACAATTGCTGAAAAGTTGATTTAATGCTCAGTGCATCAACAAGTTGGATAGCTGGAAAAACTTCTTCTCTGAAAGGGTGGTTGAGTACTGGCACAGGCTGCCCAGGGAGTTGGAGGAGCCGCCATCCTTGGAGGTGTTCAAGAAATGTGGAGATGTGACACTGAGGGCTGTGGTTAGTGGGCATGGTGGGGATGAGTTGATACTTGGATTGGATGATTTTAGAGGTTGTTTCCAACCTTAATGGTTCCATGATCCTAATTCATACAAGAGGAGTTAGTCATCTTTCCTGTGCCACAAGTTGCAATTCCAGACAACTCCACAGTTATATAATTGAAAATATATCATAGAATCATAGAATGGCCTGGGTTGAAAAGGACCACAACGATCTTTTCAACCCCCTGCTATGTGCAGAGTTGCCAACCACCAGACCAGGCTGCCCAGAGCCACATCCAGCCTAGCCTTGAATGCCTCCAGGGACGGGGCATCCACAGCCTCCTTGGGCAACCTGTTCCAGTGCGTCACCACTTGAAATATATTTCACCACTGAAAATATATTGTATATGAGACAGGAAACAGGGGAAATAATATACAAATGCCCTCTTTCTTTTAGGTCCCAGGCTCTGTTCCTTCTCTTCATTAATAATTTATTATTAATCATTATTCTTTAAAAAGTGTATTATTTGGAAGAGCTTTGCAACTCAGATTTGCAGTTGCTTGTAGCTGAACACAAGTTAGCCTGCGTGCTTAACTTCTTTCTCAGTTTTAAATAAATGACAATGAGATCACAAGAACAGAGTGCCCCAAAGTGAAGGAAAGAAGAATCATTACAGACAGAGCAAATCTCAGATTCTTCATTGACCTCAGCATCAGGAGGTGGCATACAGAAAGTAAAACTAGGTCAGCTTCAAGAATATGAGCCTCAGAGAATACATGGAGCATGCTGAGACTAAATCAGAATGCCGAAATAATAAAACTAAACAGATCTGGGGCAATGGCAAATCCCTTCTTACGTGCACTGACCGTCATAATATGGCCAGAGGGAATTTTAACCTGCTGCAAAGCGCAGAGGGGAGGTTATTGATGGGTGACACCACAAAGCTGAAAGAACCCAGAAGCAGCAGATGCCTTCGGATTGCCTGGGTCCCAGGGAATTTTCTGGGATGTCTAAAAATAACCCTAGAAGTTATGTTGAGCAGTATGGGAAGATGCTCTCAGGTAAAGAAAAGGAAAAAGTCATTATCTTTTAAGAAAGCCATAGACAAGGCCTTCAAAGAGGAGCTTTTAGAGAAAAAAGGCATAGATGGTATAAATGAAGATCGTGTGCCAAAGACCCAGACATTGGGAGAGAAAGCTTGCCTTCAACGCAGGGAGAGCTCAGGAGTTATGTTTAGACCCACACATATTTCCTCCCCCTTATGTGAACCTATTGAACAATGAGAATGATGAAAAGAGTGAATTAAATGAAGGTAGGCTCACACCTTGGATGTCCTGGCAAGATAGCATGCAAAACCCTTACTGCCTGAATTACGCATGACTCAAATTGGATAATGACACTGTAGGACACACTGAGCAGCACTTAAGTGTGACCAAACTCATGCATGTCTACTTCAGCATTCAATTTTGGAGAGGTTGCAAGAGATGGCAGTTCCTAGACAGCAGCGCTTCCTGGACACCTCGATCTGCATTCCATGCACTCCATGGTGATTAAGGCTCCCTGGAACAGGGATCAGCTCACGTATGATGGAGGTACAGTTGAGAAGATGCTGAGATTTGAAGTTCAAAACCCCACAGAAGAGCAGAAAGGAGGGAACCACACAGCTCTGCAGGGGGTGAAACATGTGAAAAGGAAACTACCGCATCTGCGTTAAGTGGTTTCTCGCTCAGAGTTGGGGGAAACGTATGGTTGCAAGTTGCTTGCTGGGCAAAGGGTGTTAGTCACATTCATGGAGTGCTGTCCCAGAGTTACTCTAGTGCCTGGGGCTAATCTGCTGCTGGTAGGATTTTCCCAGCTACCCCAGGATTTGGGCTGAGCCCCCACATCTGAAACAGGAATGGAAGAAAAGACTAATTTTTTTTCTGATTCCTGGAAAGCAAAAGGAAATTTATCTTCTATCCTAGAAATAGACACTGCCCACACACATCTTCTTGAGGGAAGGAAGCTCCTTTCCACATGACCCACAAACTGTCCCGAGACAACAAGGATGAGGCATGACTTGCAGCTATTCTCCTCAAAGCACCACCAATAGTTTATAGTGGGAACCCACAGTCACACAAATGAAACCTATCCTGGCAGAAGGGGTTTGTTACCAGGGGTTTGCTGTGGATGCCCCATCCCTGGAGGTGCTCAAGGCCAAGTTGGATGGGGTGCTGGGCAGTCTGATCTGGTGGGGGGCAACTCTGCCCACAGCACTGGGGTTAGAACTAGATGATCTTTAAGGTCTTTTCCAACCCAAGAAGTTCTATGATTCTGTTTCTGTGATTCTGGTTCTGTGACTCTGATTCTATGGTTTTACAGTACTATAACAGAGACATGGATGAGTGAACAACTGACATTACACCTCACTGTAACTCAGCAACCAGGGGAATTTTCGGTATATTTTTTCCACTGTGAAATGGGGGATGCTTCTTTGAAGAAGAAGATAGACTGACATCGTATGTGTCCTTCTAGGTAGTGACAAAGGTCTGAGATACTTGAGCTTACTCAGCAGGCTCACTTGTGCATGTGGGAAGATGACATTGGGCAGAAAGTATTTTTCAATCCCTCTCAGCATTATCTCAGAAGGATTCAGACTCCGATTTCTTGACAGATTGTTGATGTTCAATGGCTAACACAACTCCCAAGAGAAAATAATAGCCATGGCTGGGAAGAAGGGAGAGAATTTTCCCTCCAGGGTCCTAAGCCATGAAGAGCTTTAGTTATGCACAGGAAACTTGCTGACTGAGAGCGTGTTGGGTTATCAGCATGGCTGCTTACAATGAGAAAGTGAAAAGCAGAAGCTGAGAAGGTCACATAAACCATTTCTCACCCTCAAGAGTGAAAGGACAGCACATTCTCCAGTTTTACTGACATCCCTGTGCAGTCAGGGTGAGAGCAGTGTCTCAGTAAGCTGTTCAGATTTGCTCAGTGCTGTAATCACACAAACAGCCCCTGGAGATCGAGCCCAGCCATGTCCTGCCTGGTGTAGGATGGGGGCTGGAGGCTGGTTCAAATCCCTAATCCCTCTCAATGAAGATGTGCAAAGAAATTCAAGTGGGGAGATGAGGGGGAAAGTAGATGAAGACCCCCTGTTTCACGGAGGAGGATCAATCAGAAGGCATGTATGAACCCCACAGTTACCTGCACAAACGAATACTGCTTGAAAAAGTGACAACTGCAGCTCTTTATCTGGGGAAGAAAACAAACAAACAAACAAAAAAACACAAAAAAACTGCTGGAATGACTTTCCTATCTTTTCCCCAGTGTAAAACTGGTATCTGAGCAGACATGGTGTCAAAGTGGAGCTATCTAGCACTTTGTTAATCAGCACAGTTCTGGCTAAGTGATGTATCTCCGCATCTCTTCACATCTTCTCAACTTTGTTCAGCCCTGGTCAGCAGGAGGTGAGGGCAGGAACAAGACACAGGCATCCTGACAAAGCAGAAAATATAGAAAACCTTCATGTAGCTAGCTCTTGCAGCTGTCTGTAAAACAAACCTCATTTACATTTCATTGCTTGGATTAATGCATGCTCACATTTCAATTCAGAGCTGCTGCTGCAAGTCCGAGTCCTAGCAGCGAAACAAAACAGCAGAGCTGAACATGTGAAGGCAGGATGTGTAATTCTGCTGCTAAAAGGGAGCCCAGAAACATAATGTAAAAGGAAAAACAGAAAGAAAAAAAAAAGAAAAAAGAAAAAGAGAGGAGAGGAGGGAAGGGAAGGGAAGGGAAGGGAAGGGAAGGG
>NW_024962265.1:2662050-2800981 GCF_019238085.1 Lagopus leucura | reverse complement strand
TAGGGAAGGGAAGGGAAGGGAAGGGAAGGGAAGGGAAGGGAAGGGAAGGGAAGGGAAGGGAAGGGAAGGGAAGGGAAGGGAAGGGAAGGGAAGGGAAGGGAAGGGAAGGGAAGGGAAGACCACTGTCCAAGCACCCCTTGAACTCTGGTAGCTTGGGACTGTGCCCACTGCCCTGAGGAGCCTGTTCCATGCCTGCCCCCTCTGGTGCAGAACCCTTCAGCCATGCAGCCTGGAGAAAGCTGCATGGGTGGGAATAAAGAAGGTGAGGATGAGGTGGTTTCAGTTCATGATTCTTCTGGACAAAACTGCAGCCTTTGGGCAGCCCTTGTGATCTGCCCCTCAGCACGGGAGTCTGCAGAACCAGTTATTTAATCTGTTCATTGTCAAAGAGCAAAAGGATTCAGACACCTCTTTCTGAAAAAAGAAAAAAGGAAAAAGGAAAAAGAAAAAAGAAAAAAGAGAAACAAAGAAAAAAGAAAAAAGAAAAAAGAGAAACAAAGAAAAAAGAAAAAAGAAAAAAAGGAAAAAGAGAAAAGAGAAAAGAAAAAAGAAAAAAAAGCACTTGTTTTTGCTGCAGGAAGTTCTCACTAAAGAAGACAAAACAAAGTTCCTTTAAAAACAAAGCCTTCATTAGCACTTCTTGTTCATCGCTTTAGATCACCATTGGAGCCATTTCACCATCTTATCCTTTTTTCTGTCTGTGAACTGGCCAGCTGCTGCTGCTGCATACAACAAAACTCTCCAGTTGCAAGGGCCTCAACTTCTCTGAAAATAATAATGATACATTTTGCCTCTTCTTTGTCTTCCTGAGGTTTTTTTTCTCAAACAGAATCTCCCTCCACACTCAAATTACTTCTGCAGGCAATAACTTTAAGCTGCTGAACTAACATTCTGACAACAACTAACACTTTACGTATTGATTCCAAAATACCATTGAGTGGCAGACAAACCAACCTATTTCCTCACCACGCCACGAACCTCTTTGCTGGTCATATTCCTTCCCCTGCTCATAGTTTTACTGCTCTCCCAACTATCCCCTCTTTGTACAGTTACAAGTACTACCAGAAGGAACCAATTTGGGTGTAGTTGATGCAAATTCTCCACCGCAGCCTAAAGGTGCTTGGGATCTCTCTAAGCTCTTCCTACGTCTTCAGCCCAACAAGCACCAAGCCCCAGTCACAGCACTGCATGGTTCTGCTTCATCCCAACGAGCAAACATTGGTAGTGTGGCTCTGACATTACAGAGCAAGAGAAAGACCAGGAGGTATAAAACTCCAAACCATGTTTTATACAAGAGCAGGACAGAATTAAGACATCTGTCAGTACAACACTTAATCCAGCAATATGGGCATGGTACAAGGGAATAGTTTCATCTGTGTCTCCCCACAGAGTTGCCCTCAGATGCATCTTGCCCTGAGGCTTGCACAGCCCTGGGCAAACCTTCTGCCCCATCCCCTGGTAAGGAATCACTCCAATTTCCCACGAGTAAGATCCTCTAGAATCACCTTGCTAACAGAATTCCCTGAAATTGAGAAAAACAGCACATTCACCTCTGTTCTGTCAGGTTGGCAGAGAGCTATTGCCTTGTGCTGGCCAAAGCAGCAAGCCCTGGCATTTCTGATCTGCACTACCTGCTAGGAGAGAATTGAAATGATTGAAACTTGCAATGACATGGGCAGAGCTGTGGCAGCAAGATTTGTTATTGAACTAAACTCCTGGCAGCTGCTGGTGATTAGGTTGACTTTGCATCAAAAACCTCTTGGGAAGAGGAAAGGCAACTGGAAAATATTACAGGATACACTTATTTTGAAATGAAACAACAGTCTGGACCAGGCTCTGAGCAACCTGATCTAACTGTAGATGCCTTCACTGCAGGCATTGGGATAAATGACCTTTAAGGGTCCCTTTCAACTCAAAGGATTCTATGACTCCCTGATTCTAGGAAATCATCCCAATCTGCAGCAGAAGAACACTCAGCATTAGGTTTCCCCAGAGATGTGGATGGGCCAAAAGGTGGGCTGCATCCAAGCCAGACCCAAGGAAGAACTCAGTATCTCAGTGGAGACGAAGGAAGAGAAGGAGAATCCTCCACGTTTCCAGCATCCCACAGATTCACGCCAAGGGTTATTACTCCCCAAAGACATTGGGCATCTCCTCTCAGAGCTATTGGTGCCTAAAGACCTCACTCAACCGTAATGGCCAGGATCTCCCACCACTGGGAGTCACAGACTCATAGAATCCCACTGAAGGACATGTCCAGCATCATTTCAGCTGCACCATTTCCCCATGGCTTTCATCCATCACCCTTCACTGGAGCTCTGCCCAGTTCACAGTGAGAAACGTGACCCCTTTTCTTATCAAAAGGTGTCATAGCTGGGTACTTCTGCTCTCTGTCACCACCACTGCCTGCCCTGGAGCAGTCACATTGACGCCAGAGCAGCTCTGTGCACACGGTTCTGCTTCCCTCTAGTGACAATGTGGGCTCACATCAGCACAGGATGATGGCAGAGCTCCATCTGGTGAAAGGGCCGCTTTCCCCTATGATCTGGGGAGATGTGGCCTCGGGGTTGGAGCCCTCTCCGCGTGCACCAAGGACATGGGATGGAAGCATCTCCTTCCCCATTGAGATGTGCAGAGCTCCGCGTGGAACATTTTGTGTTCCCAAGTGTAATCTTCATTTCTTTGTCCATGTCCTCTTCCCATGTCTGTTCATGCATGTTGTTGAGATGTTCAATGTCCCTTGAGGAGGGTGATCCAGGAGGGAGGAGCTGAGCAGAGGATAGCTGGTGGAAGATGTAACCCTCCTCACACACAATGTATGACACCTCCACACAAAGAGGAGCATTTACTGACTATTTATGCTCATATTCCTCACCCGGTTTTCCTACAACTGCATCACGGAGGAGATGTAAGATGGGTTAAGATGAAGCAGAGAGTGAATTTGCCTCCAGTCTGGTGGTCTGAGCACTGCTGGGAGGAGGCATTCCCCAGTTCCTTCTTTTTTGGTAAAACACCCAAAACTCATTTCCAAGGCGCACTTCATTGCTTTTTAAGCAATGCACACCTCTCCTAGGTACCCAAGACCAGTAAGGTCCTATTAACAAACAACCCCACACCATACTTTCAGCAAGATGCAATCTCTGCAATGTCTCCCCATAAGATTCTTACCCTAAAGCTGCTGTGCACAACTCACTTTTCTAAAGAAACCTTTCTGTCCTCCATTTTTCTAGGCTATCCTCACTTCACATTATGCATTCACAGCTGTAGTATCAAGGCTCCTACTCAAGGAGATTTGAATATAATTTCTATCAATTTCTGCCTTCCTCCAAGGCTCTTCAGGAAAATGCCAACCATGATCCAAGTGTACACTGGCTTTGCTCCTGGTGCCTGCACTGTCAGGCCCTCACCATGGATTGCTCACAAGTGATTTATCTGCTTGCTTGGATCCGTTCCCTGCACATTTGTCCAGCAGGAGTCAACTACCTTTGGCCACATAACTGATCGTTTCTGTCTCCTCTGAATTTTCTGCCTCATCACAGCGTTGTTTTGGGAAAAGGGGCTTTGCAGGGAGGTGATTCACTGCTCTGTGGATTTTCCTGCATATTCAATCCTTTGGCTGCTCTGTCCTCTCCCCGTGTTGCTGCTTCCCTGATTCACCCATCCCTCAGAGCAAATGGATTCACTGCTGAGGTTTATTTTTGGCTTCCAGCTGTCGCTCTCCTCACAGCTGTGTGTCCCTCCCCTTCCCCTGATGCCATCTCTCTCCTCCAGATTTTCCTCCTGATGCTTCTCCTGACCACATCCCTCCATCCTCCTTCCCTACCTTCTCAGTGCAGTGCTGACAATTTTCAGAAGCCCACCTGCACATATTTACATGCCAGTTAGCTTTCAGTAGCCCTTCCCCTTTTTATTTTCTCTCCTGAGTTCTCTGTTTGTTTCATGTTCGGAAGGGGTAAAAAGCCAGTAGCCAAGATTTAACAGATCTTTAAACCATTTAACAACTTTAACACTGTATGCATAAGGTTTTCAGAGTAGCTTTTGACCACCCTGCTCAGGAAACAACCCCAGCACATCTAAATGAGCTGATGTCTGCAAGGGGGTGAAATCAGTGCAGCTGCGGTGTTTGGGGGGGGGGGAGGGAGGAGGAGGATTTCAGCAGCCTGATGTCAACAGCAGCTCCTACAGCCAAAATGTGGGTCTGAAAATCCCCAGTTCAGCTGTTATTCAATCCCAGAGGTATCTCAGTTTTGCAGATGCTGCTAATGTGATGGTGATGCTTGCCATGCTGAGGGCCATGCTGTGGGCAATGCTGGGGAACTAGTGAAACCTTCAACTCCTGACAAGTCGAGCCTTCCTGGATTCACAGATGCACATGAAGTCTTCCCCCTTGTCTCAGCCAATGTGTTTAGGTAATGGGACACTCACCACAAAGCACAGCCTAAGAACCAATCCAGGACCAAGGTCTCCAGAGGAACCTGAGCACAGGACTTTTGACAATGGGCAGAGGTTGACTGCTCACCTGGCTAACACACAGAGCCTGGATTCCCCCCTCTGAGTGACGCTGTTTTCAGTCTTTTCTTGCTCCTGAGGCTCTTGTTTGAGATTGTTCCAATTTTCTACCTCCTTTCTGCAGCGCAGACTCCAGACCTGGGCACAGCACCCCTATGTCTCTCACTACACACTCCACCTGTTCCAGCTGACTCTCACCTCTCTAAGGCACTTGCCCTTAGTTTGAGAGTTGCCTGGGACTCCGATGTAGATGACCTCTAACTCCAGGTGCTTTGGAGATTTTTCACTTCCCAGCCCCAGCATCCCAGTCTGTGCCACCGTGGAACTGGATGATCTTTAAGATCCCTTCCAACCCAAGTCTTTCTATGACTCAGGATGTAGACACTCTGATAGTTTTGGCAAATCTCTGATAGGCATCGTTTCCAAAAGCATGATTCTATTCTAGATTCATTCTACAGCCCTACAAAACACAGGTTTACCAATCTCCACATCACCCACAGCAATGAACTTTTTTTCCCATTTCACTCTTGTAACAGGCTCTCTTGTGATTTCAGATCCTTCCGAGGCTGCATTAGGAGCACAGAGTTGACCCAGGGGAACATTACTAAACATTCAGCATTCTGCACGTAGATTTGTGCTAGGTTTAACATGGGCCATGGTGATATTTGCAGCCTTCCCATGGGTATATTATGCAGGGCTACGCAGGATATCCTTTGGAAGCCTTATTATGTAACAAAATATGCTCTCTCTCTCAGGATCTCGTAAAAACAAACTCCATCACCTTAGTTCAACAGAAGCAGTTTGGCTTCTGTCAGACTCTGCCACACAAATTACATCACCTTCCACTTTACTTGAATTAGCTCTGCCAAAATTCTTGCACGGCTGGTTTTTCTCCACTAGGTTGCAGCATTAACTTTTCTTCTGTCGTTGTCAAGCCTAGAAAGCAGGCCCTTTTTCAATAGGTTACTCTGCCCCGACCCTCCCCTGTAACCTGCTGGCCCACAAAAGACACTGAAGCCCAGAAGAGGTAGATGAAGGACTACAACAATTTTCCCACCACACCCCTTCTTCCAGACAGCTCTTTCCCCCTGGTGCTGGCAGTGATGGCTGCTAAGTCGTTCCTGCCGTTTTTCAGATTTATACTCAATTTTTCATCATGATGGTTCAGAGATCTCATTATATTTAAGGTCACATCAAACAGGTGAAAGTCCACAGCAATACTAAGCATTTTAAGGTACATGTTATGTCACCACTGGGACAGTAAAGGGAAGCTAACTGTGGTCTGCCATTGCTCGGCCACAAAGCCACTCATAGTTTGAAGTAGGGCTGGAGGATCATTGGTACCCCTGTAAAAGTTTGTGCGGACAGACTGGGCTGTAGAATGGTTTCTAGAAGGAACAACACTGGTGATGTTTCCACCTCCTTCCCCTGGGCACCCTTAGAGCTCTGCCCTGCTCCTGTGTGTTTTCACTTGGCTGAAGGTGCCTGAAGCAGGAGTCACAGCTGTGCTTTGAATACATGGTGGCACTTCCAGGCAGGGATGTGACATGTAAACCAGGCGTCCAGGTACCAACGCTCATGATGGGCACAAGGGGAGGGTAGGTGCTGAGGTACTGGCTCAGGCTGCCCAGAGAAGTTGGGGATACCCCATCTCTGGAAATGTTCAAGGCTTGACTGGATGTGGCTCTGACCTAATCTCATCCGGTGGATGGCAACCCTGCTCACAGCAGGACACTGGAACTGGATGACCTTTAAAATTCCTTCCTACCCAAGTCATTCTATGACTCAGGATGTGGGCACCCTGATAATTTTGGCAACTGATAGACACCATTCCCAAACACATGCCTCCAGGATGGACTTTGCGAGAAGAGAAAAGGAATGCTCAGATATGCACAGAGCCATAAGGTGTTGACTGCAAATGACAGATGCTCCACCTACTGCTTTGTTTGCGGTGGAGATGAGCAGGGTTTGGAATGAAGGAGGAAATTTTTACTATGACCAAGGGCTACACATAGTGGGGAGAATCCAGGGGCAGCAGGGTGCAGATGAGATGGAGAGAATGGAGTGGAGGAGGGTAATTTCTTGAGATTAAAGCCAGGTAATTACAGGCTGCAATAGCTCTTCTGAAACCATAATTTCAGATGTGAATATGGAAGGATGGAAAGTGCTAGAGGTTTCCCAAGGGCTTCCACGTATATCTGCGTGTTCTGGCTTCATCTATTTGCTTCTGGATGCTGAAAACATATGTGGCTGGTGTGGAGCATCCCACAGCTGCTTTGTGGGACTGCCTGTGACAACCTCAATCCCACTGTAGGAAGCAGGGCTGTGCCGCACAGGAGAGGCAGTGGTGAGCTAATTCCTGGCTGTGAACATACCAAAGGTGGTTAGGGATCTGCAGCCAAACTCCATGCTTCAGTGCCAGAGCATAGCAAAAGGCAACAACTGCAAACTGGGGCGCAGAACGCTCAGCTTGGACACAGGGATGGGCAAGGTGGTGATGCTCTGGGACAGACCCCTAGAACTGGTGCCCCTCTGATCCCAAGGGCTTTAGGATCCAGCAGGACTAAGTCATGGCTAACAGCGTGGCTGCAGTCCTGCTCTGAGATAGAAGTTGGATTTGAAATGTCCCTTTCATCCAGCATTTCTATGAAGGTATGACTGCAATTAGCTGTTTTCCTGCTTTGGACCATCATCTAACTTCTTTTGTGTTGTCTCTGCAGATTAGGAGCTTTCCTTCTGCCTTAGTGCTTATGGAACAATGACGTTTCCAACAGAATAGCGATGCAGGACTCAAGGGTGAGGAGAAGCATAGGAATTCCCCATGACCATGAGGAAAGCCCAAAGGCTGGACAGATATATGCAAGGTCCTCCTCGAGCCATGCACTACTGCACGATGACTCACCTTCCTTCCTACCCTAAGTCTCTCTCAACTGCCTCCCACTCAATCCCACAGCTCAGAGCTCTTTTAAGGCCCCAGCTACATGGCCAGCAATGGTGTTTCATTCACTTCCTCCTTACGTATGGGATATATCCTATGCATGTTCACTAGCCACCGACTAACACAGCCAACAAACCCTCCTTGATGCCAGCCTGAAACATTACCTTCTCATTCACAGAATCATAAAATGCTTCGGGTGGGAATGGACCTCAAGGATCATCAGGTTCCAATTCCCCTGCCCCATCCAACCTGACCATAAACACCTCCATGGATGGGCATCCACAACCTCTCTGGGCAACTTGTTCCAGCCTCACCACTCCCTCAGTAAAATACTTTCCCCTGACTAATCTATACCTCCCTTCCCTCCACACACTGCTGAAAAGAGTCTGGCCTCGCAGGGGGCAGAATGGTGAGGACGGACTCTTTTTCAGTGGTGAATGGTGACAGGACAAGGGGAAACAGCCGGAAACTGCAGCATGGGAAGTTCTGCACAAATGTGCACAAGAACTTCTTTACAGTGAGGTGATGGAGCACTGGAACAGGCTGCCCAGGGAGGTGGTGGAGTCTCCTTCTCTGGAGATGTTCAAGACCTGCCTGGATGCCTACCTGTGCGACCTGGTGTAGGGAACCTGCTTTGGCAGGGGGGTTGGACTCGATGATCTCTGGAGGTCCCTTCCAACCCCTACGATTCTGTGATTCTGCCCCCCACACCTTAGATACTTACAGACCTGGATCAGGTTCCCTCTCAGTCTTCTTTTCTCAAGGCTGAACAGACCCAGTTCACTCAGCCTTTCCTCATAGCAGAGATGCTCCAGGCCCTTCACCATCTTTGTGGCCCTCCGCTGGACTCTTTCCAAGAGATCCCTGTCTTTTTTGTACTGGGGAGCCCAGAACTGCACGCAGTACTCCAGATGAGGCCTTACCAGGGCAGAGCAGAGGGGGAGGATCACCTCCCTCGACCTGCTGGCCACGCTCTTTTTAATGCACCCCAGGATGCCATTGGCCTTTTTGGCCACAAGGGCACACTGCTGGCTCATGGCCAACCTGTCGTCCACCAGGATGCCCAGGTCCCTCTCTGCAGAGCTCCTCTCCAGCAGCTCATCCCCCAGTAAGGTCATTCCCCCTTTATCACAATCTACCCATGTAAAAACTTGATTTCCCTCACATTTAAAAACTCCCTTTCAATACGGGATTGCCTTCTTCTGCCACCAGTCTTGGACGTCAACCTTCAACATGTGCCAAAGCCTGAGCCCAGAAAGTATTTTCAGACATGGGGCACAGAATGTAGTTATTAGAAGGCTGTCCAGAAAGAGAATGTCCAGAAAGTGGGCAGAAATAAAGGGATGATGCTCCTGGAGGGTGCCCAGAACATAGCATGTCCCACTGTGGATGTGTATGGCTATGTCTGAACCCATTGTGCACTGCCTTTTCTCATCAAATGCTTCAAGGCTTAGAAGTGTCCCATGATGAGCTCTGGGCCTCATCCCCAAGATCCTCCTGGCATCTAACAAAATCCCACAAGTACAAGCTGCCCCCAACACAATAAATACATGATGGGTCTGGCTAGCAGTACTGCTCACCTCAACTTCCCTGACTCCCCATCCCACTTGTGGGCCTGGCACCTCCTCTTCCATATGCAATCCTACTCAGCTGCCTGTACTGACAGGGCGAAACTTTGGGCACCAAGTCCATTGTGGAGGTAAAAAAGCAGCTTTTTCCTATTTTTCAGTCTCCTTGTGCTGTCCTCATTCTGCAGCAGGGTCCTTGGAAGTTGCAGAGGGTACAGAAGGTGAAGGGATCTCCTCATTGTCCCACAAGCTCACGTGTGCTTTGCTTTTAATGATGTCTTGCGGCTTTTTACCTGCAGTGACCTTTCCCTGACTCCTTGTTTACACTGCAGAATAAAGCAAGACTTACTGCACAGTTCAGCTGGAGCCTTTCAGCCAGTGATCAAAACACTCTAAGAGTAACGTCTGAATTTTAAAATCATAATCAGAGTGCCCGACTGGCACAAGTTGGAAGAAGGCAATAAACGAAGCAGGGGGTTGGAAGAAAACAAAGAACGGCATGAGAGGAATCCATGTTTTCATCAGAGTCCTAAATATTTTGCACCGCCTGCCTCACATTCAGCATCCAAAATTAATAGATTGTTTGACCTTAATTTCTATGTGCTTTGACTCCCTGTTTGTGAAGTAGAAATAGTAACAGAGCCTTCAGAAAGGGCTGTCATCACAACAATTGCTTTGGCCAAGGCACTTGGACGCTGGCTGCAGGGATGAGCATGAAGAAGAAAAGAACGTGGCCACTGATCACCATCGTGTGGCCAGAACACCTCCTGGGCGTGCAATTACGGCCTGCACCACACACAGGAGACAAGAGGAACGTTAAAAGTCACACGAGTGGGATGCCCTATTTGTGGAGCCTTGCTCCTTTAAACACATGTGGGAGGGAAGACTGGTAAATCCTTGGACAGTTTCTCATCTTGGCTCGACTGGGCTGGACTTCAGGCTCAATCTGTTGTCTGGTCCCCTGTCATAGCTGCTGTTATAGTGATTCATCCATCTGGTTTTCTGGGAAGAGAAAATGAGCGAGGGAAATGCTTTTTTTTTTTTTGGCTGAATTTCTTCTGCAATGACTATGATTTTGCACCCACTGGAGTTGATGGAGGGAAGTTTTGCACATCAATTTTTGCTCTCTGGAGCAGATGGAGCAGTGCTGAGAAGCCTGTTCTCTGAAGCCAGACCACAACAGCGATGTTCTCAGCTGTGCTTCAAGAAGAAAAAGACTGTAACAAAACCCTCAGCAGATCCTAGGACCACATTCATTCCCTGGAATTCACTCTCCAGAAATGATGCCTGCTGACCAGTGGGAAGGAGACTTGGACAGAAATCCAGGTGGAAAATATTGGTGTGGGAGGTCTTCACGTTGGAACTGAATAGCTGCTCTCACGAAAGTTCTGATTAATTGTAGATTAGGCACAGAAAAAAAATCCTATGAGATTTCACACTGGATGATATTTAATACTAGAACAGAAGAAGCCACAGCGCTTTTTTTTGTTGGTGTGCATGGCAAAGACACTGCTCCTTTGGCAGAGACAGTAAACTCATCCAGCTGGTAGCAGCAAGCATTCTAGGTTGGCTAAGTGGAGACACGGTGCTTAATAACACTAGTTTAAACAAGCCAGCTTCAGGAGATCCTTTTTTCCTCCCCTTATTCCCATCTTTGTCCCAGCTTGGCCATGGGTCAGACTGGGGAAGTAGCAGTTTGGGTGGGAGCAACCATTCCTTCATTTAGAGACATTATTAATTCCTGCCAATTGGGTCACGTATCGAAGTTCAACTTTCCTACTGTATTAAAGTAAACCCTCCTGGGAGAAAGTCTTCTCTTTCCACCAGCTTCATATCCATTACCAGCCCTCCTATGAAAACCAGATTCTCCTTGAGCCCTCCAGCACAGAAAGAACCCACCTTGCTGCTTTAGCATCCTTCCTCTCTCTTGCCCCTTATTTTAGCCTTGACACCTTTTTCTCTGCCCCAGCAGCCTTCCCTTGGGTTTGCCCGTTCCATGATTTCACCCCAAGTGGGTGGTGAGCTCGCTTTCCCTACATGCAGCCTCTTCCTAGTGGCTCCTGGGCCAGCTGCCAGCTCCTCTCCACCCACAGCCTCTCTCACAGAAGTGAACCATGCAGCTCCTGCAACCTCCCGGTCTGAAGGAGACATTTCACATCTGGCTTGCTTGGGGAAGAGAAAGGGAAGCCAGAGTGTCCTTTGATGTGACTACGGGCCCATCAGTATCCTTGGCTGGGTGGCCCTGCTGTGGCAGTGGGATCAGATGGACCCACTGATCCCTTCCAAACTCAGCCGGGATGTGATTTTATGAATCTAGCTTAGGAAATAGCTTTTCAGATTCGATACCAAATGGAACTTGGCCTTTTAAAACCACTTACTCTCCTTTGCTTGGATTTAAGCCTTCTCTAAACCACTTGAGATGTGGCTGTATCAGCCCTTGCTAAACAGCAGCACCAAACAGAAAATAGTCCCAAGTGCTCAGAGTCTGTGGAACTCAACATCACACTAAGAAGTGGATTTGATTCAGATTTTGAAACCTTTGTTAAACTGAACAGAGCGCAGGATGAGTGTTCAGTGTTCTCAGGTTCTTCCTCCAGGCTTCAATATGGTATTCCGGGGCTTGAATAAGAATCTTCTGACTATTCCTTCTCCCCATGCCGTATTTGTGCTGCCAACCCAGTTCCGATTCCGATGATTTATTCACTTCGCCCAGAATGCAGCACATAAGCACTTCACTTTTTAACTTGCTTTACTCAAATATTTTCAGAGAACTGCTTCCTCAGATGCGTTTACATTTGGGAAATTAAAAGCTAAGCAACAGCTCCGCTAGGAACAAAAACATCATAAAAATTCCATGGTTGCCAGAAAACATCCCAATACAGTGACAAACATGGCGATGCTGTGGTACTGCTGATCATTCGTGGGATGGTTCACGTATCAACTATTCATGACCGTCTTAAAATGTCCAGGCTGATCTCAAGTAGAAAGCATTGGTTTTGGTTTTAAATCAGTATTTCACTCAGAAGTTCTCCAACTTAATTCTGATTTGCACACTGAAATCTGCAAATCTCCTTGCACTAAAACAAGGTATTTTCCTTAAGCTGTGACTTCAGTTCTCCTGCAGCGCGTGAAAAGCTGTTACACAACAGTGTATTTCATAGCCTGTCATTATTTGACAATCTGTCGTTGTTTTTGTGAATTTTCAGGTAAATTTAAGTCTTCCCAGATGTAATTTTGGGCAGGTCCTAATCTGCAAGAAGCAAGACACCTTTTGGTATGCAATCCTATCAATGCAAGGAATTTCTGGTAATGGCAAATTATACTGGAGGCCACTCATTCTTCTCATTTGTTCCACAGTAAGGATGGGCAAGATTAAATAATGGTAATACCTAGCCAAGAAAATTCTGTGGTCCTCCAAAGGTTATTAAGAGATCAGGTAACTTGGCTGTGCTAATGGCTTTTACAACAGGTAACTTGCTTTAGATATCAGGCTGCATGGACTGGGACCCCAACTGTGAGACACGCAGGACCTGAACTTTGATTCCTTTGGAAAATAAGGCCTGAACACATCCGTCCTCTGCAGCAATCAGATGAACACTGCGACCACCTAATACTCAACTTCAACTCAAATTCTTTCAATTCCAAGGCTTACCTCTCCTTTTTATGACAGTGAATCATGAAATCCAAGGCTCATCTCAGCTTTTTATGCCAACAGATCATTACAAAACTCTCCTGCCACATGAAGAGAAACTGGCTTTATGGACCTGGAAGCACAAGTGAAAAACACCAGTGCCCAAGTTACCTTTTCCTCAGTTTTGCCAGTTGCAGGAAAGAGTGCAGCCATAGATGTATAATGCATATTAACTCCTGGCCATGTGACTGATGCCAGCACAAGAGTTTTGGTTTTTATGACAGTGAGACTTTCCATGAGAATTATAATCTCTTAGGGAGGAATGGAAGCCCTCTGCTTAGAAGATGCAGGTGAATCTCTGGCAACAGGCTGGTTAATATAATGATGCAGGCTTTACACTGAAGGACTTGGGAGACAGGGTATAAAATGACAGTGCTCACAGCATTGTAACCAAGGAATGAGCCAGGCCAACCACAACAGGGACAAACGTTCCTTAGCTGCCTTTCAGTCACCTCACAGATGTGTATAGCTACAGAGATTCCTCTCACATTCTCCTGAGGAAACCTGTATCCTCTCTTCCCTTTTCTTCTCCAAAGAGCGCGTATATCAACACACGCAGCATAGGGAATAAACTGGAAGAACTAGCAATCAGTGTGCGTAATACAGGCCACCTGATGAGGAGGAAGGTGATGGTCTGTGTGATTCTATGAGGCCTTCTACAAACAGCTGGAAGTAGGCATGAGATTTTATGGGGGACTTCAATCATCAGTATCTGCTGTAAAAGTAAAGCTGCCAGGCACAGCAAGAAGTAGGACTGCAACACTGGACTTCAGGAGAGCCAACTCTGAAATCCCCTAGGACCTACTTGGAGATATCCTACAGATTAGAGCACTGGAAGGTAAAGGGGCCCAAGAGTCGATTAACATTCAAGCAGAACTTTTTCCAAGCTCAAGTGCATTCTTATGAGTAAAAAATCAGGTAAAAGTAGCAGGAGACCTGCATGGATGAGTAAGTCAAAACTCAAATGGAAGAGGAAAGAGGATCTGACCAGAGATTCCCTAGGCAAACTCAACACACACAGATCTATGGGCATGGACTGATGAGCACAGAGGGAGCTGGCAGAAGTGATTGCTGAAACACTATTATCTATGAAAAGATATGGAGAAGTGCATGAAGACTGGAGGACAACCGATGTCACCCCAGTCTTCAGAAATGGCAGGAAGGATGAGCTGGGAAACTCTGGTTCGGTCAACATCACTTTGAACCCTGGGAAGATGGTGGAACAATTTTACTTTGCAGATTATCTTCAAGCAAGTGAAAGAAATGAATGTGATCAAGAGTAGTCCTTATAAATTCCCCATGGGGAAACTGTGCTCAACCAACTGGGTAGCCCTTCATAAACGTCACGACTGCTGGCAGATCTTGTCTGCCTTGACTTCAGCAAGACTTCTGTCTAACTCCCAAAACATCCTTGTAGGTAAGGTTAATAAGTGTGGCACAAGCAAGCTAACAGGGAGGTGGATTGAGAACTGGCTGAAAATCAGAGCTCAGAAGGTTCTGATAAGCAGCACAAAGTCTTGTTGGAAGCCTGCTAACCCTGTTGGAAGAATGCTAACAGCATTCCGCAAGGACTGGAACTGGATCTGGTCATGTTCAACATCTTCATACAATGATCTAGATTAAAGGAAAGAGCGCACCCTCAGAAAGCTTACTGATGATACAAAGCTGGGAGGAGCAGCTGACACATCAGAAGGCTGTGCTGGCATTCAGTAAGACCTGTACAGGCTGAGAACTGGGCAAACAGGAACCTGATGAGGTTCAAGAAGACAAGCATAGAGTCTTGCACCTGGGGAGGAATAACTGCATGCATCAGTACAAGGCAGAGACTCAACTGCTGGAAAGTAGTTCTGCAGAGAAGAACCTGAGTGTCTTGGTGTACAACGAGTTGCATTCAAAAGAGCGTGGCCAGCAGGGCAAGGGCAAGGGATGTTCTCCTTCCCCTCTACTCTCTCTGAAGGAGGCCACCTCTAGACTACTTTATCCAGCTCTGGACTCCTCAGTTCAAGAAAGAGAGAGAAGAGAATCCAGCTGAGTGCTACAAAGATGGTAAGGGGTCTGGAGGAGCATCTCTCCTATGAGGGAGGAGTGACACCTCAGTCTAGAGAAGACTGAGAGGGAATCTTATCAACATTTCTAAATATCTGAAGGGCAGATGTCAAAAGGATGCAGCCAGGCTCTTTTTGGTGGTACCAGGTGACAGCATAAGGGGCAAAAGGCACAAACTGGAATACAAGAGTTCTGTACAAACATGGGGAAATCTTTACTTTGAGGGTAACAGAGCACTGGAACAGGCTGCCCAGAGAGGCTGTGGAGCAACTTCTGAGCAAACCACTGTATTTACTGGTGGTATCTAGTTATGTCCTTACACACCTGGTTAACAGCTGGGATAGAAGTGGATAACTAATCCAGCTATTATGCCTGGAACCACAAACCTCTGAACCTTCTCAGGGGAGATGCATCTTTGCATCTGGTGGGGAGCACTGGAGAGCAGAAGCCACCTGTTAGATGAACTCTGGTAATAGCACACAAGCAACCAAGCACACAAGCCACCAAAAATTGCTTCATTATCCTCTCTGGACATGATTTACCAGAAAAGATATCTAGAAATTGTAACTCTATTTTTGCTAGTGTTACCAAAATGAGAATTTGCTCTCCTGGCATATTCAATTTGCTAAGCTTTAATACTGTGTTTTACAGCACAAGAAAACTCTGCCAACACAAACCTCTGCTGTTCCATACTTAGTAAACATCCCAGCCGGAATCACCCTGCAGCAAAACCCATGCTACCTGCATTTCTTCTGCTTGTATCCCTGAAGCCCATTACTACACTGGAAAAGTGCACTAAGGACACGACAACAGGTCAACACAGTTAAAATAACCTCAACACAGGTTATTTTAGCTATGAAATCTCAAGCTGCTTTGAAAGACTTGGGAGCAATTCATCAGAATATACAATTTTGTCTTATTTTCTACTCTTCCCTCTGACAAGCATTTTATGCCTGCATGCTTCATCAATTAATGCAAGGATTAGGCTGCTGAAAATTACTGATCTGACCATGAATTCATCTGTCATGGACACAAAATCCTTGTCCACCACCATCCCAAATTCTTACACAATGTTAGAAAGTTATTTCCTCCCTAAATTCCCAATGCATGATGGAGTTTACAGAGCTTCTCTACGCAAAATCCAGGTGTCAGAATTATGATGGAGGATAACAGAAGTCTAGAATCACAGAACAGTTTGGGTTGGAAGGGACCTTTAAGATCATCTAATTCCAACCCCTTGCTATAAGCAGAGATACCTCCCTCTAGACCAAGTTGCTCCCAGCCCCATCCAGCCTGGCCTTGAATGCTTCCACAGAGGGAGCAAACAAAGTCAGCAAACAAAATTTGGTGCAATAGCAGTGATTGTCTCTCAGCACTGTTTTTTGGCATGGTATCAGTTTTTACTCCATTTCAACATCACTCCAGAAAAGAAACCTCACAGACCATGAAGGAACCTCCTCGCACTTTACAACTGCCGCAGGGTACCCAAGGGTAGGATCAGCACAGAATCACAGAATTGCTCAAGTTGGAAAAGACCTTAAAGATCATCAAGTCCAACCTCAACCTAAGCATACCACCCTAACTCTTAACAACCCCCTGCTCAATCATGTCCCTGAGGAAATGGATGAATGGATGGAGGATGGAGCAAACTTGCAAGCAAGCAGTAGGGACACTGTGGGACCTGACAAACATTCTAAGATTGCTGCGGTCTTCATCAACACTGCTTTACATCTACATCTGGCTGCACGACAAGGAAGCCTGTTCTCTAGTAGCAGCTTCACTTTCAAAAAGATCAAGTGCAGAGAGTAAGCAGAAACAAATCCATTGTATATTTCTCCTCTACTTCACAGTGAATTTTGTTTTCACTTAGCATCTTTCTTTCTTTCCTTCTCTTTTCTTTCTCTCTTTCTTTCTCTTTTCTTTCTCTCTTTCTTTCCCTGCAGCTGCAAGAAAGATCTAACAAGCAATAGGACGCAGTCTTCTAAGCACACAGGCACACTTGCAGCATTACTCACATCAGAAAAGCCTTTCAGGGAATCCAAGTACTTGGCAGCTTCCTTGTTTCTCACTATATGGTACAAACAGAGAAAATTACTACAGCTTAAAAACCTCTTACCTTTCAACAGAATTAATTAAATTTTGATAGTATCCTTGAGGCTTTTTTTTTTCCTGTGATCACTTATTATTAATTTGTAATTGATTCTCACCGTAAGATTAGTCTTTGTGATAGCAAGTTTCCTTTAAGTGTAAAAACTTCTTCATTTTCAGACCTCACCTTGGCAAGCACAGAACAAGCCACTAAACTCTGAATACCTTTAAGTCCGTGTTGATGGACTTTGCACAAAAAATAATTTAAGCACAGGTCTGTATGGGAGCTACTTCTGCGCTAAACAGACTCAAAACATACTGATTATTTGTAACCCACATTTCAAGGCTGCAGTATTTTTTTTTTCCTGTATAGCTTATAAGCTCTGTAAGAACATCTGCTAAACTCCCCAAACTATGTATGCAGGCACGTGTCAGCTCTTGGCATCACAGTGCAAAATATACTCCACTAGCTGTTCGACACCCTCGGAATTTTAATTGTTTTTATGGTAACTTGAGAGCTAAATAAACACAGCACTCACTACCCACTGCTGAGAGTTTAAACAAGACAAATCATGGCAGTGGATTTCACAAAAGGACTGAAGCAAGAGACCAGAAAGAGGCCGTGTACCTTCCACACTGAGCCTCTTCTGGATTGTGACGACTTGATGCCTTCTTAGTTAAACAAACAAACACAAGGGAAGGCAAAGGGTGAATGTGCTGCTCCCAACAAGTTACCAGCTTATGAATGTTTCTGAATCCTCAACAGCTGCTCCACTTATTTGCAGTCTACAGCTGCTATTTTGCAGTTTCCCCATAGAAAAGAACCAGGAAAAGCAAGGTACTCCTGCTATAAGCAGTTAATCTAGGAAAACATCCCCTGCTAGAGGGATGTACTGCAGTCTGTGTTACTACCTCCCAGAGAGTATGATACTCTGGTTGAGGAATGCTTTTCAGAAATTATCTTCACGGCTAATGAGCTCCTGCTGCAACTGAGGATATGACCCAGAGTCAGACTCTGCATCTCTGGCCAGTTCTGCTTCCCTGAAGAGCACAATTCTTGGAGAAAACTTCGATAAGTAACATCCTTGGGAAGATGACTCAGTTTTGTGGCTTATGCTGTTAGCAGTGTAAGAGTGGAGAAGGCAAAAAGCTCTTAGGTTAGCAATGAAATCTTGCACAAGATCTGTCTTTCAGAATGTCCAGAGTGCACTAACTGGAGACTGGAAAGGTTCCTGCTGCTGACTTTTTATTTCCTTATACCCCCTGGCTAGATCATTAAACCAACAGTGTTTTTCAGCATGCTTTTTCTTGATCTTGAGTCCACACTGATAATTCCCACTGGAAAAACAATCTCCCTTTATCTTCACATTGAGCACTGTTTGACTTTCCAAAGCATTCTGAATATAATTTTTACAGTCCTTTTTTTTTTCAGTCCTAGGTAACAACATTAAAAGATTCTCTTTGGAGTCTCTTGTATAAAATTCACAAGGAGCAATTCCCCAATCACTATAACCGATTTCAAATGGTGCTAGAAAATATTATTGACTCTGAACACCAAAAGAAATCAGTCATCCTCTAAAGGGGTTACTGAGATCTGCAAGGATGAAGAGTTAGGTACTAAACAGTGTTTTACATTGGAGGATCCCCAAATATTTGAAAACATTCGTAGTTACCTCTGTGGCATTATTCCCTAGAAAAATTGTTGAAGCACTTCAGACAAAGATTTAGAAGATGAAAACTTTCAAAATCTTTAGTTATATACTCCTTTGCAGTTGTACAGAGTAGCCTCAGTCAATGTGCTCTACCACGTTTGGTCCAATTCTCACAGATATTGATGCTAGTTATTTCCATCAACTACACCTATCACATTAAGCTACCGACTGCAACCTGAACATTGAAAAACCTGAAAAATAAATAAGCACATTCAAATCTACCAAACACACCACATGAAAATGCAAACATGCAGCAGCTGGATGTGGACATCATCCAGCACTTTCAGTGCAATGTATGATACACACACTGTATGTAACAGGCACTTACAGAAGCAGTAAAGAACAAAAACCCAAAAAGGCATCCACGACGGGCATAAAGCAGAGCAAATGAGGCTCCCTTCCTCATTTCTCGCCATAACGTAAGAATGTAATTCAACAGGGGCTGTTTTAACATCAATGTCTTCAATGCTGTGTTGCAATTCCATATTATGCTTTTCTGCAATGTTTATGTCTCGTAAGTCCTTCTCTGTTTCCAAGTTCTGGTTGACTGGTTGACCACCTACAAATACTATAAACATGCTCGTGGCCAGCACCATTACAACAGAATTTCTGCCTTTGAAATCACATATTGCACTGCTCTCCCAAGGACTGTCTGAGCCATGCACTCTGAGGTCACAGCCTACTTAAGGAGTCTGTCCAGTGGTGAAGCTAAGTCTAGCAACAGAAGCACACAAAGATCTTGACCTTCTTTCTCCACCAGTGTTTCCAAGGATCCACTTCACTGATGAACACAGCAGGCATTCTTCCTCCAAGAACACTGATTTCAAATGGTGCTAGACAATAAATAGTTAAATCTAAACCACCATATGAAACCAGCTTCCTGAGGGAGCTTGTTTCTAGCCAAGACCATATTCCTGTAACAATAAATCAGAAGAGTATCTATCCATGGTGGTTTTTTCCATCTTTGTTTTTTCCTATTAAATAATCAATGCTTTTTCTTACTTCCTGATTCTGCTTTGAGTCACCGAATGCTCATTTGTTTTCTATTACAGCGCTACCAACAGAAACAGAACTGCTTACAGCACTATTACCCTGAAGAATGTTGTTAATCCAGATTACAACACGTACCAGGGCGTACCGAAGGAAGAAGGACCCTCATCCTACTTTCAGAACTGCCGTCGTCCTGGCACAGTGTCTGCCGAGGTCTCCCCACAGCACCGAGATCACCGAGGACGTCAGCAAGAGAAGCACTGCTGCAAACTCCCTCTAGTGACAGCAAAACACCATGCGAAATGCCTCCTGCTCAATGCTGAAACACATTATTTTTAGCAGCAGTAGCAGAAATAACAGCGTGTGAAACAGTCTATGTATCAGTCCCTGCATGCTGACTCGTCCCAAAGATGGACCAGTCCACTGTTTGTGGGTATTTGTAACGCTAGAGGTGTGTGCCCAAACCTAATGTGAGGGCTGCATTAATTAACTGCTCAGCGCTGGCACTTACCACCTGGTTCCACCACGATTTCTAGGAAGTCTGACACAAGGATTTTTCTTGGAACTCTATTACTCAAGTGTGTTTTAAACCATTTAATCTTTTCAAACAGATGTATTTTTTATAACCTGTCTTCAATGTCTCATTTCAGCTGGCAGAACAAACATACCCAAGTCGAGTCTACGAAATCAAGTCAAACAACTCCCAGTGTTTGCACAGATGAGGCACAGCCACGCTCACGGTGACATTCTGCGAAGCACTCCATAAGCACATCACAGAGCTTCAGTGAGAACAAATTACCCGAAGCAGCAGCAGCACAACAGCACAGCGTGTTCTGATGACAGAAGGCAACTGCTGTGCCCTGTGTGGCTGTAAAACAACACTGTTCTGGCGGGCGCAGGAAATGCTGATGCTTTAACACTGTGGACAATTTCCTCAAGGCATGAAAAAGCCTCAAACTTTGCCCTGCTGCAGTATAATTCAAGAAGTTAAGGGCTGTACTTGTTCCCTTCTGCAGTGTCATACCTGCACATTCTGTGCCTGCTGCTGGCAGCTCTGTGCAAGCTGACTTCAGCTGATTACAAACATCACCCGAGATGAACCCATCCGCAGTCTCCTGAGGACAGCCAAGTAGTGTTAAAATTGTTCTCTTCAGGCAGCAGGAAATCATGTCAGAAATGTAATTAATTACATCTATTTCCATGTGTTAATTACCTCCAGAGGTGTGTAACTCTTCATTTACCACGGCGACAAGCTAAACAACTAGCTGAGCCTAGAAACTGAGCTTCTACACGGCTGAAGATGGAAGAGAGAAATGTGAAATGAGCATAGGCAGTTCCCAGGGAATATCTGTTGGCAGGACAGCTTAAGCACTCCCCTCCCAGAAAATCTTCAAGAGAAAATCCAACAAATTTGGCATCAATCTGTGGGACAAGGAGGCAGTAAGGCTTCACAACCGTTATCTTCCCTGGTCAGAGGCAAGGCTGAACTGCTGCAGTGTGTGTCCATGCACAGTTACACGTGCCATGTACAAGGGATTTGCAGTTGAGGTTCAGCATGTGTGTATGTGCATTTATTGCTACTCCTACAATGGGTGCAGACCACAATGTCTCAGTATGACTAACCAAAGGACAGACTCTTCCACTGAACACATCTGTACTTTTGAAGAAAGTGTCTTTCAAAAAATGTAAGAACAATGTGCAGTTCCAGAGCACAGACAGCGAGAAGCACTCCTGCATTAGGGCTGTAAACTGTTCTTCTAAACTGGAAGAACAAATGAACTACAGATAGAGAACTAAGCTACTTCTCCAAGACGCCTCCTAATTAGCTCCTTCAACTATCAGACCCTGTGCATTTTTAATGAATCTTTAGATCTTGGACTTCTCTGTCCCTTCCACATTTGCTAGCAATAATTTCTTTGTTTAACTGGAGAGGAAGAAGAGGAGCAGAGTAGACAACACCTTCATGCTGATGATTCTACTTAGTAGAAAAGCAGGAACTTGGGAAATATAGAGAGCAAACTCAGCTCAGTTAACAGACTTACATAAAAACTGGAAATGCACAAGCTTCTTGTTTCATTGTTTCTGTAGTTACAAATTAACACTATTCTGTACCCTTTCAGAGGAAATAAAGCATCAGCAGTTTGATCTTCACAATATTACAGAATTCACAAGGCCTTATCTGACATCAGTGAGATTACTTACACGAGTGAAGCTACGTCAGAGATTAAACCACTGCAAGTTTGGAGTTTTCTCTGGTTTTGTTTTGCTGCTGAATAATTCTAGTGACTTACGAGTGGTTTAGCTGCAGCCAAAGGCTTAGCAGGTCTTTCAGTGTATTGCTTCCTTTCCATGTTCTGCCATCACAGGAGCTGCCTAAGCGGATTTTGTTAAAGCTTTTATCTATGACAATTTTATGATCCATCCACGACAGGCTGCAAGACCGAGTCAGCCTGTAATTTGGAGACAATAGCCTTCAAGTGAGTTACATCTGACAAATTGCTCAACTTACTGTAACTTTTCAAATTCCTTTTTTTAATAAAATGTGAAGCCAAGAGAAGATGACAGATTGATAACTTTGCAGAAAGCCTCTGTTAACAGAGCGGCTATAGCATGGGAAGCAGGAGTGTGAACTTCCTACTCAACACTTGGCCATGTATCTCACTTATGAGTTGCTGCAGATACCCCACGGCAATAAGACCAAGGAACCATAAAGGAATTGTTTGCCAGCTGAAAAAACAATTAATACTTACTGCAGTGAGGAAGGGAAGAACTGCCTACCAAGACAGTAATTGAGACTGTGAAGTCAGCTACAGATGTCTTTAAAGGGTTTTTTCCCCAGTAATTTTCAATGAGAACTTAAAGCACTGCTATTGGTGAAAAGCTGTTTCATCTTTTATTTTTCTGCACCATAAATCCCCCAGCGTTTTCACCACCAGACAAACGAATTCCAACTATCAAGAGAGCTCACCCGCTATGTAATTTGTCTTTTTTTGTTCCCTTCATAAAACAAGCAGGAGAAATGTTTCTAATTTGCAAGGCTGAATAAATACCTACTGCGTTTGCCAAGACTTTATTGACATCCACTGGCTGTCCACAAAGCTGACTTATTTCTCAGATAGATGGTTTATCTCAAGCAAAAAAAAAAAAAAAAAAAAATCCAAACAACACAAAACCCCAAGATATTAATCCTTAAAAACAAACAAATGAACAGTTCAATAAATATTTCTACATCCAGTGAAACCCGTCCAACTGGGATACAATACCAGAGCAGGTTTTTGCTGACAGCAAGACCACTTAACATTGGGACATCCTCCAGTGCTTGCTGTGCCTCTGATGCTGCAGTTCATGTCACCTCCAGTTGTACTGATGCAGCTGTCCTTGGGCCACGCTGTGAACAAAACCATTCACATGATTCTGATTCAAAGACAAAAAAAAAAAGCCTTTATTTGCATTTCTGTTCCTTACTAAGATATTTTCAGAGCCCTGGGTTTTCACATAGTGAGCAAAGAGATGGCATGGCATTGCTGCTGACCTGGAAATAAATGGATGGGAGTAGGCAGAAACTTATTAAGCTGGTGCTAGCTAGAGACATGAACTGTGGAATCACACCTTGGATAACATCAAATCCCATCTCCCTTGCTCAGCTGGTCACGAGAAACAGAGATGAGAGTTTCAGTCTGCAATGAAACACTTCTTGAACTTACAGACAAAAATCAATACATCAAACTTTGAGATTCTTATTGAAGTTTTACTAGGTCTTCATAAAATGCCCAGCTTTCACTCCTGGCCTGCTGCCTGAACTTTTTTTTTTTGCTGAGTAATTTTGTTATCTTAGAACTGGCAACATGAAAGAAACACCCTAAGCTTTTACAGCTGTGATTTAATGACTACAAGGTCTGTGCTGGCTTGACATAAACAGGTAACAAGAAAAACTGTTTAGTCACTTGGGGAAGGAAATTAATGACATGACAAATCATTACTGTTAAAATTTCCTACACTGATGACAATACTTTGCATACCTCGCTTTCCTTCCTGTCCTTTGTTTAGCACTAATGAAAAGATCTACCAAGCAAACAATTGGGGGTATTTCCTTTGGAATGGGCGAACAGCCCATGAGTAAAGACCAGTATTACTAAGCAAACATCCATTTCATTTGTTCTGAGCGCACAATATGCTTATGTTTTTCATTTTTGAAGCTTCTCAAAGCCTCTAACAGGAAAGGTCTGATGGCTAATGCTGCAAAGCATTTACAAGTACCACCTGATACCAAGGAGGGACACAGATGTGCTATACCTTAGGAAAAAAACAGCTTCTACCACGTCCAATTGTCTTTTTTTCTGAACAATCCATTATGAATGAGAAAGGGTTGTCCTCAATCTGGAAAAAAAAAAAATGTCAGAAGCTGTTTGTGTTGCTCTTGAAATAGACAATTGAAAATGTAACCTCATAATCATTCTTCTCTTCCTCCAGACTCCTCTACAGGCCTTGAACCCTTTTCTCAAGGTCTGAACTTTGAGTGCTTTTACAGTCAAATCAATAAAACAGGCAACCAAAGTTTACTACTAAACTCAGAAAACAGACACTGTGTTCCCTGTCAAATGAGTCATTTTGGACTAGAGACCCAAAAATTACTGAATGATAGAAGTAAGATTTAATTGATTTGTTTTACTTTGAGGCACTGAATCCCTGGCAGTGGCATAGCCCCATACTAGAGTAAATAACTCCTTGCAGAAGAAGGACCTGTAAATAGTAGGAGCCAGCAAATCACCTACTGAATGAAGCAACGCCCTTGCTATGCAAGTCTTTGAAACCCCTTCATGTTTATTTTTTGGGATTATTAGGGAAAAAGAAATCCTGAAAATACAAAAGCAAGCTTATCAAGCTGGGGAAAATACAGTGAGATGCTCATATGACAAAAACTATAGTATACGAATTATGCATTACAAAAATTACTGTAAAAAAAACTGACTTCAATTCTTACAGGGGGAGAGAGATTTCTGTGCACTCAAATTCAAGCACAACCAGCACTCACTGCTCTGCAAGGAATGATCAGCAGATCTACATGAACATTATCATCATGCTTCTTTTTGCAGTACTTGTGAGATTGTGAGGCAGAGAACAGTGAAACGGTCTGTCTAACTCCTTGGAATCTGCCATCCCCAAACTCAGAAAGAGCTACTGAAACAATAAGGGAACAGGAGCAGCCAGGCTTCTGTCTCTCACTCCACTATTTCTGCCCTTTTTCCCATCCTGTGCCCATCACCACAGCAGCTGACTGTTCCTCTGTCAAACAGCAATCTTTGGGGCAGCACAGGGGCTGCAGACTTGTTTTCTTTGGAGGGCATCACGGCTTTCTGGACAGAAGCATCACATGCTGCACTTCAGAAATTGTACAGGAGGATCAACGACTAACTTAATTCCCTATTTTTATAAGGTGTGTTAGAAGTACATTATCACTCACAGCAAAACCCACTGTTTCTTCCTGCTATCTTTTCACTCTACAAACATCATTTTTTTCATTCCCACTGCTGTTTTACATACACTGTAGTTTCTTACTGGGAACAGGGAGGAAACCAATAATCACTACGAAAATAAAACAGTCCTTCAGTTTAAAATATTTCCTCTGACTTACATCTTTTGGAATCTGAAGAGCCATGATCTTATTTAGAAACCACCCCGGCAAAGTCTGTGTTACGTAAGATCCAAGGGAAGTGCTAATCCTAATGCTGAGCAGAAATGGCCCTGTCACGCAGCACTCAAAACCTACACCTCCTGTCTGGATTCTTACGCCTTGCACTGCACCACGTCCACTCATGCCTCTACAAAGGAGCTCTCCAAATGAGGCGCTCGTAACTTTTCCTCCCCTCTGCTTATCTTCAGTACTCGATTTTCTTACACTGCTACATAAATAATCTTGCCAACTTGCCTGTCAGAGAAAGAAAGGTGATCTGGAAATAATTCCTCTTAGGCATGACTCAAAAGTAACAACGAATACACACCAAAGTGTTTATTTCTCTGTATTTTTTCTGGTATCGCACTGACTTCAATTATGACTATTTCGAAAAGATTCTCTGATAACTGGAGGGCAAGTAAAATAAAACTAGCAGAAAGAAGAGAAGATAGCAAATAACAGAAATAAGAAATCAAATCAAACCCAAGTGTGATTATTTTTAATCCCAAATGCATTCCCATACCTGATAAACAGGCTGCAGAAGATCTTCTAGCTGAAGATTCAAGTATTCCTGACCCCTCCCATGAGGAGTGACACTGCAAAAAACAGAAAAGCCAAACCAGAAATATTTTCAGAGCGAAACAAACCACCTTTGAATCTTTCTTCTGTTATGTTTAAGAAGTAAAGAAAGAAAAATTCATTTTTTAAAGATGCCTACTTCCTATGTACCGGGCTGCACAGTCAGAACCACAGTACATGCCAGATGTATTTGCCCACATATTTCTCAGCAGGAAACACATCCCATGTAGAGAATGTATTCCATCAACTTACTGGAAAGGGGATTATTTACCTTTCTGTTTGTACTCATTTAAAAGTAGGCTTTCCATCAAAAACATGTTCTTTCTTTGGCACGGGGAAGGCACTCACAGAAGATCAGCACCTGGAATTCATAAAAGCATTTATTTAAATGTACATTTACATTTTCATTACAAAAGTATCTCCTTATAAAGGCAGAGGAAAAGTCGCGTGGCTATCACACATTGTCACCAGTTTCCTTTCATCTCAGATTACCACATTCTATTACAGATGAAGAAAGCGGTACACACAAATAGGAGCTGCTGACACTTCCCACCACTCCAGGAACCCCCCCTCTCTTTGACCGACAGAATAAACAGAACCACCCAGAGGTTTTATGTACATGTATTTATATATTTAAAAAACCTCATGTGAGAAGTTATATCTATACATAACCTTTTCTGCACCTGTTATTGTAGATCAAGAAACGTGACCTTATTGAACAGTTTTTCTTCTGTTCTGAAGTAAGAGGGTTGACAGACGTACCTGAAGATTTTAGGGACAAATGACTGGCTCCTATGTTATGCTACAGACTGGAAAAGTCATAGAATCATAGAATGGCCTGGGTTGAAAAGGACCACAATGATCATCTAGTTTCAACGCCCCTGCTGTGTGCAGGGTCACCAACCACCAGACCAGGCTGCCCAGAGCCACATCCAGCCTGAGCCAGGAGATGAGAGCCATCTTCAACACACATGCAGCAGAGATGAAGGATTCCCCATCACCTGGCACTAGCATTGGCAGCACTGAAATTCCTACATCCCGTGGACCACAGGCAGCTTTGAGCATTTACTATTCCTCGTTCCTGAACCTCTTCATAATGCTCAGTTCATGCATTTGACTGCTGCTACAGGACAAAATACATCTCTAGGATAAAAACAGGCAATGTGCTTCAATAATGAACACTGATGCCATGCCACAGAAAATTACAGAGCTAATTATAGAATCACAACATAAAGCTCAACATATTAAACAGAGCCAAACAAGAGATGTGAGAAAGTGCTGGATTTTGAAACCGATTTTGTTTTGCAGAGTATTCTTTGCTTTAACCTATTGCAGCTACTGAACAGCTATAGCTGTACTAGGAAAATACGTTCCCATCTGAAGAATAGAACATACATGTAGCTATTTTGCTGGAACTTGCTTCTCATAGAATCATAGCATCATTAAGGTTGGAAAATATTTCTAAGCTCATCCAGTCCAACCGTCAACTCATCCCCATCGTGCTCACTAAACCACGCAACTCAGTGCTGTGTTCCCCTTTTACTTGAACACCCCCAGGGAAAGTGACTCCACCACCTCTGTGGGCAGCCTGTGCCAGTGCCTCACCACCCTTTTTGAGTTTTTCCTAACATCCAATCTTCTGATCCTATTAGTCCCCTCTCTGCATCCAGCTCCACATTTTGAAGCTACAAATAAGGTCAGCAAATTGTCTATTGAGCATCAAAACAAAGGAGGCTGATGTTTCTGGTCTTATTTTCTCTGGAACATGAGAAACTCAGGTTGAGCACATGATAAAGCTATTTCATTACAGAGATGTTAAGGTTCCCTATGGTTTCCAGGGAAGCACTGTAAAACTGCTGTAGCAGATCAGAGTCCTGATGATGGACCAACATACATCAATCTGAGAGTTTCATACAGATCAGAATCAAAGCAGTTTGTTTTCTGTTTCAGTGCCTGAGATAAGGAAGGGTAAAGAGAGATCAAAAGAAAAGAAAGCGTAAGGAATAATCAGACAATAAAATCTCCCATGTAGGCAGATTACCAGCTTGATGGCCTGTCTAATCCAGGCATCACAGGAAGGTACAACCTTAAAATTGAGGCTTTAAGGTACTTCTGCAGCATTTACAAGAAGGCCTGCATGAGAGAAAGCTCCTTTCTGTTGAAATGATACGGAGCTGCAGCTGACCACTATCAGTTCAGATGTGTGAAAGTCAGGGAAACATTTCAGGAGACAGATGAAATGATGCACACCCCTGTGCATCCACAACTTTACTGCAGCAGTAGCTAAACACGTGCTAACAAAGAAAACTTCCAAGACAGAAGATCAGACCTTCTGATGAATGCATTAAGAATATGATTAGCAGAGATCACAGAAATTAAGGACGCTGTGTCAAGATTAAAATTCAACCTGGACAATGTGTTGAACGTTTGCCCAGGGAAAAGAAGATGAGGATGAAGAATTAGGGCTAAGAAAAAGTGACTACAGACTCTGAAGATTCAAATGGATTCAGGATACAGAAGCTAGCCTAGAAGTGGTCTTTCACAAATGGTTCAACACACCACTTGTAAAAATGTGGCTACTAAGGAATGACGGTGACAAACCAAATCAAAACAATCCTGGTGACTTACTAAGAAGAGTTAGGTCTTCATTCAGCCCACATCTGAATCCTCCTATCTACAATAGAGAGATAATTAAATCAATTAATCAATGACTAAATGAGCTCACTTACTTCATGGCATGACTTTCATTTAGTCTGATCTGTCAACAGGCATCCTAATACCAATTTGTAATAATTTGCAAATTCAATTTAATTTCTTAGACGCGATGAGAAAAGGGGAATTGTCACAGAGAACAGAACTGCATTAAAGACACAGAACTCACTGAGTTAATGCACAACACAAATAGCAGTAAGCATCTGTCAGCAAGGCCCACTCCCTGCTCAGCAATGCTGACCATTCTGCATTCACTGTGCAGTGGTTAGAACAGGTTTGACACGACATATGCAGCTGCCAGCCCACAATGGTGTCCCCAAAGCACTGCCTTGCAGCTGGACTGAGTTTTCACGATGTATTCCCCTTTCAGCCCCTTGCAAATAATTTCATCAAGAGATTCCTTTTGCACAGAATTGCTTTGGATTTCTTTGTGGTTTTAATACTGGCCAAGTAAATTCATTCTAAATTATCCCCACAATTGTCTACTGTAGCAACTGTGAAGGTTAAAAGGATGTAACAGTTGAAGTGATGACTGGGGTAAGTAAGTATGTGCCATGTAACGTCAGCTGCAGAAAAGGACCTGGCAAAGTAAGATATAAGAAAAAAAAGAGAAAAAAGGAGAAGGCAGTCTTCAGAAGGAAAACCTGATAGGGATAAGAATGTGGTACACACATAGATCTGCATGCAAACTCCCAAGTGTAGAGCAGGTGACAAGAGGACAACTTGGCACAGTGCGGGGCTGTGCAACCAGACTGTGCAAAGTGCCCACATTCCGTAGCAAACACAGAGCAGCATCCTCCAGAGGCATGGTCTGCCTCAGCAACGCTGGCTGTTCTAGCAGCTTCCTTTCAGCATCGAGAGAAAACAGGGAAGGAGACACAATCAGCAGAGAAGGGAAATCAGGCGAACAATGATAACATTAGTAGACTATATTAAGCCCTCTTTAATGGTAAAATTAAGTTAGGTTTCTATCAGCAGCAAGCCAAAATTTTTTTTTGCTGGCGCAGAATACACGTGACTGGAGCTTCAGGAAGCCCACAGTCTTTCTGCTTAACGGGTGACAGCACAGAGCAGCATGACATAACTGTCTGTGAAGATGGCTGCATGGCGAGCACCCCCCGCCACCAGGCTGGGTGCCAGACATGCAGCCTGTCACCATGCCACCAGCCAGTCCTCTCCCCCCTGCTCACATTGCAGGTTAAGGGATGTAAAGGGAGAAACTGTGAGTTATGTGCCAGGCTTTTTTTTAATTCTGCCTAAATTTTGGCAGGATGGAGAACCTGGAGTGATCAAACTCAAGTAGTTGTTTGGGTGCCAATGTATGATCTTAGAGCCTGGTGTGACCTGCTGCTCATGATTAAAGGTGTCCCATTGGAGTGATTCTCATCTAGACTCAACTGCAACCCACATTTAGGTAAAAAAACAGAACAAAACAAACCATCAGCACGAGCATCAGGCAAGTCCCCTGGCAGAGCCTGGAACCCATCACTCAGGTTGGAAATCAGCAAAAATTTATCCTCAAAAAGCGTGGTGAGGCACTGGCACAGGCTGCCCGGGAAGGTGGTGGAATCACCATCCCTGGGGGTGTTCAAGAGAAGGGGCAATATGGCACTGAGGGACATGGTTAGTGGGCATGGTGGGGATGGCCTTACTGTTACTCTAGATGATCTTAGAAGTCTTTTCCTCATTTCCAAATTAGATGACTGTATGATACGAGAAAAGCAATGGTGACACAGAGCTCCTTCTCTATCAAGGCAATGAGGAAGCAGCAGTCTTGCTACAAGAGTTCCTATCTAAAAGCAGGGTGTGTTTTTTACCATCATAGCCTCCTACTGCACCCTCTGTCCAGCCCAAAATATGGAAGCGGTGGACATCTAGCACAACACCACGACTCCTGAAGTGGCCACACTACTCCTGGCACCCTGACAACCCCTCTCAGAGCTCACCTGAGCATTCCTGTGCTTGCTGCCCACATACACACATGACTGGATATATTGGTGCCCCAACTCTTGCTTAACACATCACAAACAAGGTTTCTTGGAAGTGCCTCCCTCTATCCTGATTGCTTTGTGTCCAAAATAGTGAGAACTACATCACACCCCCGCTATCCTCATAAGTCCTGAAGTGTTCCCCAACAGCCATGGCTCAAAGTTCCCTTTCTGCTGTGGTGAAAACTGAGCAATTCTGTGATCCAGCACTTTTTCACAGCAGATGCAGGAAGTATTTCCTCATCCTGGCCCAGGCAGTGAGTTCCATAACCAAGAGCAAAAATCCAAGGACATAAAGCTCAGCATCTACGTGCTTTTCAGAAAATTCAGAACCTTCTCAGTACTGCCTGTTTCAAAAGTGTGCATGCTGCATGTACACAGCTAATGATGTGAAGCTAAAAATACACCACTTCTGCTGTTACCTCTGTCTGTGTGAAACTGGTAATATTCTGGATGAAAGTTTGTGTATAGGAAAAGGAGTAAGTAGAAGAATCTTGGATGTAATTGCAAGGACAGTACAAACAGAAAGTATAATGGATGCAAAATAGAAACACAGACTGAAATAAATGGAGGAATTAACATGATTATGTCCGAGGTGCTGTAATACATGACAAACTTGCAGCAGAACTGTTACAGTGTCTTGCTGACTCTATTATTAATCACAGTATTGCACCTCAGACGTTCTACAGATTCCCCTTACAGCCAATGAACAATCAGCACTTTCTCCAAGAGAGGAGGTGTGCCCGGAGTTTGCTGGGGAACAGATCCAGTTGCATTTCCAGACTGAAGCAGTCTTCTGTTTACACTGAGCTGTAAAACATCCAACTGAAACAGCACTCATCCTGCTTTCAAGGACCGTAGAATCGTATTCGGTTTCCAGTTAAGATGAGGATAATGCATATCCTGTACGGATGAGACAGGGTAGGTTGAAATAGCTAAAATAACTGAACTAAATATGCAAACTGCACTGTTAAAACCTGTGGAATAACCTGTGCATACAAAGTCAGAAAAATGACAGACATAAACATGAACTATAGAACTGTAAAAACAAAGAGTTGTATAATGAAGATATAAAAACAGACGCTTTTTTCTTTTCCATCAGTACACGTCCACAAGTTTGAGTTTCAGCATTCCTGACACATTGCCTTGTGCTGTTGCCCGTGAGTAAGACAAGCTTTCCTCAAATCCCATCTCTTTAGCAGTTCTGCACCCCAGTACCAAACATTTATGGAGGTAAGGGAATGAAAAATAAAGGATTTGCTACAATCCGATCAAGCTCTTTTCTTCACAGATCGACAGTAATGCATTATGAAAGTGAGATGCTAAGCCTGCCTTCTGCACTACTAACTCCCCCCAGCACTTTCTGCTCTTTCAAACATCCTGCAGGGAAGATTTCCAACACTGAGTTGTGCATAACTCCGCCTCTGACCCTTCCTGTCCGGGACTGAGCAATAGGCTTTGTCTCATTAATTCAGTGGTTTTTAGGAAACTACTTTTTCCTGCCAGTTTTGAAACCCAAAGGAATTTTCTAGATGCGCAGTGACAACTCATGAGTAATAGCTGCCCCATTAACTACCACGGAGTCATAAAACATAACAAATCATTCAGCTTCCCAGTGTTTTTCCGATCGGCTTTCCCTTTCCAAGCCCTGTAGTGCTCACAAACATCCCAACTATCTAAGTGACGTCATTTATAGTCAGAATCCTTAAAAGAAACAACATGCCCAGGTTGCTCAATCCTTTGGTATTCTTGCTGCCATTTCTTTTTGCCCTAGGGCACTTTTAAGTTGTTTTCCCTTTTTATTTAAGTTTTGCCTACACGAAGCGTATGTATCCCGTGCCCATGGTCAAAAAGCAATGTGGGGAGCTGTCAAGATGTGAAAGACGAGAATAAACCTGCTCTCCCACAGCTCTGTATCTGCCACCACAACATCCACGCTTGCTTTTTCTCCAGCACTTGAAAATATTCCTTGGTAGGGAAAAAAAGAGACTCACTGTCTGAACTCAGGATACAGCTTTGCTCCTCATTCACCTCTGGGCAGTTCAGTGTTAAGAAATCTCCCTGCATCTCTTCTAGACAGGGTGACCCTGTTTCTGAATTGCCTTTAGTAGAAGCAGCTCATCCATTCCCTTTCAGAATCTGAGAGTCAAAAAGAACAGTCCGATGATTCAAGAAATACCCTGTAAGCTACAACTTCTGCAACAATTTGTGAGAATGAGGGACAAGACTCAACATCCTGCCTTTCTGTCCACTACGATCATCACCTCGTGCTGATACACACAGGTCCCCAACACGGTACCCACCATTTCAGAAACTACATCCTAGCAGGTTCTGTCTGAATGCACCTTCAGCAGGCAGAGTACCTCACAGGATAACTCAGATTTGGAAAAAGCAGATAGAGCTGTAGATGTCCCTGTTCACTGCAGGGGAGTTGGACTAGATGGCCTTTAAAGTTCCCTTCCAACTCAAATGATTCTACCATTTTATGAAAGTGAAGATGAGAACAGTTCCACACCTTTTACAAAATGGAGATAAAGTAACATAAGATAACAAACTCAATTCTGTCTAGGAGATGAAAAAATTTAACAGTATTTCTATTTTGCATTTATTTTGACAAAACTGCAGAAGTCTTAACAAAATGTCACGATTCTGTGATTTCAGCATAAACCTTTGAGGTGCAGTTGTTAAGCCGTGCTACAGATGGCAAAAAGGAGGACAGAATCAAGTTGGTGTATGGTGACCAGAGCTCAGTGCTCTAACTGAAACGTGTGTCCTTCTTCCTTCGGGAAAACTTCTGCTCCTGGTGCCCAAGTGAAATCTTGGATGCCACAGAATAAAAACCTTTTTAGCAACCCTAATGTCTCAAATTGCTGCAGACCTGGAACCTGTCTTATAATGAGCAGCAGAAAGCAATGACATGAAGTGGGCAATCCAGGCTGTGTTTCACAATGCTAAATTTAGGTAAGCAGTGATGATATCCAATGAATGTAACTCACTGAATTTACAGATTTCTCCAGGCCATTGTCAGAAAACTGAACAGTGGAACACATTTCTTTGCAGAGAGACCCGCTGGCACCTTGCTCTTTGTCTCCAAGTCAGTAGCTTTGGTACTGAAGAGAAATCAGCAGCTTTAAATAAACGTCTGTGACAGAAAAGAAGCACAGTGATCAAAGTCAGGAAGAGTTTGCTTGAGCAATAACTGAGCAAAGATGCCAGCCCAGGAGTTCAGGAGACTCACTGATAATGATCTCACTTGGAGTTTGGTGTTAAAAGTCAACAGTTGTGAAAATTTGACTTTATGCATTGCTGTACAACGGGCAACAAAGATGGGATCAACTTGCCAGCCGAGCTTGTCATAGCTTTTTTATGAAAGAGTATGGAGATATTGATGAGAAATGGGGATTTTCAGCAAGGCTGAGATATACAGCAGACAAAGAGGCAGACTGTGTTGGATTAACTGAACCGGATTTGTGAAGTTTCAGGTGTTTAGAGACTGCTCATGTAAGATGAAACAAAAAAACGGTGTATGAAATGAAGAACTCTGAAAGACAAAAGAAGCACTCCTGCTCATCCTTTTCCTAATGTAAGGTAACATACAACAAACTAAAATTATGTTAATATTTAGCTACTTATAATACAATCCCAACTGAACACTGGTCTTAATGCACTGCGAGCAGCAATGTGCACAAACACAGAACTCCCACTGCCCTGCATGCTTTACAGCCTGGAGAGTGGGGGAATACTCAGCTTATTTGTAAGCACAGGTCAATGCCACAAGAACACCAGAGGCAAGATCTTCTAAGGCTTCACAAATCAGGCCTCTGGGTAAATAATGAAAAACATTCAACAGCATTAATTTGAGTGAAAAAACAAGGCACACGATTCCTCAAACCTTTGCAACCATCCTTTCACAAGAACTTCATAACCTCTCCCCAGATCTTTCATATTTGCTGCTGTTAGAGATGCTGTCAAGCAGACAGGCCGACCACACATCTAGAATCCTCTACTGTTCCCGTGCTCCTCTGACATAATTCAGCTCTGTCATTTAAGCTGAACATTTCAGAAACAAGAAAGCTACTGAAACTGAGTTTGGAAAGTGTTTCCAAAGCTGCAGGGACCATCAGGCCAGCTGACAGCTCCTCATTAAGAAAAGCAAAAAGAAACAAAAGAACAACATCTTTTCCAGGCGGTGAATGACACTAGCATGAGACCGACAACTTTTGGAATGAGGTCACCTCCGTTTCCCTTCAGAAATGAAGCTACCAAGTACAATTAACAATAATTAAAAACTCCTTTCACAAAAGGACACTATACTTTTATTATCTCTGTTGAAACCTAATCAAAAACATCACAATGGGCTTGTTGATTTTTTTTCCCTTTAAATCAAGGCTGACAGGAAAGAGAAAGAAACTGGCAATTAAAAACAGAAGCCCAATTTTCTTAGGTGCTGCAGTGTTTTGGCTCAAAATTTATGTTCTCCTCTAGTCCCACAGAAGAACAATTCACTATTTACTACCACGATATGATAAAACACAACCAAAAATTCTAATTAAAAATAATTTAAAAAGCTTAATGGGGAAATATGTGATCTTGATAATCAAATTTGGAGGTTAGAATGTGATTGCCTTTAACGTCCTTTCCAACTTATGCCATTCTATGATGATTTGATGAATTTATATGGAAAATGTAAGCACTAAATGTTATCACACTCGTAAGAGTTTACTGGCCCCGGGCCTAATGATGTTCTACATCAGATTCCAGATGCATTAAAAAATGCTGACGTTTCTTTGCATTCCAATTCACTATCACAAGTTCTGAGATGTTCACTGTAAAGATGTGAAAGTGTTTTTAACTTTTCCACTATTCCTTATTCATATTTGTTTCCTCTTACGCGTGGATGAAATATAACACAGGAAGCTCTCAGTAGAGACCCAGCAACACAGCAGCACCTGTAGAGCAGTTCTGCTCCCCTCAGGATACTCAGAACTAAAATTATTTGCCTAATAGTACCTATGCCTCCTGTCACGGTCAGGTGCTGTACTTGGCCTGCAGCTAACATTCCACAACACTGGGATACTCCCAAAAAACTCATGATGTACCTGCCAGCCCCATGGGAACGTCCCATGAGGTGTCTCAGAAGCATCACTCATGTGCCAGCAACTGAACCCTGTACACTCGTAAACAGGTATGGGCACATGTACGAAGTTATTCTGTCTTTGTACCAGTGCCAAATGCCACCCATGTAGTCCGCCGCACATCCATAGTGTTATGAGAACTAGAAAAAGGAATAAAGCCTTTAGAAGGCTTTTGACTGTGACTGTGGACACAAGAAGTTGCACCGTTCTTTATCAAGAAAGATATTTTGATGTTAAGGTCTCCACCTGCAGGCAGGCAAAATTGCCAGCTTGAATTCACCGAGCAGAGCTTTAAGGTGCAGATCAGACACTGGCAAGTGGCTTTGCCCGGAAAAGAGCCCTTACACTTCCAGAACACGATTCATTCTGAAAGATTTATTGCTGTAACCCCAAAGCGACCCTGTGCCACGCAGTGCAATGCTACGCACCTGAGCGCTGCCCACGGCCGTGGCAGGGGCTCTCAGGGCCATCCATCCTCCTGCCTGGAATGCTGCTGTCTCATCTGCTCGCACCAAGCCCACTGCAGAGATGGTGCTAAGGCTGGGGAAAGGGAAATGACAGGGTTAAGCAGCAAGCATGTAGGATATAGGTGAGGAGAAGACCACCTGCACACAAGCCACGTGCTGGTGGACAGGAGAGCTGCCAGCCAGCAGCCAAGAATAGCGGCAAGCAGGCAGACGGAAAGGAAACACATGCTCTTAAGCAAGAGGTCAAGGCAGTCTGAACTCATCAGCGCTTAAATACAGTCTTCCAGGGACTGAATGCTGCAAATCCCCACTGGTATCAAGGGGAAGGTGGAAGGCTGACGACCACACAGATCAAGGATGTTACGACAGGAGCAGATAATTCTGCTGCTGCTGTTTCACATACATATATTTACAGCTGAGCTGACTGTAAACAGGGAAGTCACGTGGCATCCGGATTGTCACGCAGTGACTTCCTTAGTGTCACGCAGCCTTAGAACACTGCCTTCAGCGTCTGTCAGACCAGAAGGCTCTGCAAAAATGGGAGCCTTTAAGCAACTCCTATCAACAACGCCCATCTCAGCCATCTTCCATGACTCAGGAATCTGTTTCTGGATGGCAGCGTCTATTTTCCGCTTTAGTTCCCAGCAGGGTATGTAACAGAAATGAATCTGAATGCTGACACAGGGAGTAGATTGATTGCAGTATTTTGTTTTTTTGGACCCGGTCCCAATTTTAGTCTGATCTGGTTCTCAGATAGGAGGTTGTACATTGTCATGTACTTTGTAAAAGCAGTTGCTACACTGATCTGACAAGATATGCAAGGCTGTGCATCTGCGGCTCAGAAAGGCAGATCACTGCGCACAGCAGATGCATCAAATTTTCTCAGAATAATGAACTAGAGATTTACTGAAAGGAATATGGAAATAATTTTATGGGCTTCTTCCAAACACAGAGATATAAATACAGGTCAAATTTGCAGAGCATATTCGTATAAGCACAGTTGTGTTTTAAAAGCAATTTTTAAAGAAAATATTTTATAATGTTACTAAGCCTGGGAGACAGCAGACCCAGCCAATTTTCTTGTACTATTATGCACACTACATTCTGGAAAAAAAAAATTAATTCAACTTTCAACCAATTATCCACATGACAGATGAAATTTTCCTATTTCCCAGTTTCCAGAAGGTGTCACCATGAGCTGGAATGAAGCACATAGGTGCTGTCTGCTGCTGAGCGCTTTGAAAACCTTATCATTTAGAGCTACACGCTCATAATGGCAATTCATTATGCAGCACATGTGAGCAACAGAAGCAAATGCATCTGAGACACACAAGCACACAACCACTTTCCTACCTATGGCAAAATCAGTTATTCAGAGTCCCTTATCCAACTTGTGCTTGCAGCATGTACAGCTGCTTTATTTTATCTTTTTGCCACAATACCTCAGTTACAGATTCTGAGACTGGAAAGGTTAATTTCCTCTTATTCCATATTATAGTTATTCCACTCCTTGACACAATTTTACTAACTTTATCCAAGTAAGAAGGTTGCCTTCTTATTATAAAGGGCTGTGTGACAGTTACTGTATGCACATTTTAATGGGTGTTTATGATACCATTTTTGACAGAATCTCAAACCTTGGGATGTAGCCATGATTTGGTCTGTTTGTGTGCCTTCAGATCAGATTCCTGATGCTTGCAGCATCTCCTGAGCCACCAGAGAATTGCCATCTCTTACTCCATGTTAGCTGCTAAGCATTTCTTCTAATGAAAGAACTGTAAGTTTTCTTTTTAAACAGACAAATCCCTCTCTGACAAATGGACTGGTTCTACCGGACCAAGCAAGACAGAGAAATGGTAAAATCCTATGTCTGGCAATAAAAAATAAGCTGCTGTTAACAATCTTTCAGACCACAGCTGTAAACCTAAGAAGCCCACATTGCTGGAGTGTCCATCCATGAAACACAGCAACACGTAACAGGGAGCTGTGAACCCTAATGCAGAGTGTGACGGGTCTTCCAGGGAGAAAGCTCTACAAAGACATTATTATTATTATTATTATTACACACCCCTATTCTTAATATTAGGAAAGTAAGATACCCCTTGCTAGTAGTTACAGTCTTGAAGCAGCAAGCACAACTGGAACACATGACTGACCATAGGCAGAAAAAAAGAAGAAATTCAGAGCATCACAAGGGATGGGATGAGCGACTTTGTCTAATTTTTTTTCTCAAAACCACCCTCCCTGTCCTCCTCCCATTTCAGCATTTTAAGCAGCTTCAGCCAGCTAAAAATATTCTTACTTCTTGTTTGAGCCGTCTGGCCATTTTCCTACAGACGCTATCTCAGCATTACAGTCAGTACAACTAACAGCATTACTTTCTTCTTTCTCAGATCAAGTGTTCTCCTTCACTTTTTCCTGAGCACGTCCCTTTAACAAACAGAAAAGGCCCAGTAATGAAAGTATCGAGATGATATCTTCTGAAATAAAATCTGTTTTCCAACAGCAGGAAACGATTAAGATAATGCATAGACTTCAGGTAACCTATTCCAGTTTTGTGTTTAAGATGACAGCTTCAAAGGCTCAGAACTCTATGGGGCAGAAGTAAAGTCAAGTAAGCCAAGCCAAAGGGATGTAACAACGCACCTTTTCACCAGGTTGTTCTGAACATTCTCCGTAGCATCTAAAATACGCTGCTTCATCGTACAGTCCCAAACCTTTAAGAAACTGTAAACTTCCTTCCCTGTAGCAGCTTCCTGCAACCGCCCCTTCAGGTAATAAAGGATTAGAATGATCAGAAGCACAGTGTTTATGAAACCTTTTTTCTGCAGCTCTTTCCTCAGTCTAAAAATGAAAGGAGCGGCTATGCTAGAAGAAAAAAAATAAAAAAAAAAGAAAAGAAAAACAACATAATGAAAAGGAAGCACACACCCATATGGAAAAAAAATGGCAACAGACGAAGCATGCTTATTACAAACCCTTTGTAAGCTTGCCACCGCCAAAAAACAAACAATTAATTAAGCAGAAAAGAAACTTTAAGGTTTTCTTTCCTATGTACTCTCAGAATCTTACGACAACCCACGTTTCCAGAGGACACTTGCTGCTCTTACAGTTGTTGTGGTTACTTATAATATCAAACATAACAGCAAACAAACTTCTCGTTAGGGCTGCAACTGTCAATATTTTAGCAGCCTCTAAGCAATCCCGCTGATGGCAGTAAGAGGGGGATTTTCACCCTAGCAATTCAATTCCTGCAGTTCCTAAAACACAAAGCACGCGTAAACACTACTGGGATTTGTGCTTATGTAAGTAATGCAAATGTGGGGCTTTGACAGATCTACAACCCAGCAGGCTTGCATTAAACATACCCACACATTCCTCTGCATCTTACTTTGCACAGTTACTACGGCATTTAAACATTAGCAAGAGATTTGAGTTCTTGTACCAGCACAGCATCTGCCTTAGTACAGCAAAATATTTCTGGATTTGACTCAGATAAAAAAGATTAAACAGACTACTGTAGGAGCTTGCGTGACTATACTTACAGCTTTGGAGGAGATCTAGATTGCAACAGGTGACGCTTAAGATGAAAAAAAGACTATGGCACAGCAACCTTGTTTGGTACAGCAGGCTGGGTGGTGTGCTAGGCCCTCATCCTGCTGTTAGAGCACTTACAAAGCAGAGCAGTCTTCCTCGAGAAGTAGGTTCAGCAAGGTGGAACTCCTTCCTTGCCTGGTTACTCGATGTAAAGACCTGCAGGGCCTGGTCTCCAGTAGGGTATTTCAATCCCACACAGTGTGTTAGCTATTCCTCAGCAAACACACACCTTTTTGGTAGCTAAGATAAAGCTGTAACTTTCTGCAAGAGTCATTCAACCCTATTTGGTCTTCAAAAGGACTTGCTTTATTACAACAAATATTGAAAACATACTACACACAACCCAGTGTACCTTAACGGGACAGTACAGCAATTACCTTCAACAATAGCCTGACTGTATCTGACTAGAAAAGGTCACAGGTAGGGTTTAAACTCTGCCATGGTAAATTAAAACCAATTACTGATTAGACACAGTGAACTAATATACCAGATACAGGAAAAAAAAATCTAATTAAAGTTGTCAGTCACAGTTTGCTAATTATTTAAGAATATTTCATGTTATGCTCATTCAAATGAAATGTTTTCCTAGTGTGGGAAATTCTGCTAGGCTGATGTGTTGAACATCTGTAATTTGAGCACATCATGTTCGTACCTTCAATCTCAGCCTCTCCTTACAGTGAGGCCAAGAGCTAGGACGGCTTCCCTGAGGGAGAGGCAGTGCAGGGGAATCCCAGCACACCCCTGAGTACCTGAAGGGAGGGCACAGAGAGGATGGAGAGAGGCTCTGCTCAGTGGTGGCTCACACAGGCCCAGAGGAACAGGCACTGGGCACCATTTGGAGCCCAAGAGGCTCCTTCTGGACACCAGGCAACACTGCTGTGCTGTGCAGATGACAAAGTCCAGGCACAGAGATCCAGAGGCTGTAGGGTTCCACAGGGACCTCAGAACCTGGCCAGACATGGGGCTGAGCACAGCTCTAGATTTCCCCCCTTGAGCAGGCTTTGGACCAATGGACACAGAGGCCCCTTCCCACCTCCACCATTCTGTGATTCTGTAATATTTGCCAGGTGGCTCTTTCCATCTACAGCTCTGAATCTCTGCAACTACTGGAGATACCACCACAAACGGCAACGCCCCAGACAGACTAAAGCATATGCTGAGTTCACCTCGCTTCTCTTTCATTTAATTAAGAGTCAAAACCACCATCTACTAATGATCACCTCACATATTGTTGCATGAACATCAACAACTGACGAGTTGTCAGCTGCTCACCAGATGCACAGGCACGCTAAGATTGAAGCAGTGGAGCTGGATACAGACTGTTGGAAAGCAAGAGAGGTCTTGGAGCTCTCCTTTCTACCCAAGCACACCATGATGCCTGCAAGCCTTGGGACATAGGTTTTGCCATTCCTTCAGGTATTGTTAGTCGGCCCATGAAATGGCTTCAACTTTTTTGCTACATACCTACCCATCAACTCACCCACTCCTACCTCCTCTTTCACTTGCCAGTCTAATCACTCGCCCACTCACATTTTCTCTTACTCAATCACACTAAGCCATCCATTTACATGTTTCTCATTCATTTCCCCCTTTGGTTACACAATCCAATCCCCAAATACCTTCAATCCACTCTCTAATAGTAATTTAACCTCTTATAATATTCCTGTCCTCACCTTTCGCTTCAACATCCCTAGCCTGTATGGAGCTTCTTAGGTGGTTTTAAGGAAAGCAAACAAAAAACTCCTCTCTGAAGTCTTGCAGTGCAATCCTCTCATCATTTGGGGCACTCTGAAATGAAAAAAACAGTTACGGTGCTTTAGAAAATGGAGGTCTGGGCTAAGGCACTGGGGTATGACCAGAGGAACTGTGGTTTGAGTCAGGACAGCATGGCCATGGGCCAGCTCACACCAACTGGTCTCTCTCCCACAGGGTGACAGCAAGAACAATGCCCATTTGTCCTCCTTATGGTCAGGGAATGTTTGTTTTGGGGGGTGTTGATCAAGCTCTTTGTGGTTAAGACGTTGGAAATGTTCAAGCCAACCCTGCTTGGGCACCCAAAGCTTCTCATTGAAAAGACCAAGCGCTGAGAAACAAACAACAAACAAGCAACCTCCAGATCCCACCAAAACGAATGGAACTATGCAAGGAAACAACAGTTAGAAAGTGGTTTTGAGAAGAATAGAGGACAATACAAAGTGTGTGTGTGTGTGGGGGGGGGGGGGGGGAATAAACATGCAGGCAACTACGATACAACTTCCAGTATTTCTGTCACTAATAGGAAAGTGTCACTTTATTCTTTCTCCCTGTGATGCATTACATGCATAAGCTCACTTCCTCAATGCCACAAAAGAATCACTTTATTTACACTGGCATACCACCCCTACACAAATCCATTTTCATTTCAGAGTAAAAGTGGCCTTTTCAGGTAACTTTAACAGATTCTCAGGTAACACCAGAACAGACCACCCTTACGCTATAATAAAATCAGCTTCTGAGAAATTATACTGTTAGCAACTTGATTTAAAAACAACAACAACTGACTTTAATAATTAGTTTTTTTTCCCCAAATCCTCAAGAACTGAAGGTGCAGCACTTGGGTAAGCGATGCTTTAATATTCCAGAGCACATCATTCTGTTCTGCTCATACAGGCTGTTAGCATCACAGAGCAAAGGATTACTAAAAGATGAGACCACAGACTTGAATAATGCGATAAAAAAATGGAAAAATTTAGGCCAAATATCAGGCAAAGAAAAAATGTGCCATCAAGTTTTATGGAAAAGAGTTCCAGAGGGCCAAGTTCTTGGAGTTTCTCTAGCCATAAACCATAGAAGCAAAACTGCAGCAGAAAACATGTCCTGGCAAGACGACGGTCTGAATGATCTAATGCACTTTCCATCTCTTAACATCTATGACTGTGTGGCTCCGCAGGAGTGCTTAGCAGATGGCTGGCCAACTTCAGTACCAGCTCAATCGTCTGATAATAATCTGGTAATCAAAGTCTTCAATTGAAAGGATGCCCTCGCATCTGCATACTGCTGTTATATCACACCATGTTCATTCAGCATTGAGAGTTACACTGCCATCAGAGAGCCTGATGCGAATGGCAGTAATTAGAGATATGTACAGCTCTCCTAAATAGGCAAAACAGAATTTAGTAATTAAAGAGACAATCATCATCTTTCTTGCAAAATGTTCAGGGTCAACTTTTGACAGCAGATTTGATGATAACGAGTTCAACTTTGTCAACATTTACGCATGCAAATAATTTTACTCATACACGCAATGAAGCATTAGCATGACTTGATCTATTCCAAAGGGCATTTTGAATTATACTCCCTTGACTTTTGTGCTCAAAATACCAGATTGCTTCTCAGATCATGTGCTTTGCTGCTTTCAACTTATAAGGTGAACATACACACAGAAAGCTCAGAAACCTATACAGCATGAGCACAACTTTTGTGCTTAATGCGTAAGAAAACTAGATTGTAACAATAAAAAAACTCAGAATAAAGATTACTAGAAAAATACAGAAGAAACAAAGAAACTCCAAAACAGAAGAGAAGGAAAAAAGGCATATGAAGAGATGATTCTTTACAACGTGAATAACTAACTGACTGTGTGTCTGCTAGGATCATAAATCCTTCGCATTGGAAGGGACTTTAAAGGTCATCTAGCCCAACTCCCCTGCAACAGAGACATGCACAGTTAAATCTGGTTGCCTAGGGCCTGATCCAGCCTCGCTTTCGAAGTGTCCTGGGATGGGGTAATAACCACTTAACTGGGCAACCTGTTCCTGTGCCTCACCACCCTCAATGTAGGAGATTTTTTCTTATATCCAACCTGAATCCTCTCTCGACCTTGAAGCCATTCCCCTTTGTTCTATCACTACAATCCCTGCTGAAGAGTCCGTCCCCTTCTTTCCTGCAGCTCCCCTTCAGATACTGACACAGGCTGCTATCAGGTCACCTCACAGCCTTCTCTTCTCCAGGCCGCTCAGCCACAGCTCCCTCAGCCTCATGGAAGAGCAGTTCCATCCCTTGGATCATTCTGGTGTCCCTCCTCTGAATGCACTCCAACGGGTCCACATCTCTCCTGTACTCACGACTGCACATCTGGATGCAATACTGCAGGTGAGGGCTCATCAGTGCAGAGCAGAGGGGCAGGATCACCTCCCTTATACCAACCCCCTGAACCACCTCCGTCCTGAAAGCTTCTTTGGAGGAACTGGTTTGGTGTTTTTTTGTGTTTTTTTTTTCCTGACCAAAGTAAATTCTACCTTGACTCTGATTAGGATGTGGCATTATTTGTGAGATTATAGCCAAGGGCAAATTCTGTGAGGAGCACGAGTTTCAAGAAGAATTTGTGACACTTTTGGAAAAAAAACATTGTGAGTCTGCAGATTCTATGAGTCGCAGGATGCTTATAAATACTATTTCTATACTTCTTATTTACATTAATGACTAAAAATTTTAGTACTGGATGGATCCCACCATACAAGAGTTGCACCAACCCCCCTCTCCAGCACTTAAGACTCTGAAGAGAAAATGGAAAGGACTACTACTGTCACTGATATGGAAAAAAAGTAAATTAAACACTCTGTGTGCAGTGATGCTCAAGTGAAATAGAGACAGCTAAAATGCAGATGTCAACAGAAAACAAGGAATACCAAATATCAATACCTGCTTGATTTGGAAATCAAGGCTCCCTAAGCACCTGTAACTGACAAGGTCAGTGCTTAGCTCTTGCTTGAGGTCAACGTGGGAGGTAGGGTTTCCTGATCATGCCAAACTCCACTTAATGCAGGTGTCATGGAAGGGACAATTCCACCTTCTCCCGTGCTTCTGACCACGAGTTGCTGCTACTTCTGCATGAGCAGCCATGCAGCTATGCACTGAATTATATCAGCTTGGACAGTCAAAACCTTATCTTCCCCCCCAAAAAGGAAAGAAAAATCTGATTTTCAGTGAGATAAGCAATTGATCCAGCTCAATCAAAGCCACACGGTCACCAGCACTGACCACGGAAGAAGCCAGCCCTTAAATCTGACATGAGTCTGCACAGCTGTTCAACGTGTTCTATACCCTCAGGTCACAAGACAACACTGACTGCAGGGCATGCAGCTGTCCTGGTCATGGTCATCTAGAAACCCGTACAAAAAAAGATAATATTGCTGCCTTGGAAAAATAATCCAAAGGTGAGGCCTCACCTGGAAAGCTGGGCACTATTCCCTCTGCAGATCCCACTTCCTACAGAGCAGACTTCAGGCAGAGCTTGGGCTGAAGCCACCCTCTGTCCTCCCACTGGAGCTGCGCCAGCATAGGGAGGAATTCAGAATTCACAAAGCCATAAAGAGAAAGCACTGCAGGGCAAATATCACTCCACGAGACTGAGACTCCCAGGAGAAGGGGCAGAACTCTATGCTGTGATCCCTTCTGCAGGAAATGCTCATGCCTAATGCACTGAAGATTAGATAAAATGTACACACAGCTCCTTTTATATTAAAGCTTGGGAAGATATAACCTATGAGCTATGTAAATACACTGAAGAGCCAAGTGAGAGCTCTGCCCTAACAGGAGAACAGCACATACCTACCTGTATTCTTGGAAATATTTTAATTTTTGGTGGATAAAACTAAATCAAAGAGCAAAGCTGAGATCTTCGCAGTTATGACTCACTTCTGCCAACCTCATGTTTTGGCAACAGAACTGCATATACAGGACCTGTTATAACAGGTCATATGAGAAGTTACAATAGCCGCTTAGGTCCTTAAAGATACAACTGTGGTGCCCAAATTTTGATCAGAAGGGCAAAAAGCCTACCGGTGCAATGTGCCAACAGCAGGCCAGGTTACCAAGAAATGTGTAAAAGAGGCCAAAAAGCAAGCAGAGCAGTGATTGCTGCACAGGTCTGTTCTGAAACTGCATGGATGCAAATGGCTTCCATTCATGCCTTGCGCTGCTGGTATGCACACATTTTTATTTGGCTTGATGGATTATTTTTGTTTGAATGTTGGATCACGATTCTAGCAGAACAATACCAGAGGAAGTGCTCTCCTCTGCCAGCCCTCATTTTGAGCTCACCGTCCTGGAGGCAAACTTCAGCCACAAACTCTGTGTTTGGATTGCTGCAGGCCATGAAAAACTTAGGAAACCACAATACAGTCGAAATAGCAAAGCCAACCATGCCTCTATACCTTGCCTTGCCTTCAGGTGGGAATTCCTCAGAAGTCAGCACAAATGAATGCTATCAAGAGACTGCATGCACCTAAAATGTCAAGCACTGGGGTGCTTTAGTGAAAGAAATCATACTACAGCAGAAGAACCCATACTATGTGTATCCGATTTCAGCTTGTTTCAGTGTTCCCTTACATGCAATTTATGGCTTGAAAGACACGACTTACGATAAAGGGCTTCCTGCAGCATCAGGTCTTCCACTTACTAACGTAATAAGCAGTTTTCTGCTTCAGAAGAAGCGCTGCTAAACCAACCTCTGTGTACTGCATTTTTTCAGTCAATATAACCACAGAAAGCGTGGGAGAAAAATAAAGCAATCTCTGCACCACTTATTTTAAATTCTACCTCTTCAATTTAGTGACATTTTAACAAGAAGGAAATAGAGATCCTGCAAACACACGTGCAAAAACAAGCGAAACAAAATCAGCAGCATTCGGAATACAAGATCGTATTTGCCATTAATTTTGGGCGTGCACCGTCCTCAGCAGTGAGCAGACAGTAAGAGCCTGCTCCCCAAAAGCAGAGGGTTTCAGAGAGCAGCAGTCCTCCTGTCGTACAGGTGGCTACACAACAACCACCTGAGAATCTAAAATTGCTTCTCCTTAAAAGGGTCCTGCCTGTAATTTCTTAGTAAATGAAACCGCTCCAACGTGAACCTGAGGAAATTTGATCTGCTGCTTCAATTTACGTTTAACAATTAACAGTTCAAGGGCTATAAACATCCACAACTTCCTTTCTCTCTATCTGAAGTGATAAGAAAACAGGGATTTCTTTTTTTTTCTTTTAATATACAGTCCCTCCCGAGAGCACTTTGATAAGCTTATTGCTGAACAAACGCTTTCCAGAAGATACGCATTAATTCACAAAAACACTTGGCAGAAAACTACCTTCAAATATTTAATTCACGTAACATTCCCTCTTATTTGTTTTAATTCAAGTGAAATATTTTCCCCCGCCTTTCCCTTTCTCGGGCTTTTCACACCCACATAACAACCAAGTGACTCTTCCCTGACCCTGCCTCCCACTCCGTTCAGTACAACTGCTCACTAGAAACTCGCCACGCACGTAAGCTCCTCTCCCGCGGTCCAAAGGAAGCACTTAAGGAAAGGAAATCCAGCACAATGCTAAACCTGCCCTTCTGTCGTTTTTTGGTTTGTTTGTTTTTTTTTTTTCCTTTTTATTTAACCGCTGGGTTTATTCCCAGCTCTGCAGGGAGACGCTGTGCATGCTGCCACTGCAAAAAAGAGGGCAGAATATTTCCCGAGCGCCGTCCTACAACTCACGCCTCCGTAGGTTGGGAATGGCAAGACGTCCTCATGTCACCCACCCAGGACAGGAAAGCCACCACTCGGCACTCCTGGCGTTGGACTGTGAGCACACAGCATCAACACTTACTGCGACTGCTGTGTGGAGGAGACGCAGCACCCAGCGAGATTAATTAAATAAGCACTATTCTGCTTTCCCTATCTTCTTATCATCTATGCATGCAGAACAATTTTCTGGAAAGCAAAGAGCTACGGTGTCACATACCAGAAAAACAGCTTCCTCTTTTGAAGGAAAGCACAGTGATAATGCAGATGAAGCCCTGAAGGTAAGTTAAACATCGCTATCCTCATTTTATTGACGGGGTAACTAAGGAATAAATAACGACTTGCTCCAGAAGACCCTCCTCCAAACAAAACACCCCCAAAGCAGTGGTAGATTCACAAGCAGATCCAGGGAGCACAACTTCCAGCCACAGCTCCAGCAGCCAACGTGATTCCCTCTAGCCAACAGTACATTAATCATTTTTTTGTTTAGTTGTTGTGTTTTTTTTTTTTAGAAACCACTAATTGATAGCCTTTTTACAGAAGATTTACAAAGCCACTTAAAATATCGTGATTTCTATTCTAGGAATATTTCAGGAAAAGTACCATTGGCTTTTACTGCATGGTAACGCACATCTGATTTTCATACTAAACTCAAAATAAACCGAAGCTTTGTTTGTTCAGCAAAGACAACAGGAAAGCAGCGGAGCAGCAGGGGCTCGGGGATGCTGCGATCCCAAAGCTAGGGCATGGAGGGCTGGCCCATCTCTCTGCTCAGCACCAACACAGCACAGCTTTGTAGGTGGAAGCTGGGAGGGAAAAGCAATTTCAGATTGTATTTTGTCAACCCAATGGCCTAAGCTTGCCCCTTCATTTACAGATTCCTGCACTCCAGCAGATCAGCTAGCTTTTTCTGTGAGAGCTGCTCCCATGAAAAAAACCAACATGCCTTGCCATGCTCACAGAGCTGGGAAGAGATTTCTTTCCATTACATTTAGTAAGATACCATCTGAGCACTAAAAATGAAAAGTATATAAACTTACCACAGCATTATCAGGAAAAGCATCAGAAATCAAGCTTAGGTGTTGCTGAGCAGTCAGCACCTCAGCTCCTTCCTGGCACAAAATCCATGCAGCATGCAGCAGGTACCAGAAGCACCTCTCCTGTGCTAGTCCTACCCGTATGCTCACAGATGTCTTCTGAATCTGCTACCAACAAAAGAAACCACAATAAGACCGTTTCCCTGATTCTTCATAACTGAGTCAGTAGGTCAACAATTCCTTCGGTTTAGGAGCCAAACCAATTCCCTTAAACACCCCCTGTTTTTTTCTCCCTGATGGAGAAGCCAACTGTCTGCTGCCAGTGGCAGCTCAGCTGCTCACAGAACAGAACCAAGCTCCAACAAACCAGCTTGCCCTGGCGCAGACGTTCATCCTGACACAGCTCCATTTTGTCTCTCACGTCTGGGAGAAGCCACGAGCAATTACTTACGTTTTCAAATCGAGCCACAGGCAGGGAAGTGCTCCGCGTGCACCTTGCATGCTGCCGCCAGCTCCTGCAGCCCACATCCTCACTGCCCATGGCAGCACACGGTGGCACGAGGAAGGGAGCATCACCGAATGCCAGACCTGCTCCCGCTCCATCCTTCTCCACACCAACACAGAATATCCTGCCCGTGCCTCTCATGCGCTCAGCTCAAACAAAGAGAAAGCTCGGAAGCTGCTCTCCTTCTTCCCAATCCATGACTCAAATGTCGGGTTGAAATTGGTTTCGTAATAACCCTTTAGTACCACCTACTCACATCACCAAGTGCTTCTTTCAGCAAACGCGCAGGAAATCACCAACGAGTGCCAATGGAGCTACTATTCCAAGAACTCGCTCTTTCGGTTATTCCTCCATCATTTGGGAACCAAGACACTTTTACTTTCCCTATCACACCGGGTATTTTTTTTATAGAAGAGCCTTTAACTGCGATTCCATAAAATACTTGGTTGATAAATCACCAGCTGAAAACGCGCCCACTGTAAAGAAAAGAATTTCACAACACTCATTCCAGAAAACACAGTAACTCCTTTCTGGAAATAATTCACCGGACAAAAATCAAAAGGGCAGAATTAATGTTCGGAGACCGTTTGCATCCTGCACAGCAGACAAAGACGGTGCAGCGAGCCACGTGCCTCTGTGACTGTCACCAGCAGACCCCTGAATCACCCAACCACACGATGAGTCGCTGTGAATGGTTTCCTCTTCCTCTGCGCTCCCCCAGCGGGGCTCGGCGCTGCTGGAGGATCCTGAGCCTAATCCTGACTTTGATGGGGATTCCAAAACTCATCTCCTAAGGCTGCAGTCACCGCCGCAGACATCTGCTCCTCCTGCTTTGAGTCACCTGTCAGCAGTACAAAAGGAAATTGCTCAGCGGTGAGCACGTGGAAGCCCAGTGCTAAAGTGCAGAAATACAAAATACCGGAGCGCTCACATCACCCTCAAGGAAAAGTACTTGGTTCTGAAGCACTGATATTCAAAGAGGTGAAACTTGGTAATAATGAATAGACGCCAGCAAGCCTTACAGCTCAGCCTGCAGTGCCAGGGTCGTTGAGGCAGCAATGGAAGGGGGAACAAAATAAAAGAAGACATTTCACAAACACTGGACCTGCACTGTGCGTGACAAGAAAAATAATTGAAACAACTGAGAGAACTAATCTGTGGCTGCTTAGGAAGTTAACTCTTCGAAGGAAATGATTAAGTAAGAGAACAAAAGCCAAGTGTTATGTTTATCAAACAAGGAAACCTCACAAATGAGCATGCCTGCTCGTGGCAGCGGGGCCACAGCACTGACAAACCGCACAGGAGCAGCTCCCACCACGCTGCCATCCCTGAGGTTAGTAAGCAGCTCCTATCTCAAGGAAATACACTTTTTAAGAAATGCAAAGCATTGCTTTGCCAGAACGAAACGGTACAGGAAGGCATCCGCAACGTCCTGTGCCTTTATGAAATTCCCTTTACGCAATTCCTGCTCAGCATAAAACTCACTACGATTTCAGCAAGGAACCCTGGTTAAGCAGGACAGTATTTACAAATTCAGGCCAGAAACACTCGCTTTTGTGCCGTTCCATCACAAATACAGCGCTCACAAATTCAGCCGTCCAAAACAAGACTCCAACTTTGCAAAAAAACAAAACAAAACAAGCAGGTGAGCAAAAAAGCAATTAGAGCACATCGCGCTTCGAATCTTCAGGAATTTGATAAAAGGAAATTCATACTAAAGATTTAATTGTCTAACCTGCTTCTGCATGCTGAAGGAGCCAGACCTGGTGCCTCTAGAGGGAGGGCGAGAGGCACTTCTTGTTCCTGTTTCATATTTGAGTTCTTTCACTGCGCGGGAGATGATCTAATTATTCAACACGTCAGTATATCGCTTCACCCCTTCTTGCACGTCTACTGACATTAACATATTTTAACAATTCAGCTCATTAGGAAGGAGGGGAGGCACTGAATGACAAATTGTCCTTACAAATCCACCACAAAGGCACGAGCCTTCCCGTGTTTTGTCCTGCACCTAGGTCAAACTCTATGGGAGCACACGACAAATGATGCTGGATGCAAGCTGGCAACAAAGACCAGGCAACACAGCCCCTGTGCTACTGGTCAGAATTACACATACTTGTTCAAAACATGAGCCCCATCCATGAGCTCTGGCCAGAGTAAGCAAGCTCTTGCCCCCTTAGGAAGCACAGACCTCCTGGAGCCCATCTTCCCATTGTATTCCCATTGTTCCCAAGCTCGGTGCTCAGCAGGGACTGCCAGGGAGAGGGGCTGTCACACCTCACCTAGAATTGGGCACAGGCAATGAAAGCAAGGGATCAGACCACACAAGGCTGCTGCTGACAGACTTGAAACGGATCTGAAACAATGCTGAAATCCAAATATAACATGCATGGCACCTGCATTTGCATGTGTGGGATGCTGAAGGATTCCAAGGCTTTTTATCAAATGTCCTTGTTACAGCAGAAGCAGAGAGTCACTGGATTCTCAGCTCCTTCTGCATGCAATGATTTCAGAGATGATGTTCTTCTCTTTCAGACCTCGCCTCGACCTACAACAACACATCCACTCACGACTGGCTGAAGCAGACTTCACGGCATATACTAAACCTACCAGTTCATAGGAAAGTTCTTCAGCAAGTTTCTATATATCAACATTTTTTTGTTTTTTATTACAACTATTTCTATGAGCCCATTCACAGTTGGCTCCTTTACTGCAATCGAACATGATGGATTTGGTAGCCAGCTAATGCTTATGTAAGGCCTTCAAGGAAGCAGAAAATTATTTCATATAAAATCAAGCCAGTATAGCAATGGAATTGTACTACTACATATTAAATATTATTAATAAGAGACCTGCCTTGCAGTCAAATGCTACATCCCATTAGTATAGCCAAATAATTCCTGCCATAAAAGCTAACTCTTCTCAGTCAAAAGAATGATGATAACTAAGAAGCACCTGCTTTTTTGATTTAAAAACACCACACTTCTTAATAAAAACAAACATGAAGAGGCAGGAAGAGTATATCTTTATGATTTGCATAAGTCTGATTTAACTTTGGTCAAAAATAAAAATAAAGACAACAATTTTCAAGTGTGTGACGTAAACTTCCCCAACTCAGGTGGTATTTTTTTTTTTTGTTTTTGTTTTTTTGTTTTTTGGTTTTTTTTGTATCTTTGCTTTCATTTTATTGCTGGGTGTTTTCTTTTTGTTGGCAAGGTCATGTTTTTTTCCCAGACATTGTTTCCTTCCTCCTAACTCACCCCCTCTAGCAGCAGACATGACTTGGTCAGCCCAACGATGCACTTGTCTCAATCACAGCCCCAGCTGCCCCCATCATACTCAGGAGCTCAATGCCCTCTTCCTTCAGGAAGGAGAGGCAAGAGCACATGCCTGCAGGGACTTAGCCTGCAAACAAAAATGGAAGCTTGTGAATAATGTTTTATAATGGTTTTAGTAAGACACAGAGAACACGAGGGAGTTTGCTTCAGGAAAACAGCTCTGTTGCTTGGGGGCTGGGAGGAAAGCACTGCTCCCTGGAGCGGATGCAGTTGGTGTACACAGTGACACAGCCAACACGGCCAAAGTACCCACTGCACTATCAACAAATCAGTCTCACATGATGAAAACAGGCACTTTCCACAGAACTTCCTGGGTAGCACCGGGGTTTCTCTCTTCAGCTACATTCCATTTTGTACCACGATGCTGCAGCAGCGCGAGGACTAAACCAGATGCAAACTGAACTTCATCTTGTTTAAGGGCCTGTTCCCATGGGTTCCTGAGATGTGCAGGCTGTGAATTTAAGGCCAGAAACACTGCTGACAGCATGTGTGCACTGGGAACAGACTGGCCCAAGCACTCAGGTGTCGAGATGACTAAGGAGGCAGAGCCCAGCCTCATCTTTCTGAATGGCGCTCGCCACAGAGCCGCACTCCAATCTTCTTTGGAAGAGATTGCCAAAGAGATGCTGCTCAACTCCAGCTTTGGTTTCTTTTAATCCTCTTCCTGCATTTTATCCAAGGTACCTAAGCAGACCTCAAGTTAGGACAGATGCACTTCCAGCACTTAATACTGGCACTTAATTTGGTTTTCTTCCCACTTGGCTCGCTTAGTATTTTTACACGTTTAACTCCTCTAATTCTTTCTACAAGCATCTTTCAGATTATCTTCAGTTCGCAGTTCCAGTGTTGGAAATCTTTTTTCACATTTGGTCTCACACGCTTTCACACAAGCACTGTGCACAAATAAGCTGCAGGAGCTGACAGGAGAGGCTCCATTCCAATACTGCAACTTCCAAAACGACAACTTGAGGAGTATGGAGAGAAGCAGAGAATTACTCTCCTGATTTACTCTGGTAGCTACAACAGATGGATCATGTAATTCACTGCAAACAGCGTGCTTGCCGTAATAAAGGACACAATGACCTCTAGGTAAAAATCCTAGGAACAGCAAGCACACAAATTTCAACCTGCACAACTTTAATTCTGTGCCAGGGCTCAAGTTGAAGATAACTGTAAAGACAAACACTCTGGACAGATTAATTCAGACCATAATTCACTGCACACACGTGCCAAATCGTGGTGTAAACCTACTGCCTTTTAACACTCCTCACTGTAAGGCCTATTTTCGCTGATGAAGTAGGTTTTCAGAGTGATCTCTGAGTCTTCTGCAACTTGGCACAGCCTCCTTTAGCACAGAGAAAGTAGTTCAGGTTCAAGCTGCAGTGCAGAATGCCCTAGCATTGATCTGCAATGGCAAGGCTTCTCACAACAGAGCTCTGTTGGTGTTCTGTAACCATGCAACGATTCATCACATCATTGCTGTTACCTCCCTTCTCCATCCTTGCTCCCCTCTCCCCTCACAAAGGTATTTCAACCCTAAGATTTATTTGGTTTGCAAAGGCTGCTCAGTTCCTCAATGGGAAGGCAACACCAGCATAAAGTTTTCCTGGTATGAAGGTACAGACTTCCTGAGTGTATAAGTACTTTTTATATAATAAGACTACAAAATTCCTTGCTCCTTCTGATTAAGAAGTCCTCAAAGAGCTCAGTTCCACACACTCCAAATACTGATGGGTTGCAAGGACTATAAGTGTTCATCTCTGTCCAGAAGAAATGAATTTTTCAGAAGTAATGAATACAAGAGGGGCGAATTTGTGGAGTGCCCTTTATTTGAAGTGCTGTGTTTATACCACTAGATGGCACGTTTGAGGCTCCTGGCATCTGTAAAATGACAGTAGACTTCACTCTGCATCACCATGCTTATCCTGCTATTCTTGCTCTGGATGGAAAAGTACAGGTAAAATGATACCACAGCAGTTGAAGCAGCAAGAGGGTAACTACATGTAAAAAGGTGCACGAGAGGGCAATGCACGCCAGTAAGCTGAGAGCAGGACTGCAGGAGCCCTGAGCTACAACACCGGGACCTCTGATCCCTGGAACAGCCTTAAGAAACCATTTCATGTCTTGGGAGAATGCACTTGTGGGTTTGGAGAGGGAAGATGGGAAAGGAGGGTCAGAGTTCAACCTTCTAAGACACGGTGCCTTGGTTCTCTGCTGTTCTCCTGCCCTGCAGGGCTCACACCGTGAGCTGGGACTCTGCAGAGCTGCAATTAGAAGGAATCAACATACACAACATGCTGGCTATCACAAGAATGTATTTATTATGACACATGCATACTTTAAGACTTCCAAAATAACAAGTAGTTTTCCTGCCTGAAAATCCAAGTAGCTAATATTAATTAAATGCAAGTATTCCTACTATCTCAGAAAGACGGAGCAGACTGAGAGATCCCTAAGCACTCGAAAAGACACAAGAAGAGTTCACAACCTCTCCAACACATCACCAAAAGCATAAACTGATGGGACAGAGAGCTTACAGAGCACAATCTAACAGGAGAACATTTACCCATGCCACGGAGTTACATCTTCCCTCTGCAAGACCCAGCTTCTCCAGAAAACCAAGCACTCTGCATCCCATGGCGGTGGACCTAAGCGCTCCATATCAGATAAGCAAACACACAGCAGCCCACGACCCGCTGAGTCAGCTTCATGGGCAAGTCATCTCCTGTGCTGGATATGCTTTGGTGTGTGCCCAGCTGTGCCCTGGTACCAGCCTTGACATGGATGCCAGCATTTGGCAGCATCAGTTCCTTTAGGCTTCTTGCTTGTTCTTGCTGCCAGTTTAATTTCACTCAGCCCACTTTAGAAGTGCTTGAGCACAAGCATGTATCTGCCACAACCAACATTCCCTCGAAAAAGAACAAGTTAGTTCAGCACCACTGTAACGATTGCGGGCACACAGAGACCGTACTTGTCATGGCATTGCACCCCACATGCCCCATGCAATTTCAATAAAAAGAGGATTAAAAATTCACTATTATCGCTTCAACACTTGACTCAGTCCTTGGAACTGGCAATAATGTCAAGGGGAAAAAAAAAAAGTCAATTTAAATTTGAGCAGGAAAGAAAATTTGCTGATAAACCCCAAGGGCAACAGCAAAGAATATTTCTTGTCCAGATGGAGGAAGCAGCATCGCCTCATCCCATCCAATAAACAACAGCTCACCCTTAGTGCTGTGGCAAAATTAAAAATCCACTTTGTTTTCCTTCTCTATGTAGGATTTAGCTCTGTAAGGATGCCCCAGATTACACAGCTGATGTGCACTGAACTGCCCTCATTACCATCAGTATTAGGTAAGAGCCACCACGTGCCCATGAGGCAGCACAGGACAGCTGATGGAGCACCAGCCATCCCTTCCTTCCATCTAGGAGTTCTGCTCTTCCCTCATCCATCAGTTTGGTACTATTTGTGTATTTACATATTCATGCATCCTAGGCAAACTTCTCCCCACAAGCACTTCTGCTTTCATGTTTGCAGACTCTGCCAACACAGCCGCACACACCAGTAATATCCTGCAGTAACAGCCCAGCAAGGCCTGTTTTAGACATACAAGCAATCCACAAAACTACGTCAAACATCATGATGCAATAGCTGCAGCTTGAGCTCACCATTCCCCCTGGGCCTGCATTACGGGTGCAGCTCCCATTCCTATGAGCAATGTTCGTAAGCCAACAGTTTTGGGAGACTACAGCAATTTGAGCTCCATTTTCAAAGCCAGTGAAAGCAACGGCTGTCCCAAAATGCAGGTTTCCACTGAACAGCACCAAATCTCTTCCCAATATGCACCCACCATGTTTTGACGGCTTTGAAATGAGAACAGCAAGTGCTTTGATGGGTGGGCTCATTTCTCAGCATAATTACCAACCTCACCGCAAAAAACTTGGCAGTAGATAAAATGGCAGGTATTTATAAATTAAGATTGCAATCCTTAAAAATCTGTTTCACATTTTGTCTAAGCCAGTGAAACAGCCCAATACACTGTGTTCCAAGAGGAAGAGAGAAGCAGACTTGAAAAGTGGGATTAATCTCACTTTGTGTCCGGGTTAGCCACAGGGACCTCCCTAATGGCCAGTGAAAAGAAACACTTCCAGAACATGATTCATCTGCCCTACTCCACACAGCTACCTTACGGTGCTCTCCCTTATTAAAGGAAGCTGGGAACTTCACAGACCTGCCACATGAATAACGAAGGAATCAATTTTCAAGTTCTGTTCTAAGCTACTGTAAGAGGTACCTTGAAAAATGAGAGCTTTTTGATAATGACTTACTGCGCAGATTCTTCTCCATCTCCTCCTAAGTGGAAAAATACAAGTGTGGTTTCTTACAGTTTTCATTTAACAACTACCCTGCTCAAATTTGCAAAGGAAGCTCTGCAGCAGTTGCCTTGGGTATGAGAACTGAATGAAGAATTCAGGCCGACACGCAAAGGAAGCGATTGATCTATTTTCAGTCTTATTGGGATTAATTGGAAAGTAAACACAGCCAGATAAAGAGCAGAAAGTAGATTTCATCATGCAATGTCCTCCTACTTTAATAAAAGGATGTTTGCTTATAAGGAAGGAAGAATAACCTCGTGGCTAAGGACATGATGTTCAAAGTGCATTACCAGCTCTGGACAACATTTCCTGCTTACCTCTGATGCCATCCAGACCGTGTGTGCTACCACAAACTTCAATTTCTGGAGAGGAGATGGTCATGGAAGGAGGTCTTAGGAGCAAGACGAAATGGGCACTGCTGAAGAGGTTTCTCTACAGCACAGCATCGAGTGCTGAGTTCCTTCTGTACAGAAAAGCTGACTGCAGGGAGGAAGGACCCCAAGGACATTAAGGAGGATGTGACTATTACAGCACAGAGTTTAGGCTCATGACACTGCCCTTGTCCCTGCAGTGCTGCCTCACTTGAAATAACTTCTCTGGAAACTCCCCTGCCACGCAGCCTTGCTCTCCGCATTTGAAAGGTTAGCAGCAAGAGCCTCCTTAACTTCACAGCAAAGCCTACCTCCTTCCTCCCCAGCTGACAACCACGTGCACACAAATAGCCTTCTGAAGGAACCAGGAGGGATAATTTCTGCAGAATTAATGTGAACACTTAACATGTGAGTGCCAGGAGTGCATCCCAAGGGCAGTGTTTGTGCACTGGCATGGGCTATGCCCTGCTGAAATCTGCCTGAACCTCTGCTGAGAGCACTTCACACCTCCTGATCCCTTACTGTTTATAATGCATCTGGATCCTCACCTTGCAGAGGCAATCCTGTGTAACAGCACTGTTCCCCATGCCAATACTGACCTTACGGCATCACAAAGAACTTTCAACTAAGGAGAGGGCTTTTAATTTCAGAGCCGATTCTGCATCAGCAGGAGAGACTTTGAAAATGTCTAAGTGATTCACGTCACTTCCAGTTCTCTTTAATTATTATCTCCCATCTACGTAAACAGACTAACTCCATTCACACCCATACTTGTAACCATATTATGGCACATACAGTTTTTCTTCTCTTAAATTGGCTGTGCAGGATTGGCTGCTGGGAAAAGTCAACATCCTTGGTCAAAGAGCATCTAACAATTAATACACTTCATTTAGCTGCCACCAGTGATGTCACCAAGTGCAAAGTACAACAACAGAAGTGACAGCTGGGCAGGACGCAACTTTTCTGAAGTATTGCTTGAGCAACAGCCACAAAACCCCTCACTGTTTATCTGCCTGGGGAAGCACATGACATGCAAGCAGCTACCTATGCGTTGCTCAACGCATGCTACGAGATGTCAGGCAAATTTATCACTGAAAGAGAACATCTCCAACAGACTGCAAGCTCAATCATGTAAATTTGGGTAAAGAGAATCCTATTAAAAAAAGCAAAATTAATTTTAAGTGTATCAGATGAAAGATTTTGTTTGTAAAGCCTACGCCAGAACAAAAATTCAAGCTACTTCGAAGACATTCAGGTCATTCAGACAATAATTTTAAGATGGCAACGAAAGACAGTCTGATGATCCGTGTATGGAAAGAGGAGCCAGAAGCTCTGAATCATTATAACAACAACTTAGCAGTTAATCACTGTAGATCTCCACTACTCCACAAAATGGATATGAATCGCTGGCACCAGACCGTGGCTCCTCTGCAGTAGGTTGGCATCATGCGGCTTCACGAGGAGACCTGCAGAGAACTAGGGTGCTTTCCAAACACCAGTCGGTAATTACAGTTCCTGTCCCTGTTTATCTACCTACCTGCAGCTCTCACTTAACATATCCCATGCTACAGTCCTGTCTCTTTTCCTTCTGCACAAAAGCAGGATGAAATGAAGTTTTCACTTAGTTCATCTGCAGCAAATATCCTTTTCAGAGAGTCAGAACTGCTTCGAGTAGCTGAACTTGACTTTCAGCATCCTCATCAGCACCCACTGTATCTGAAAGCACTTTCATGCTTTTAAGAGCAACACAGTGTTCAGCTAAACCCATCTTTCCAGTCCCTATCTCTCTGTGCTTTGCTGTTCTTCTCAGTCCCACTTAAAGCCTTGAGTCTCTGTATTTCCTTCGCAAAAAAAAAAAAAAAAAGACTAATGCTCCCAGAAAATAAGCAGTGTACTGAAATAATAAAATGAATGTCAAAGGTAGCATCAGGCTGCACATCACTAGAGCACTGGCTTTCTATCTGGCTCCCTCAGCAATGCTAACCCGACTGAAACTGCTTCCTATAAACGTGTCCCAATTCCACCTCTGCACAATGGCAAGAGCCATTGGCACAGGGAAGAATGAAAACCTGCAAGGCTGTCCACCTTTTATTTGAAATGCCTTGCTAGTAATGACACAATGCTATCACTCTATTTCTGCAGCTACCCCATTATACCTGCACGCTTAGAAACATGACCATCTCCAACCAAAGGACAGGTACCCCTCAAGTTCATTCCTCAGATACTTTTGTTATCTACTACAAGTCCCTCAGAAACCAACACAGAGCGCATTATAATGAAATCCATTTTTTACCAGCTACCACTGCAGTCCGTGTGAGATCAAACTTTACACTCTCTCAGCTACACCCCTCACTTCTATTTCACCCCATAGCTAAGTCATACTAATCCAGAGTTTCTGACATCCTTTCTTTCCACTGCAATGATAAGTTGACATAAGGAGAAGAGAAATTACTTCACACACTGAGTCTCTACCAAAAGGAACAAGAACTTCATTAAAACTGAAAAATGCACTATATTACAAAGGGCTAAATCATGCAAGAAAAATATTTTTATCTTGTAAATCTGGTTCAGATTTTTGTATAAAACTTTGTTTTCCTCTCCCCTGCGTTTTCTCTAACACAGAAGCTGCCTTGTAAATCTTTGTGTTGGAGATATTTGTCCCAGTAACGTAAACATCATATAACAAAGCTACAACAACTTCAAAGGAAGAGGCTGTTCATGGCAAAGCTGAAGAACATTTGCTGTCCCCCAGACAGATTTTTACAAACTTACTCAAGCAAAATCTATTTTAAAACCATATTCTCCAGGTGTGCCTTCAAAGGGAAGCAAAGCTGCCTCTCCTTGACATTGAGCTGCAGAGAAAACCGTTTCCTGGTCAAGGTCAGGTTTTGTGCCAAGATGCTGCGTGGCCAAGTGGCAGTGCCAAGCAGTGCTGAGAACTTGCAGCAAGCAAGGGCTGATTTTAACAACCCAACTTCCCGCTTTTCAGAGGGATTATCTGCATTCTTCTTCATCCAAATCTGCTGGATACTTCCACAGTGTGTCACAGATTTACTTCCTTCAGTAAATGCAATCACATTCCTCCAAAGGCCTCAGCTGATACCCAGGAACTCTTCTCTCCCATCCAGCTGAACTTCGTTTGCTACATGAGAAATGCACTCCCACTTCTCTCAAGTCCGTAATTTGCATCACCTTATTTCCCTTTCAAGTATGAAGTACACTGAGCAAACATTACAGAACAAACCAAGATGGAAGGGACCTTGCAAGATCACCTTCCGTGGGATAAGGGAGCCCAAACAAGACTTGGCCATACTTGGGAGTACCCACGCTTCCTGAAGTCGGTCCATTACGTCTAAACAGAGATGCAGGAAATCAGAACATAATTATCAAGTTTTCATTTTATTGTTGTTCTTTCAGTTCTTAAAGGAATTTCAAAAATAAACATTCCTACAAACTAACATCCCAGAGGACCACATTTTGATGTCATGTGAACTACCGACATACCTAAAACACTTCATCTAGTGCAATTCTATCAGGAGATCTCTAGTGTTTCCAGCAAGACTATTCCCGTACAGCAGAATCCAAAATTGTTGGAAGGGCAACCTGGTGTGTTCTCCTGCTACCTCACCCTTGGCTTCATGAATCCTGTCCTCAAGGAGGGTCCAAGCCGGGGGTAAGGATGAAGATAGAACCATGCCTCTCAGCAACACTGTGGACTGAAACCTTGTTAAGGGGACTGCAAAGGAAGACACGGCCTAAGCAACTAGAGAAGTTACAAAGAGAATGGTGTAACACAGATGTGAAAGATGAGCTGTGGTCTGTCCTGAAGAGGGCAGTGACAGAAAGCAAGCCTGTCCTACAACCATAAGCCACAGGAAAGCATACAGCCTAGCCTAGGTACTTTCCTTCATTTTTTCAAATGGAAAAAAAATAGCAATTAAAAAAATACGTGGAAGTATAAAATTTTCCAACCAGGTTCATTAATCATACCCACACATGTTGAAAGCAAACAGGCAGAACGCATGTCATGCTTCAAGCGGTCATTCAAACCACAGCAGTCTTACACGACCAGGCTCTCTTGAGCCTCAGTGAGCTGCCTTCTGAGCTGTGACACGTCTCAGAAATGCAGCGTGGTAATGAAATAACTTGCAATTTAGTCTAAGGCACATTTGGCAAGTGGTGAAAATCCACACAGGGATGATTGGTTGAAGTACAAGTTCACTGTTGGTGCCTGCTCTTCACCTTTATCCTCTGCCACAATCACACTTGCTCCTGAGAAAGTAGTTACCACTTTCAACAAGAAGCTTGACTGAAAACTTTTCATGGCATTAATGAAGTCAATAGGCCTTTCATCAGCCAGAGGCTTTTTCCACTAAATAATCATAATTACTTACAAAAATTTGTTCATAGAAATGGACCAGTGACAGTCAAGTCTACTCAGCCAGAGGTTGAACTACAGACCTCATAAGGTCCTTTCTGACCTAAATCCTATGATCCCAAAGTGAAAACAATCACATTTTATTAAATACATGCAGGTTTATTCATGTTTTGGAGTCTCATGAAAAAATGAAAAATAAATATCTCTGCTGCCAGAAAGTAAACTGTTGGGTGGCAGCAGAAAAGGACCTAGCAACTTTCATTTACAGTGGCAGTGCTTCAAATTTGTCTGAAGTTCTTTTCACCTTGGGATCTGGAAATCCCCTGAGCCCCACTCATTCCACTTCACAATACCATTTATGCTTGCTTGTAGATATGCAAATTCACTCTGGCACAGTCAGTATCTTTTATTTCCCCTTGACTTCCTCTTTGAAAAGGAGTAAGGATATGGAGAAAACGCATGTCCAATCAAGGAAAGGCAACCCAAAAAGACCAGTGTCTTCTTTATTTACTATCCACATCTGAGTGTTAAAGTACGAGGAAAAATTTGACTAGACTTCCTTGCAGCCACACCACTCTCATTGTACTCCTCAGAGATACAGCGCAGACTTCGGTTAACCCAAAATCTGTTTTCACCCAACTTCAATTTAGACTCTTCAGCCCACACAGTTAAACATGCACTGCAGTCATTTTTAGCAAGTTAACTCAATGAATCTGCTGTATGTCTTACAAAGCTGCCAGTGCTTTGAAAACTAGACCTCTTTAACACAGTCCACATGAAAGGAGAAAGGTCTAAGCTCTTTGGTTATGCCTTTCCTCCTTTGCCCAGCCACTTGATTCCCAGCAGGTTGGCCATCTCACTCGGGACTCTTTACCAATCCTCTGGTGTCAAATGCTGTCCACAGCACATAATGGTAACATGGTCCCAGCATGCAAGTATTCAAGAGGAAGATTCAGGACTCCAAAGTCGTGTGTAGGGAAGAAAAGATGATCAATTAGGATCATAACAACAGAGGTAAAGCACACTGCAAGAAAGGACAGGATTCCACTCTAGAAGGAATGTCAGCAAAATACATATCATGCAATTCCCTTCCATTGCAAGTAGTGTATTTCAGACTATTCAGCAGCCACGAGAGAAGACTTGGGATGTATCCTGCAGTAGGAACTTCCACCTGGCTTCAGGCAAGATCTTTAGATCAAACATCAAGCAGAACATTCATATTCAGCCCAATCACAGAAGTCAGGACAGCACACACAACTGAAAGGTTCTGCTTATGTCCTGCCCTAAAGACCCACTGAGTGCTCTTTTCATTGTAAGAGGATTAGCAGCACATAAACAATTTATGTAAGGAGACTGACAATTTTATTGTGATGTGCCATTTAGCATTTCCAGAGGATCAGATTATAAAATTTTTTACTTAGTTTTCCATGAGTCACCCTCTGAATAACATGTTTTGATTTACCTAACAGCAAGAACTCTTGGTCGGAGGCAGTTTCACTAAATGTGGTCACCCCAGCCTATCGTCACTCTACTGCTGGATGAAAATTCTGTACAGAAAAATGAAATTCTCTGCAGTGAACAATGGATTTTTCATTCTCACCTACTTTTGGTGAAGGAACATGGTGATGTTTACAATTATATTTATAATTATATGTCTAATAAAACAATCTGGCGATGTCTGAATCACAAGTGATTCTGAAAACAGAGCTTTGAGCTATCTCAGAAGAAAAGCCAGCCAAACTTATGGACCATGAAGCAGAAGTTAGGAACTCCAACATAATACAACACAGTCAACTCTCAAATATGCCAGATAACAGGAAGCTGGGGTAACCTAGTTAATGAAAAACTATCAATAACAATACTATTCTTTGCAAAGCCAACTCCTGGCATCTCTAGGTGGTTTTATTAGCTTGGCCACAGCACTGCAAGGACGCACAGATCCAGCCTGGGTCCCGGAGCAACACGGTCATGTTCCTCTAACAGCATGTGAGCCTTGAGAGTTTGTGTGGAGCAGCTGACGTGTCTTTGCTCTGCATGGCTTCCAACATCAGGGCTTATTCCAGAGCAACTATCAGTGCTCTGGTATTTGGCCCCAGCAGAGTCACGATCTGAATGCTCTGCTTACAGACACCAGTCCCCTTCAGCTCCAACAGCACTACTCCTGGTGCATCAGGACAAGGACATTCTTGGAGTACCAGCTTCACATCGTGAAACAGTGACTGAGGCTGAAACTAACTCAAAGAAATAATTCTTCCAACAACTTTGAAAAAGCATGGGGAAAGAAGTGGAGGGAAAATAAAAGCAGATGCTGAGCAGAGCTATAGCCAGTGCAGAAGGAAGAAGCTGCTTTTTCCTCCTCACTCAACCAGCATGCCTCAAGGACCACAGGTTTCAGCAATCAGTACCTAACTGCATGTATGTCAAACGCTGGCAATCCTAAAGCAACTGGTGCCCATCCTCCTACAGGCACTATATGCAGGTAGAATTTCCACCCATTTCAAGTTTCTCCCATGAGAAGCCCTGTTCCAAACATCCAACAACCCGCACAGCATCAGGCTGCTCAGGGAGAATAAAGCAAGACAAAACTAAGGCTGCTGACAAAGGTGGAATACACAAGAACATAGCCATGCTAAAAGACGACCAACATGGGTGGAAAGTCAGTAAACAAAACAAAAAATAAAATGCAGATGGTATGCAGCTAAAGCAAACTGTATGGTTCAGTGCATACCTAGCAGGCCAAGAAGGAAGGGAAATTCCTTCCCAGGGTTTACGTGAACAATGAGTTTCCCTGAAAACTCCAGGAGGCCGTTCCCAGCTCCTCTGCTGGCACCGTCACTAGGAAAAGCAAATGCTGGAAAGGTTGTTTCAGTTCATTACTGACCTCAGTGCAAATCGTAGTACCGGTGAACTCCAGCACAGATCAATGTGACCTCTTGCTTCAGTGGTATTGTTGTTACAACGCGTACAGCACGCAGTGCTCCTTTTTACAAGAAAACACAGCCATCTGTGTGCCACTGTATGTTCCAGCGGTCACACAGCTCCGATCAAACCCAGCTCAGCGTGCTGCAGGCTCAATTTCACGCACAGGAGACCAGCCAAACCCTCCTCATGTTTAACATAAAGAGAGGAGATGACACAATGTGCGATTGGAGGTAAAGGGGGAACTCCTGAAAACAACCACCTATGTATAATAGAGAAGGAAGAAATAAATAAAAGTCAGCGTATGCTTCAGCCAATGCTACAAATTAGATGTGAATGAAGATAGACAATTTGGGGTGTGTCTGTCACCCAATTTGCTGGAAGGCCTTTGGCAGCTGGGTGTGCAAACAAATCAAAATGCCTCCGAAATATTCCATTAAAAAAATATGCCCCCAGATCCATCAGGAAACTCTAAAAACAATCTTCTAAAAGCCATGGCATGAAACACCAGAACATCTAATGGCTATTTGCAAAAAAGCTGTGGCTCTTCTGCTCTATTGTTTCTGTTGCATTAAAATGTCAGTAATGGTTAAAATGTGAAAAATAGGAAAGTCTCACCAATTCAAACCAAACCACAAACCACTTTGTAAGATCATGGAATTCTACAAGTTAACAGACAAATGAACAAACATGCACACCAATAAAACTGCACATGAAGAAGCATGCCAGCTTCTATTTATTCTCATTCACTGTGTTCTACAGTTTAGGAAAAAAGGCCGTAGCAGTTTTATTAAAGTTAGAGGAAAATTTTAGAAGTTTCATTAAAGAATTCAAAATAGTTTTCTTTTTCAAAATGGCTTTGATTCAAATGGAATGGAGGAATTTATCAAAGCATTTCAGAACCTGAAAATACAGAAGAATATAACAAACATGAAGTCACATGATCAAAAATGCTCTCCAAACACAAATTCCTACATTCAGCCTTTTGGTAATGCTTTGTGCTGTGGTTAGAGTTGAAAGAAAGGACAAGAGAGGTAGGCTCTTTATTTGCATGTACATGCAATTCCTTATTGCAAAGTTTTAGTTCAGATATAAAAGCTGGTCTGAAGCACTGGCACACATTTTCACAGAAGTTTCCGTCTCATGTTTTCATATGGGTTTAGAATTGCTAAACAATTCTGGATCCTGTGAATAAATCCAAACACTAACCTATTTTTACTGACAGCAGAACTGAGACACACTGATACGCACCAAGCATGACCTAGCAAGAAATGGAGGAAGACTGGAGCAGGAATCTCCATCTGCTCTACTCATGTCCACTTTCTGCCATGCAGGAAGGTCAAGCTCACCCCTCCTCACATGGAAATCGATGGTGAATATACATTTAAAAAATAATTCACCAACTTATCACCTATTAAACAATAAAATAAAGGAGAGACAATGTGACCATACAAACCCATAGTACAATGAATCACTCCTTAGCTTAGTCACATGCAGAAAATACACATCAATGCATTTACAACTTTCAACCGAAGAAGCTTAAACCTAAGAAGTTATTTGTTAATTCCAGAGAAATACTCATTAAGAGAGATCATACATATATATATGTATATACACACACACACACACACACACACACACACAGACGTATACATATATATGAAGTTCATTACTGAGCAGGAGTTCAATGATGGCAAATTCATCTTGGGTTACACACTCAGTGTCAAAGTCCTACAGACACTGGACAGCTGGCTGCTCAGTTAGCTAGATCTTGTCTGTTAGTGTAACAGCAGAACTTAAGAAAACAGGGCAACGCATGAGCACATGGTTTTAATTAAATACAGATAATACCTATTTTACCCTATCTTACCCTATCTTGCCTTCCTGCTCTTCAACCAGCATCGTTTTAGGCTCCAACCTGCATGCAACTCAATGGAAGCAACTGAGGCTACGGAAAACAGTTTGCCTTTAGCTCTAATTAATCATGCACTGCTTACCAAACCTTTGCCATCACTCAGAAGAACTCCTCGCTGCAGCAATTCAATTCTCACAGACTGTTTTCATACAACACAGGTAATAAATGAATTAGGTTTCATTCACGGAGCGCGAATAAAGCTGAGAGGAGTAGGTATGACTAATCTTCATTTTCCAGATGGGAAACCCACTGTGCGGAAGAATGCAGCGCTGTGCTCAAGATCACAAGCATAGAACTGCAATTTCACCTTACAGGTTTTGATATAAATTTCCCTGTTCAACGCAGTTGTCTGCTCTTTGTGAAAGTACTGACGAGCGAACACCACAGCTCTCAGCACTCGAGAAAAATCTGCATTTTCAGAAGCAAGCTGACTTATATTTCTGCCATAAAAGCTAACAAATATTAGAAGCCACGTTTACAAACGTTAATAAACTTCTAATAACACTTTTTAAGCCAGGACATACAACCAGAGTGTGTTTCCCGGTGTCCCTTGGAAGCTGGCCCGTAAGGGCCGTGGCTTCCCCCTGCAGATACGTGGTGCACTCACACACACTGCACCAACACCCACCCAGCAGCACCCAGGATGGCTGCAGGGCTGGCAGCCTGACGCTGGGATAAACACCTTGCAAGAAACGACTGAAAAAAAAAAATGGAGAAATACACCAAACGGAGGCTTTCTGGAGCAGTTCTAGAAATGACCATCTGAAGTAACCTTAGCAAAATCTAAAGGATTTCCGTTTGTCCTTCCTTCCTCCCCTCACGCAAAAACCTTGCAAAGGCGTTAAGAAGCATCAAGTTACCCTGCAGTGTTTAGGAGACATTCTTCATGCTCCCACTTCAGACGCCAGCCAAGGAAAATGATCTGTTGGGCACTCACACGCCGCACGGCTCCGAGCCCCAGCAACCTGCACTCAGAGAGAGGGGCCAGGAGCACACTTGGTGTGTCACCAGAGAGATCCTCTCTGCATTAAATGCTGCCAATCCTGCATTTTCAGTTTGCACCGGATTAACAATAAAAGTATCGGGAAGTCCTACACTTCCAAAATAGCTTACTAAAAATACCTCGTTACTTCAGAGAAAACAGCAACAAGAACTTGCTCATCAGTTTACAGGAACATACATTCCCAGCACAAAAAGTGCTGGCAATACCAACAGCACAGAGAGATGTTCATTTAGGTACAGGTCGATGATTAAAACAAAAACTTGCTATACTGAATTCTGGCTGCAGATTTGCTGATGCCTGCTGGAACAGCTCTGCAACCCTCTGCAGAGAAAGCTGCGATTCTCACTTGCATAGCCTGCATCTGAAACTAAAGCCCCATTTTTCTACACACTAAAAAGTTACTGGAACTTACTGGGATTGACAGAAATACGCCTATCAGTCGGCTCTACAGCTGTGTGAACACACTTAAAGTAGTTGCAACAACAGAATGATAAAAATATAAAAAGCTTGTCCGATAAAAGTGAAGCACTACGAGAAAGAAAGAGACTCAAAGATTACCTCTGTTCTTGCTGAGGGATACGTAGTCAGAGCAAGACAAACTGCATGCTTCGAGCCGTTAATAAAAAGAAGAGCAAGCGAATGAATAGCTTTCAGAAGAATCCAAATAGTTTTTGTTTCTCTGCTGCAGTTTCACCACTCCCACTGGGTAATTTCTACGTTCACTTTATAACGAAAGCAAGTACAGGTCAAATTAAGAAAGGGAGGAGACCAAAAAACTCCACTGTATTAGCCTAAGTTAGTCACTCCTGCCATCTCCTTCTCAAATGGGGGAAGCAGGGCTGCTGTGACAGAAGGGGACTTAGAGGGGGTATTCTGCTGAGGCTTATAAACCAGAAGCTCGGTTCATCTGCATTTTATATGATCTGACTGGTAAAAGCAGGAAGCAAGAAAACCTTTCAAGCGCATGATTTATGGAAACGTATCACGTGGCTATCTTAGAACATAAAGGGCCAAACTCAGCTTTCATTTACACCAACTAACTTTCATGAAAGTCCACTACCTTCAATTCAAAACAAAACAAGTTTTAAAATCAGAATTAGTTCACACTTCTCAAATGCAACAACTGCTCCAGCAAAGATCTCCTCAACACAGAATTTCTCCACTGGCCAAGCACCACAGGATCAAGGCAGAATAGCTTCAAACACAGTTCTGCCACCCTGTCTCCGATCACTTCGCCCCCAAACAAGCCAGCTACCTGCAGCTCCTGTATGCTTTCATATTCCTAATGTACTCCTAACTCCTTTAAAATCTACCTAGGTACTTGAAAGGCAGGACAATCCAAAAGTGCACTGGGAATGCTCTCCTACTTCACAGAATGTGAATGTTACGGACATGTACACACCACTATTTAAGGAACAAAATACAACGAGGGAACATCCAGCAAGCTCAGGAAATTTTTGTTCAAGTGAGAATAAGCAGCATTAAAATACTCTAGTTTTTGTTCTATCACATCTACATTTCCATAAACAGCTGATGGATGGCATGAGCCATAGGCCTGTGTTGGTTTGTTTTTCTTCCCTACCTCATGCATGGAATTCTGTACTAAGAGAGGAAAGTGTGAGAGGTGTAAGAAAACTGAAGAGAAACACTCATTAGGATACTAGCTGAGTGCTGGGAAAAATGTAAAGGAACAAAGGGGTGACAAACTGAGAATAAAATTACAGAAGAAAACAAGACAGGGAAATAGAACCACCCTACTGAAGGTGGGGTTTTTGTCAGAAGCATTGCCGCCCCTCCAGCAATCTGCTCAGATGGCACAAGGTTAAAAGCACTGGGGAAAACCTGAATCATCTGACACAGAAATGGAAAAAAGGAGTAAAAAGGCCTTGTGGTAGAGGCTCGCTTTTAATAAGATGACCTCTTAAGCACTGAAGGACTCAATACCCTTTTGACAAACACTCGCTAAAACACATACATTACATGCACAGATGGGGAAACCATAATGAAAATTCACTTTACCAGGCTGGGGTCAGAAATATCATCTCTGTTTTACACTAGGTAGTAACAAACCATGAATCAACAGGGTGAATTTCATACATAAATCTGTGCGATATTATCAAGTATTTCAGTAGACTTACTTTGCAAGTTATAAGTGACAGATCCAACTACTATGCTGGGATTTAATAACTAATAAAATGTTAAAACAAAGCAATTATTACAGAATTCTGTCTAACTCAGCAGTCTAACAAGAATTTCCTCTAAAGAGCTGAGAGAGAATGCATGTAGCTGATAATACAGCTGATGGGTATATCGTGCTGTCCTCTAAGTGTCTCTGTTTAAGAAACCCTGAGCAAAAAGAACTTAGTGCTCATTTATAAACTTGTCTTCACTGGAGTACTCTGGCATCCCAACCGTGGGCCATGAGCAGCATTCCTATGTGCTCTATAGGATTTCTATAGCATCCCTATATACAAAATGCCTCCAGGGTGGCTGCACAGTGGTAATGCAGTCCTATACTAAGACAGACGGGCATTCAAGTGAGGAATTAGAAAAAGAGTAAAAAGAGCACAGAGTAAAATCTCAAGGACTGAACTCAAAGCAGCAGCTGTGAAGATATACTGGCTGGATACAGAGATGCTGTGCTGCTGAACACCAGGGCTGCAGACAGGACTGATGTCTGTTCAATGCTGTGTGCTCCCACTTGCAGCCAGCAGCACTTTGCTGCAGACACACTGAGCTGGGGTTGGGGACATCTCCCAAGATCCTGGTAGGACACGTGACAAACAAGCAGAGTAACCTACCACCTAATTCTGCACAAATAAATTAGTACTTGCAGCTCATTCTGAATGTCTGTGTCATAAAATTTTAGCAGAACTAGAAAAAAAAAAAAAGCACTGAATCCTAGTCTTCCTACACTTATAAAACATAAACCTCTGCAAAAGGTAACGGACACCCAAACAACTTAGACACTGTACAATGCTAACAACCCAGCATTCTGAGATTTCACTTTGAAGAGCTGCTTGAGTTACAGGCAGAATTAAAAGCAGCCCAGAGCCCAACAAGGGGTTGTGGGTATCAGGGAACCATCTATCTGGTGCCGCCAGCTCATCTGTGTACCACAAATAAGGAACAGCAAAGATGTTCTTTGAACTGCTACATTTGAATTCCATCATATACTTGTTGAGGGTCCTCCCCAAAAAAATGCGGAAGCAAAGCAAATCTAAAGCATTCTTTCTAGATTGATTACACACAAGAATAGGAAAACTAGACTCAGGCCTGTCTTCCATTTCATTCAAGATGTAAGCCAGACAGGAGGTATTACTCACAATTCAGAGCACAATATTAGGATGTTGACCGTGGCCAGTCAAAGTCTGACGTGTAAGAATGGAGCCATCAAATTCATTTCCTGGTCAAGATTCACAATCAAAATGAGAGATTTCTCAAAGGGAGGGTGAAACATGGGAACAGAAAAGAAACAGAGCCTTGGAAGTTGACTGCGCCTCCAAGTTCAATTGTCATGTAATTCCTCCAGAGGAAAGGGAGTGTTTGTGCATGACACAGCCAGCCAAACATGCAGGAGTCACATCCTGCCAAAGGGCTGCAGCTCTAGCACATTTGACCTAAGTGGACAGCTTTATTGGATTGCCAGGAACACTACCCACCCTGCTGAAGATAGAGGGAACAAACAAAATAAAAATAAACTGATTTACTTAAAAGAAGGCATTATAGGATACTGCCTTCTTGAGAGCACGTTTAGAACCTCAACAGGCATCTCCAAGGATGCGTTTAATAGGTTTTTCCTCACGGTCACTTCAAAGCCCAGGGAGCACCCTCACATACTGCTGTCATGCTGAAGACCAACCACAGTTCATCAGTATCATTAAGAACAAGCAAACCCCAGCAAGGGCACAAAAAGAAAAACCTTTCCACACCCTCCAGGCTGCAGATGGACTACTCACCATTTCCAGGGACTGAACTGCTGATCCTTTCACGTTCCCAATCATGGATGTCCACCCAGATCCCCTTGCCACACCGAGAACACTACAAGCTCAGTGTAATAATCCTTTTCTACATATAATTCAGTTTCAAACCCTACATCCATTACCGTGTCTTCAAATGAATTTAAGGATAGGTTTGACTCACTTTGCAAAATCTGACTCATGCCTCTTGAGTATGGAAAAAACCAGCTTGCAGTTAACTCCTGTAGGCTGCAACCTCCTGAATCTCAATGCACATTTATTTAATTAACAGCCACATTATCAGTCCTCCAGTTCCCTATGCGTCTTGAGTACTGGAAAAGAAGCTGGGAGAAAACAGTATGCACAGAGGGAGTTTAAATAGTTACCTTTTGCTGGGAGAGGAGTATCAGCCATACACTTTTTGGTTTTTTTTTGGAAGACTGTTTCAAAAAAGTAATTAAAATGTATATTTCATTTTGCTAGACATGTTTTACTCTCCAAATCTAAAGGCAGGCAATCAGACTAAGGAATCAAGTCAATATTAGATGTTTGCTTACCCAGTTCAGCTCCTGGATTCAAAGGCTAGGCTTTCCCTACTAAGCAAGTTCACAAGATTATACCTCCTTTGATTTCTATGGAACGACTTAACTATTGTGACTCTGGATGGGCTCTAGTGAAGTTACTCTATATGTACAAAAGAAGGCCCAAATCTGTACAAACTGATTACAGGATGGCAAAGTTCCCCTCTTTGTTCTTTTACTGGTGCTCTTGGTTGTTTTTGTTTCCCTCCGATGGGATTTACACATACAGCTTTCACACAGTGACTGTGCAAATACCGAAGTTCCAACAGCCAACAACAATAAAACACAAAATTGTCTGCGTTTTCAGATGTATTTCCTTAGTAGCGAAATACATTTAAGACCAGTTCATTTGACATTATACAATTTGTAATGCCTGCATAAACAACAAATCCATCCTCAGGAATACTCAAAAGCCACTACGTTAGTTTCTCCCAAGAACCAAAGCTGCACTCGTGTTTCCTCTGAAAGCAGCAACTACTTCAGCAACTGAGTTATGACACTACTTGAAATTATTTACATTGAACTGCTGAAATGATGATTCAATGTAAGCTCACAACTTCAAAATGCAAAGAATCTCCTAAGGAAGGGAATTCATTTATTTTAAAAAAACTAAAAATACATTCAAGATGAGTTAGATCTGTCTTAAGTGCTAGACACCTGGGTCAGTCATGTCAGTGGATTTGAGGAATTTCAGATGTTACAAAAGTCCAGTAAATGCCAACATCATTTAGTAACATAGCTGTATCTTGAGAATCTGATTCTGATGCTTCTTACCACTTCCACGCCCAAAGAGAGGAAGAGTCCTTAAAACACATCTCCTGGATACTGCTTGCAAACACACAGAACACTTGTTATCAGCCAAAAACCCTTTATCAGCACCCTTCCTACCTAGAGGGGGTTAGTGAGGACACAAAACTTTTCAGGAGCCAAATGGCAAACAGCCACAGTCACAAGCTGCAGTGAGGTGAATTCTGACTAGATACAAGGAAAAGATTGTTCAGTGTGAAAATGAGCAAACTCTGGAAAAGAGGCCAGAAAGGCTATCAACTCTCAGTTCTTGAGGATTTTCAATTAGTAAAAGCATTGAGCAGCTTCATTTAGCTTCACACACAGCCTTGCTTTGCACAGGAGAGGCTGACAACCTGGAAAGTCAAGTGCAATTTATTCACGTGTTTTAAAGAGACAACGCAAACTGCTTCAAATACACGCACCGTGCTGCCAAGCTCTATTTGCAGGACTTTGTGAAATGAGAGAGCAGTCATGTCATGACAGAGCACGAGCTGTGTAGACGAGTGCACTTCCACACTGCTCTTCAGACCAAACAGGCCTCCCCTGAGCTAGGCTCCCATTGACCACTCCTAACTCAGCACCTGACCCCACCATGGTGGAACTGTGTCCTGCAGGGCCTGGATTTCACCAGCATAAACTTACAAGAAAATAAGAAACACTCAAGAGAGACACAGAGAGGTGAGTTAGCAGACCTTATGCCTCCTATGTGAATACTGATATGCATCGAGAGATGTTTCATACCGGATCCTTCCACCTGGATTTTCTTGTGAGAAGGGAGCTTGTATTTCTGTGGAAGCCTGTCTCTGACAACAACAAAAAATAGCCAACGATTTCCCAGAAATCACTAGTTAAAACAACTGCACAACATAACATCCCAACACAACAACCTTTACACTGCAAAGCATGCATCGCATGGAAATGTGCTGATTCCATCAAAATGCTCTTTGAAAGGCAACAAGTCTGTCCAACTTCCTGCCCGGCTGCCTGCCAGTCCTGGGGTGGCTAGTCCAAGCTCTCCAATTCAAAATACAAAAATGGAATACAAGAAGACTCCCACAGGATGGGAATTCTGCTTCCTGTAGCTCTCTAATTAAAATAAATTCCTTATAGGTGTGTATTTCAGGAAGGACAAGTATGGCTCTGGATTCAAACAGCAGGAATGGCTTCACAGAAGCAGAAAGTGGTCAGAAATTTTGTTGTTTGCACAGATATGCATTGCTAATATCACGGAAGAAGATGAGTGTTCTCTGTCCAAATATGTGTGAGGAAGACAACAGCAAGGAAATCCAGACAGCAATAGGACTAATCAGATAGAGAGAATCCTTGTCTCACTCTTCTGTAGTATGTATACATTTTGTCTATTTAGTTTTAAAAAGGGTAATTTCTATTCACACTGCATGGTTTTTAACACCCTACACCAAAGCACAGCAGTGCTCAGTATCCATCCTTCAGGAGTGTGCTCACTCTGTTTCTAGTAACAGAATGTAGGTGCCTGCCATGATATGGCTGCAGCAAGGCCAATGCAGCAGCACAGCACAAAAATTCCAAGGACTTTCAGTTTTTATGAGCTACTTCCTCAGCCCCACATCAGGGATTAATGCATTAATGATAAACCACAGCCTAACACTTGCTCAAATTCACTTCTTTTATTTTCTGCAGCAGCAGAACATTAGCCAAAATGTTTCTAGCCGCACCGAAGTTGATACTTGCTGAGCCTCTTGACTGTCCACTACTGCAGCAGATCCTGTGGTCTGAGGATGTGGAGCTTAGAAACACTGATGTACTTGCCATCATCTGTTTGCATGGCGGAGCACAACACTCAGTCTGACAGAGTGCTGTCTGGTGATATAAACTGTATTTTCCTCCTCAGTAGCCTACAGGTAAGGCATCGGTCTATGATGCACTAATCTCCAGCTGGCTGAGGATAAGATTAGACAACACTAACATAAAGCAGCCTGCACGGGATTTTCAGGAACCCTTGCTTGCTACATAAGATGAGTAAGGAAATGCCTTGTGCCAGACCACATCCCCAGCAAAATTGGAGATGCTACATATCCGATCATTTTCTTAATCTAAAGCTGATCACTGGATATTTGGAGTAGGTAAATCCTACCTTGAGCAGTTGCAACACATCAGTCAATCATACAGTTTGAGAAAAAAACAGTCCAGTTATTCTTGTTTTGGAAAGGCTTGAATGAGGAGGAAAAGGGATTGTAATTAAGCTTAAAGTCTGCAATGATATCAATTCAAGATTTACACTGAAATGCTTTAACAAGAGCAATTAAAACAGTCACTGGTGACAGAAGAACTGAAGGAAACGACAAGGCAGAATCTCCAAGCTTATACAATAGATGAGGAATAGAACCAGGTTCCATGGCTTTCCCCGTTGGCTTTTGCAAATACAGTGTTTCTAAAAAATCCTACTTCGCACTGCAGCCAAAAGGTCTTCCATGCAGTTTAAAGCATCATCTCTGAGCTCCATCTCAGCAGAATTTTCCCTGATGTGGTATCACCTCACCAGTTACTTCCCCCTCTATACAAAGAATAAATGATTTAACAGCTCCAAATCAAAGAAAAGGGGAAAAAACTCTAAACTTGAATCTAATGGCAAATTACTGCTCATTTAGACATGAGCAACATTAAGACATGTATTTTAAAAGCCATGTGAGGTATTTCAACTCTGGTGTTACACTGATGGTAACAATAAACATCTAAACCTGTAAGAGCGATGGAAAATCTCTATGATTCATTTGCCACAGATAAACCCACCAAGACATACCATCTCCTCACTGCATCCTCTGTGCCACGTCCTGTCACAGGAAGGCTGGTTCCATACCAAGAAGACAACCTGGCTCTGATGACCTCGTCTTTTCAAGAGCTTGCTGCCTCCAAAAGGGTCCTAAGGTAATTTTCCAGCCTGAACTGTCAGCTACCTTCTCTGGAGGATTGAACTAAGGAGAATGATATCCTGTGAAAGGGCAGGAGCCGTGACACCACAGCAGCCTGAGTGACAGGGAAGGGGAAACATTTCTTCTATGGAAGATGAGACAGACCTCAGTCCCACAGGAGAGGGGCTGAACCAAATGGAAAGGAATGCATGTTCACCACTTCCTGTATCTGTAACAACCTGGTATTTTTACAAGACCCTTGTTTTTTCTTTTCCTGCAATGTTGTATCTCCCCCACCATTACCTCCATGCAAAACTCAAAGCCCAAAGCAAACAGAACTGTGTGATATAAATATGATCTTGAACTTGCAGTTTTATAGAATGCCAAATCAGTGATTTCAGAGCTCAAACCTAACAGGCTGCATCCCTTCAAGTCTGAATTCTGGAGCAGCGATTCCTCTCCCTCCATCCTGTGACAGTGGAGAAGCACAGCACACACAAGGCTCACCAACTCTTAGTGGTTTTTCAAGTGAAAACAGGTTGTGACAACAATTTGTAGCAACTTCAGGGAAATCTTTTTCTAGCTAAGGGTCAAGGCTCTTAAACATATTTGGCAGGCTGTGGCCATATGTTAACAACTGTGTCAGTACTGTTCTTAATGTGAAGAAATAATATGATAGGCTGTATGAAACAGCTGTGAGTCATATATAGCCTTTTAGGATATAGAGGTTCCCAACCCTGAGCTATAGAAACCAACCTCAGTTAGGGGAAAATAAAACCTAAATTAAGTCAGATAATGATTTGTTAATCTCCGAGTTTCATGTTAAGAAAAAGTATTATCAATGCAAAAATAGTCAAATAAGACTTTTTTTTTTTTCAATCAGCACCTCCACAGAAAGAAGTTTAAAATTATCATCCTCTGCCTACTATTCATTCTTATCAACATCAAGAGATCAACATGGAGGCAGCCTGCAAAACCAGAAGTAACAGTGTATTTAAGATGCTACATTCCTCCATTCCTCCCTGGGTGTTTGTCTGTGCAGGTGCTTGCAGGAGAGAGTTGAGGGAGGCATCAGTGAGCAACACTGCAAGTCAGAGCTCTACGAACATACATTTTATTAGCTTGCAAAAGCAGAGAAAATAAACTTTTGCCTTAACTCCAGTTTTCCAATAAATGTCAAAACCAAGTGTATTTTATCTTGTTTATAAGGTGAGTCATTGCAAGAAAAACAGAAAAAGAAAATGGTGAAAAGGTTTTGCTACCAGGTGACTTCCCATTTCACACACCAGAAGTCTTCAGAAACCTGCAGGCTTTGAAGCATTAAACAGACTGATTTAACAGACAGAGGTGAGGAGAGCAGGAACACGTGCCATTTACCACTTAGCTTCATATGCATCTGCCAGATCTTCTTAATAAAGCAGCATAACATTCCAAGTTAGTATTTTTTTTTCTTTTTGTCTGTTTTGTATGCAGGGCAGGGAAGCGGGATTACAGAAAGCTCTGCTCAGTGCAGCAGATGAATTACTACGGAAAGGAAGGAGAGAAGCTGAGAGAAGCTAAGAGAACCCTGCTTCCTGCAGGCAGGGAATCCAAAACTGGTTAATTGCCCATCGTTCACACCAATGAAGTGCACTCAGCTCTACACAGCTCCCACTCGTGATATTGGAGCATAAAAATTTCCCAGTGCTAATGATGGTGCCTGAATGTTGTGTTTGAAGCCATTATACCACAGCCAACTCATAAAATGCAAATCTAGTAACTGGTCCTAGCTTGCTGCTCTATTTGTAAAGCACACATTAAACTTACAGGTACTTTCACATCTGACAAAAATTAAAAGTGCTCTTTTAAAAACACGGAGTGTTTTTATCTTTACAAGTCATCTAGAAGACTGCATTGTCAAATGAAGAGTTTCTTTCTGAATATTTACTGCCTGTGTTAATGGCTACTTGACACAGGTCCAATAGCACTGACCTCTTAGTGGTTTGTCTCCTCCTGTGCTGCATGCTAGTCAATCTCCTGAGAAGATGACAAATGCCTGACGAGGAAAATGGCTTTCCAGACCACTACTGGCAACGCTCTTCTCTGCAAGCCATCCTTGTTATTCACTATCCTCAGCTGCCAGAGGGAATGGCACAACATTCCATGAAATCCGTTTGCCTGCACACATGCAAGGAGTGGGCTTTCTCCTGATGCCTGCAGTCAGACTTCTGAAAAGCCAAGAGACTGATGTGTATGAAGTTTAAAGTAGGCACGGTCTCCTCACTTCACAACTGAAGATCACAACTAAGAGCCTTTCTCAAATGTACGCAGGTTAGCTGAACTTGAGCTGCCAAGAAAGGCCTTCCCCATCACCCTGTCAATTTATTAGATCGCCCCAGGTCTTGACATAACTGATTAACAGTTCAAAAGAGAACCATGACAGCTAAGCCTCCTGCCAACTCTACAAGTGTGAACACACATACACTCAGGAAAAACGGTCCCCAGTCTTCTTACAGAAGTCATTAACAAAAATGAGAGTCAACACAAAACATGGCGTTGTCAAAATCCTACAGTTTAAGTAATTTTTAAGCCCACCTTCAAGTGAAGAACTTGCTCCCTGTTGTGACTAACAGTAGCTACAAATACAAGAAAGGCTATTTCACATTATTACAAAGAACAAACTTGAAACCATAAGGTTTACACTTTGCTGTAAAAGCACCTGATTAAAATGCTCTGATTATATGTAATTACAAATGCAAGGATCTTTTTTTCCAAAACAAAGGTAAGAACAGATCTAATACACCTACTGAAAACCCTCAGGGAAGAGCAAAATCTTAGCCCCAAGTACCCTAAGGTACTTAATGATCAAGTACCCCAGACCCCAATTCTCAAGTACTTCTAAAGGAATCACTCACAGAAGAACCAGCCCCAGAACTTAACTGTTCTCCTCAGTGCTGAGCTACTTCAAGGACAATTCCAGTATCTGACATCCACTAAGAAAACATCAGAGAAACAGCAGTATTTCAGAAAGCTACAGATTTTAAAGTATTCTGTATTTCACAGTATAACCTGGTGTTTCCATCCAAAGAAGATCCTCCAGCTGTGCAGAATTTGGGCTAACACTCCTCTCCCTTGCCTTTGCACACATGATGCTCCCAATGAGCTACTTAATGGCCTGCCTTGGCACACCCAATAGACAGAACTTATTACGGGCCTCTTATCTGCTCCCAGTAACTAAGTGCTGATTTTAACAGTCTTCTCCAGCTGTCAGAAAGCCACAGAGATTATATAATGTTTGGCCACCCTCTGGAGACAAACAGAGCAGGCATAACAAAATTTATCACCGTTGCATGTCTGACGATTTATTAAATTGCAATCAACATCAATGACTTCAGCATTCATTTTGGATTTTTCCAACATACGAGCTTGCAGTTTCCAAATGATACTCTGATGGCAAACCCAAATAAATTCAAGCTGACAGCACAACAGACCACATACTGAAGCAGCTCACTATTGATGGACTTCCCATACATCTTCAGAACCTAAAAGCTCCAAATGGCACTGACTGTAAGTAGATGTTAAGAACTATCCTGGATGAATCTTGTCTTACAATGCTATCCTCTGTGTCAAAAAGCCTGCTGTGCCCACCACATCATCCACCAGCCCTGTGTGCAAATGCTTCAGGAAATTAAGGAAGCCCCTAGCAATTTTATTACTAAACTAAGTATAAATTCCTGTAAGTTTTTTTCTACTTTTTAAAATGAAGACCCGTTTCAAATCACACCACAACTTCGCCCGCCTTTATCCAGCTAGGCATTTCTTAACTTAGTTTAATATGGCACTCCAACAGAAAACTTACCATGAGCTACCAAGAGAAATCAGGACAGTAAGGAGCCAAACAGTGGTTCACCAGGGCCAACACAGATGACTTACTGACTGCAGTTTTCAGAATCCACAACACATTGCAGGGAAAAAAGAAGTGACCCGCTTAAGAACTTTTCCATTTTTAACTCTGAGCACTCAGGGAATGTGCTAAGGAAACAATCATCCCACTGAATCATTTCAAGAATTTTACAGCCAAGATGATTTATTACTGTAAAACAGGTCTTGGAAAGAAGAATATTTGAAGAGACTCAATAACTATTAAATCAGTGTGGAAAACATGACGCTGGAGGAATTGCATATGCCTGACACATGTTCTACCACTTTTTCTTTTAATCTTTCTTTTTCTTTTAAATAGAAAGTGCCTCTAAAGAGACAGCCTGTAGAACTGCCTACTCTCTTAGACAAAAAAGAGATAATAAAATTACATTCACATAACTAATACAAAAATAATGAAGAACCCACGAGACTGTTTGACAAATAGAAGGCATCAACAGTATCAAAATCTACACTTAAAAACATACTCATCCCTTACTGAAGAAGCTGAGATGCTTTTGCAGACAGATCATTTGACTCAACAATACGCAGAAAACCTCATGCAATCTTTTAATGACCCACTTGTTAAGCCATCACGAAAACAAAATCAGAATAATACTAGGTTTTTTTATTACAACTGCTGTGTAGATGTTTTTATCACATAGCACATGGTCTGTTCAAGACAGTTAAAAGCACACATCCCCAGCATCTACTACGAGTCCGAAAGATGAGTTGTAAGGCTTGCCATGTGAAACACCACCAAAAAATGTCTTCCTTCATTGACCAAAATGGAAGAAACTTCTGTGCTAAATTGCAAACACACACACAGTACTCCAAATAAATGTTACCAATATATTCAAAAATATTAACCAATCTAAAACGAAGTTTAAAATTTTCCTTACACTAGTTGGTACTACGGAGAACTTTACCACATTTTTGTGACCTCCCAACCCTTTCTCACCCTTCTTGCATATCTGTAGGCTCCTCTGAACACTCAAGTTTTATCAGAAATGACTTAAGATGAAGTGTTTCCCCACAAACCTCTTCACATTTTTTGGGCCATCGGGGCTCTAAGAAAAGCAATAATGAAATTGCAGGACACGATCCTGAGCAGTATCTTGACATAGAAATGAGAAGCTATCTACTAAATGCATCTCACCCTTAGCCACAAGACTTGAAACCAGCTAACTCAAAACAGCTCTACAAAGCACGCGTACCTCACTGACACAGTCAAAGAAAGAAGGAAAACTAACAGTCCTTTCAACTAAATTTATGTTCTACGTATATGATCACACTGAGTAGTCTTTTTTGACTGACTTACTTTTTGAATTGTCCCTGGATGCTTGTATGACAACTCTGCCATCATTTCTTCCTCTGAAATACAAGAAAAAAAGAAACACTGCTTTAAAAAAATTATTTGCTTGAAATGAAGTTTCTCATTATACTGTTAACTAATTCTAAAAGGTTACTGTTTGCTTTTTCTTAGTAATGGAAAAAAGTTGTGATGTACACCCAAATTCTTCCTGTTTGATAACCAGAACATTTCTGCTACATGAAACTGCTCTACCACGATGAACAGCAGAGTCTGCCTTGTGATATGTGCATAATGCCAAAGAACATGGAAAATTCTCAACTCTATTTCAGAGTTGGCAAAAAAAAATTCCTCCTAGCCACAGATAAACTGACAGAAAAACACAAAGCAGCATTTATTTGCTCAAGGACAGCAACACAGCATCACCACACACCCTACGGCTGTCCCCAGTCCTGCTTCCAACATTTGCTCCAGTAAGATGGGGATTTTTCTTCAGTTTTGGTCATACTTGCTAAACTCCAGTTTTAGGCACTCTAAAGCACATCGATGGCCACTGAACATAAACAGTTTGGCCACTCTGTCCTCCTCTGTGCTTCAGATCCACGTCTGTAAAAAGGAAAATTATGTTGATACCTTACTGGGAATTCACTGAAGTCTGTAAAGCATTTTGAACCAATCAATCAAGAAAAACCTCAAACACATAAAAAAAATCTAAATAGAATTATGAAAGTATTGTCCTTAAACAGAATGCTCTAATGATACATTCTGTTTAGCCACGTAATTAATAAACCTTTAGCAAAGCCAGCAGAAGAATTCCTCATTTCCTTTCCATACCAACTAGTGACCTGGAAGAATTAAAAACCACCATGAGGAACTGGTTATGTTCGAGACAATGGAATAACTAGCAACAGAGGGATCGACTGGAAAATGAAGTCAATGACATTATGTCATTCAAGGTTAGCACTGTTAGCCTGCAACGAGCAGTAACACGTAGGCACCAGTAAGGAGATGGAAAGAGAAGGACAACGGATAAACAGCAACTCTGTTAATCAGCAGGGGATGACAGAGGGACAAGTAAAAAGACCTATCAAGCTGCTTAACTTCCCTTCACAGAAATGGATGTGGAGAAGGTGCAGCAATCACCACAGTCATCTGAGTCTGTTAGCTCTCATTGTGTCATGCTGCTTTTCCCCAAGCCAACAAACGAAGTACAATCTTCAAAAACATACAGTAAAATCAAATGGAAAAACAAACATGAAACATAAAACTATCAGTGGTTCACAGAGACCATACACTGATCTTAGCACAAGGAATTCAGCCTTCAGCATCAGCAATAAATAAATGATAAATCAATGCATTTAGAAGGGTGTCTCGTAAGTTCATCAAGCAACTACGTGTGAGAAATGTTTTCGGAATCCTGCCTGAATCATCTGAAGTTCTAAACTCTCATTGTAAAAAATGCATGCCTCACTAGGAGGTATGAAATTCTCTGAGCCCTTTAAAAGGGACATCATGAAATATTAAGCTATTAAACTTAATGAAGCAACAATAGAGCTTTATGAAGAATGTTTTTCACTAATGACCTGGCCACTGGTTTTGTTACGCCTGTCTGTAAAACACACAGCCAATATTTGTGGTTTAAAAAAAAAAACAACACAAAAACAAAACAAGAACAACAAAAAAGACATTTCTGGCCTTAAAATGTTGATGCGACAGGAAAAAAAAACCCAAAAAAATAAACACCAAGTACAATGAAATGTACAAAGTCAAACCACACAAGTACAGATTTCATCCTACTCCTCCCAGTTTTAAATAGATGATCGTATTTTGGAGATGGGTGTGATTTTATCCAGCTATGCCTCCTCACAATTGGCAACTGCATTCCGTTCAGTGGCTTCTTATTCCGAATTCCAAACTCTAGTTGAAAATAGATCTCACAATAGAGTCCTACAGCTGAATATACTCTAGGGGAAAACTATTTCCTTTAATTTATTTCAAACTCATTTGCATGACAGTATGTCATTAGTATGTACCAAAAAATACCCTATGAACAGAGGAAGAACTCCATGCCCACAATCTAAGTTCGCATCTCACAGTGGGAATGAGCTTGTAATTTAAGCACAAACCTGCTGTGGTTGGATTTTGTTGTTGATCTTTTCTATCATTAGTATTATTATCTAAGTAGAAGAACTGTCCACAGACAGCAACTACTCAGATATCACATGCTATCAACAGAAAACACCACAAACACCATTTCTGAGATACCCCAAATCTTCTGAATAGCTAAAAAGAGCCACACGGACAACCTGGCACAGGTAAAAATAACTGGGTATGCTACAACACCATGCAAACAGCTCAAGTACAAAGGGAGGTCATCCCCCCTCACCGATTAACGAGAAATAAAGGAGAAGGAAAGGAAACACACATTCAATTTGTCACTCCATCATCAACCTCGTTGTCCTGGAAACACGTTCTGCAAGAGAAGTGGTACCTAACTACTAAAAACATTTTCTACCACTACTTTTTCCCTCCTTTCTGCAGTGCTCTGTTTCATAAATAGCCAGCAACAAATATTTCTCATAAAACAGCATATAAAAATGCATCTCTTGCTCCTTGAAGAAAATATATTGTTCCACTTGAGTATGTGGTACTTACAGGAATACCAGGTCTGCATGAAGCCTTTGGAAAGAATTCTAATTTTGCTGTTGTTAGAATGACCTACTAACTGAACCTTTCACTTTGGGAACATGCAGTACTGGTAAAAGGTAATTGCTGATTTTAGAGCACCACATTTTTTCATGAGAGCAGAGTGAGAAATATGAAAGCATGCTCCATTTTCACAGTAAAAAAAAAAAACAACAAAAGAAAACAAAAAAATACAATGCTGCCAGAAGGGCCCAAACCCTGCCTCTAGGTGGGAAGAAGTCCAAACATACAGCACGTGGAACTCTGGTCAAGAAAAATATTTGCTGCATGGTCTCCCCTTCCCGTGACACAGACTGCTCCCTGACCTACAATCAGCTTTTTCCTTCCATGCAACTTACCAGAAACACAACACCAAGGACCCAGGTCTGACTGGGTAAGTTCTTTACTAGGAGGGTGGTTAGGCCCTGGAACGGGCTGCCCAGGGAGGCTGTGGATGCCCCGTCCTTGGATGTGTTCAAGGCCAGGTTGGACGGGGTCCTGGGCAACCTGATCTAAATGTGTATGTTTGGTGGCCCTGCCAGGCAGGGGGGTTGGAACTACATGATCCTTGAGGTCCCTTCCAACCTGGGTGATTCTGTGTGAACATAATCAATCCTCCCAAATACTCCATGAGTAGTGTTGCACCACAGAGTCATCGAGTACCCCGAGTTGGAAGGGACCCATGTGGATCATCAAGTGGCATCCAAGATCTAAATCCTATGGCTGAGGGAAATCTAAACGCTCCCTCAGCTCCAGGCTGTGCCCACCGCTCTCTGCTGCAGAACCTTTCCCTAACCTGACCCCAACCTGATTCCAGCTGGTACAGTTGCCTGGTTTTATTTTACAAGAATACAGAAAATTAATAAAAAGGTCTTGGGAGTCAGGCTCCCCACGAGACAAAAACATACTCCCTGATGTGCAACAGCCCAGCAGTTACATCAGAAGAAACCTACGTTTAGGCTTTAGCCAGACAGGTGAGACTGACTTCACATCTTGTGACAGCACCTCAGCACCAGCTCTCAAAGTATTTGGGCTGAGAATCCTACATCTGCAGATGACCACAAGTGCAGCAATGCAGCAAGTCAAACCATAAAAAAAATCTGTATATATCTTTGATTGCACACGTTAGGTTATAAGGTCAGTGTATGCATTCAACAGTGGGACAACCTTCCAACTTAAGTTCTGACAACGTGTTACTGCATTACTGTCCACAAATAATTAAAAAAAAAATAATGTTAAGAACAGAGTTTTGATGGCCTCCCATTTCCAAAAGAAAGCAGAGCAACCTAATGGACAAAGTGGGTATGGGGCTGGTAAATGTGGTAGGCAAGCTTTCTCACCATAGAATGGTTTGAGTTGGAAGGAACCTTTAAGACAGAATTCTGACCCCTGCTATAGCAGGGACACCTCTGACTAGACCAGGCTGCTCAAAGCCACCATCCGGCCTGGCCTTGAATGCTTCCAGGAAAGAAGTATTCTTAACCATATGCCTACTGTCCCTCCCTCAGAAGTGGCCTCTGTATCACACTGATCTCTGGAAGATGCCCAAGTTCTGTGTCAAAGAGCACGAACTGGTCGAGGATAAAACTGTGGTGTGCTGTCTGTTTTAAGTGATGAATTACCGTGTCTTGGTACCCAGAGCTGCCTGTGCCCTTGCTTTCTCAGTTTATAATGGTTCTTCTTTGGTACAGTTCTTTATGTTCTACTTCTAGAGAAGAAAACACATTTTCAACTTTCATATTAAACAAAAGCTGGTTTTAGAAATGCCACTTGTTTCAGATCTAAACTTTTAATTCCACATTCTTCTGTACATTAGTCTTGCTAGGCAGCCCAGCTGATACAACAGTCACATCACACCCAAGCAATAAGCTGGATCTGGCCTAACAGAACACAGAATCATTAAGGTTGGAAAAGACCACTGAGACCATCATCTAGTCCAACTCACCCTCACCATCCCCATTAACAACGTCCCTCAGCCCACACCCGGCCTTTCCCTGAACATCTCCAGGGATGGTGAATCCTCCACCTCCCTGGGCAGCCTGTGCCAATGCCTCGCCATTCTTCCTGAGAAGAAATGTTTCCTCACATCCAACCCAAACCTCCCCTGGCACGATTCAAAGCTGTTACCTCTTGTCCTATCAAACCACTGTAATAAATGTAATTATTTAAACAACTTCAAATTCTTACGTACAGAACCGTCTGTGTACTGAGTAAATTTTGCCTTTGATACTCTCAGTCACCCCACCCATGCATACTGTTTTCTAGTCAAATTCCAGAGTTTGTATTGCTCTTGAAGAGAAACACAATAATTCACTCCATTTACAAACTGTGTCTGTTAATTACCAAAGTTATTTGGCAAGTCCAAAGGTGTTTAGATCCTTCAAAAGACCTACGAATAAATACAGTCAGGTTCACCACTTCATTCAGTGCGATATCTACTGTTTATTATCAGTCTTTGGCAAGAAAGAGGCCTGCATTAATGCCACATATTACTCTTTTTGTATTTCAGATTTTATATTAAACCTACCTGATATGCCTGTATATAATTACTCAATTGTGTGTTCTTGTTTTAACTTCCAAATGACTTATTCAACACATTAAGGCACATCTCTGCACTCCACTTCCCTTTTTATCTGGCATTTTCATTTCAGATGCTTTGTTAACTCTCAGGTGCCTCTATGCATTCTCTTATTGCCTTGACTACCTGTATGCTTTGTTGTAAAGTTATCTGAAATCTTAAGTAAGGATCTAATTTACAACCTAGAGCTGCTACTAATAAGCTACCACCACTAACAGACCCCAAAGCCTTCAGATCTCCACCTCTCACAACTTTGAGCTAAATGCTACACAACGTTTCCCAGCAACATCTATCATACAAAAATAAGGATTCTTATCTGCTCAACTAAGGATCCAACTCTCCAGGCAGCATTTATTTCACAGTCTCAATACTCATCACAAATGTGTGATCAAGTGGGCAGTCAACATATCTACAAATTCTGCCTTAACACGTCAAACATCCAAGGGGGTTGAGCATCTTATCCTCCATACCACACACAATAAAACGCAACAGCAGAGACAGAGAGGAGGATGATATTTCAGAACTCCGTACATGTAAATTTAACATCACGAAAACTGTGGTGCATAAAGGTTATCAGCAGTGTTTGCACATGGCACAAATGCTGAATTTTGTCAAACTATTTCCAGTAAAATCCACTTCTTTCCCCTTTCAGCAACAGAGATGCATTTTGTGAACACAGATCTTGGTCTTCTGCACTCCATCATTTGAAACAGAACGTGCTTACCAGCCATCTTTTAAGAGTATTTAGACTCCTCCTGCTCTGAAACAAAAGCATGCCAGATCTCAGAATGGAATAACATTTATCCTTCCCCTCCAACCCCCTACTTTAGACAAAAATTCTGTGAAACAGCAAAGTAACTCTTAACACTTCTTAATAACCACTGCGCTGCAGCACACTGACAGAGAAAGGCTGGTTGTGATCTGAGAAGAGTTACTTTTTAAAGTCTAGCATCTGTAGGCATCTTCCAGTACAGCTGAGTATGTTCTGGATAGGACAGGCACAGAACGACGCAAGGGCATTTCACCACTGCAGTGAAGAACAGAGACAGGAAAAAAGGAAAAAGTGTATCAACAGGAGAGGGTATGGCTGTTTATGAGCGTGCATAGCGATAGGACAAAGGGGAACGGTTTTAAACTAAGACAGGGGAGGTTTAGGTTAGATATTAGGAGGAAGTTTTTCCACACAGAGGGTGGTGACACACTGGAACAGGTTGCCCAAGGAGGTTGTGGATGCCCCATCCCTGAAGGCATTCGGGGCCAGGCTGGATATGGCTCTGGGCAGCCTGGTCCGCTGGCTGGCAATCACATAGCATGGGGTTGAAACTGGATGATCATTGTGGCCCTTTTCAACCCAGGCCATTCTATGATTCTAAAAGTAAAGCTGTTCCACCTCCCATTTAATACAAAGCAAAACAAAAAAAACAAACCCTCACCCTCTGTAGATTAATTTTACTCTCATCTAAAATCCTATAAAATACATAATAAAACTGACAATTTAAGACTAATCACTTGAGGTTATTTTTCATTTTACTCATTGTGATGTCCATTACCATAAGGATTTACACCAGTTTTTTCCACGCAAATGTTTCCAGTGAAGTCAGTGGGGATTCAACAAGGCCATGACCACAATATAAATAGAAATCAGAGAATAGTATTTCCATAAGAAACTGCTCAGGGTTATTGGATTAACAGGCATTTACAAGTGACTCACGCTGACACAGCCTATAGTAATCCAATCTATTTGTAATACAAAATTTCAAGAGAAACCTTAAATTTAGAAAGTCACCCCTCTGGATTCTCACATGTCTGGTTTTATTACATGAAATCACATTAGCCACTCCCTCCAAATGCGAAGACAAATAAATTAAGAGATGAATTTTAGTCATTCTTTTTATACCATCAGCGCAGGATGTTCTTGCAATACTAGCTGCCACACAGAGCAGGAAAAAAGAGCCCTGAGTGGAAATGCATGCAATTTCTGTGTCCCCCAGTCCTGAACACACACACTGCATCAAAAAGGACAAAGAATAAAGTCACTGTAGTCTTTTCACTACATCTTCCTTGATAAAATCAAAGCAGAATGCTGGATGCATGACAGCAATCGTCACTGATTCCTTCAGTCTGCATACTGGTTTTGACTTCTAACTTTGCATTTCTTGAGGAGCATTACTTCTCCCTAGGGGATGAACTACGACTTAATAAATACTGAGGTGTTCTGGCACAGGTAACTGAAATATCAGTGCTTTACTTAAGTCCTGAAGGATGCATTCACAGCTATCACACCTCCCTGAAGAACAGGGTGGCAAGCAGGGAGGCTGCTGCTGTTATGTACCACATTGCCATACATATTCCTTTGCAGCAAGTATTCAGAATTTAATACACTACCTCTTAGTACTGTAAAGAAAAACAGTCTAAATCATTACTCATTAGAAAGTTACAAATGTAAGTAAGGGCAATAATGGCCAAAGCATGCACTAGGGACATGGAATTTTGACTTATCTTTTATCATCAGTTACTGCAAATACTGTAAGGTAAGACACTTGAAAGTCATATCTCATCATCCTCAAAGCTAGAAACTGATCCATACAGTTCTACATCACTGAGCATACAGGTGGGAAAAACTCACATCTGTAAGAATCAGCTGCACATCAGTGAGGACAACAAAAGCTTTCCCCATACCGACCTCAAGGCTGCTGCAACAGTTGCTATTTAGAGAACAGGAGCTCTTTCCCATGCCATCTAGCTCAGTCAGATCAAAGACAACAGCATGTACCTAAGTGCATCATAAGCAAGAGGCTCATCTTCATCTTTTTATACACACTTCCTTGATGCATACACTCCCACTCAAACAATTTCCATTAATGGCTCGGGTACAATTCTAAAAAGCAGTGTGTCTTAGCCTTGGGCTAACTACCTTAGGGTGATGTATGTTGCAATTAAAAATCAGAGGGAAACCCATGAACTCTGCTTGCACCACAACTCAAAATATACCCTCACGGAGCCCCAACACAACGTAAGGGTTAAAAAACAAAAAACCTACCAGATTATGTTGTGACCATCTGAGGGCTTGTCTGAGGACACCAGAGTAAAGATCAGAAATCTAGCAGCCAAGATTTGCTGATCCTTGCGCTATGTATGGAACAATTTGCACGTACAGCTACATTCTCCTAGCTGGAAAGGTAACGGGGATGATCTTAGGATGCAGGAGAACAGCAAGTAAAACAGCAGGGCACAAAGGGACAATTCATGATACAGTCTGTCTGAACAATAAAGTTAAAATGCAATACAAAATGGGATTTCTTATGGGGTTTTTCTCTGTAGTTTTTTTTCTTCTTTTTACATGTAACCTCCCTACCCTTGTGCCTTTTTCATACTTGTGGAGACTAAAATTTCTTGAAGAACCTTACAGTAAAATACTTGGAAAATTTTCAAATCCTTAGATTTTGTGCTAGCCCTAACTCATAATCATTCTGGCCTTGCAACCATGGTGTGAAATGTACTGAGCTAGACAGCTGGCAAGGGGTGGGTGTGAAGAGAGGGGGTGGTATTGGTTTTTTTTTATTATTATTATCTCACTTCTGGTGCTCAACCCTTCTGCCCTACAAAATCCACATTTGCAAATAGGAATGAAGACGATTCTTCCACTTACAGCTATTTGGTTTGATTCTAAAAGCATCTGCACCTTTAACTGCGATGAATGAATCCACTTCTCTTCAAATTTACTTTGGCGATTAAAATAGAAGTACTTCCAGACCAGAGCCCTGACCAAGATATAAAGTTACAATGCTCAAAAAATTGCTTTGTCCATGTAAGGCTCTGTCTCTGTAGTAATTTATACCTCCTAAAAACTCTTTAAAAAAAAAAAAAAAAGATGCTGAGAAATGCTTTACAAGGAAACCTATAAACAAAAAAATTTCCTGAGTTCACAGTGCTGTTAGCAAATGAAGATTTTGCTGAAGTTCCATGAAATGATTGCTAATTTTTCAGGTGAATGCATGGCAAGTTTTGACTGAAACCTTAAATCCTACTTCACCAGCATATTCATGCCTCAATTTAGTACTCCACCTCTTATCGCCAGTCATAACAGAAAGCTGCTTTGGCTCTGCAGGTTTCAGAACGCAGTCAAACCCAAAACTGAGCATAATTGTGGCTGACAGAACTCAGCCCTGGACTGAGAAGAGGGGAAAAGAAAAAGTTGAGACAATCCACAAACCTACTTTGCCTTCAGTACACAAGTGGGCACTGGCCACAGCACCGTGCCAGGCCAAGACCTGTGCACACAGCCCCGTTTTACCCACTCACGTCACACGTTCTGAGTTGCCATCACGTGCTGAGCAAATTTACATAGCCTCCCTGCAAAGCACTGGAAGGTCAGCACACGAGGAAGGCTAACTTGCCCTCCATTTCTTGTGCAACCACTGGTCAATTATTATGTTTTCATAAACCTTTTACATAACAATGCTTTAAAGGTCACTATCCTCGCACACGTGACAAGAACCATGCAAAGCAACGCTGGGCTGATGTCTGGATTGTTTCCCAAACGTAACATGTTCAAAGGCACATGATATCACTATTTCAGCCTCTGTAATATTTTCTTTAGACAGTTCCAAATTGCCTCCGTGAGAAAACATTATCTTGTGTACGTCCCATTGAAAAGATTAAACTGTTCAACACCTGATGATTCACTCACCCACATGTTGAAGTCCACATGAAGATGACTCACTCCGTCCACAAGAATAATCACCTGGGATATAAAGTCCCCTCATCTTTTCCAGAGCTGATAAACTGCTTTCTTATGCAAAGTAAGTGGATGATAGGCTTTCACATCACTGCACGTGTGACATGAACAGCCAGCGGTATCAAACTGGGCCCTGGCAATTTTACACTTGAATTTGCAGATGACAAGTGTGGCAGAGGAAACAACAGTGCTCTGCAGTGACCTCGTCGGTAGATGAAGGCAGGTTATTCCAATTCCACCAAATCCAAGTCACCCATGATTTCAAAGTCAAGGATACACGGTCAACCTCTTCTCAGTGGACTGTGGGTCAGGGCAAAGGAAAACGTCCATGAAGTGGAGCATAGGAAGTTCCACACCAATATGAGAAGGGACTTCTTCACAGTGAGGGTGACGGAGCACTGGAAGTGGCTGCCCAGGGAGGTTGTGGATTCTCCTCTGGAGATACTCAAGACCCACCTGGATGCCCACCTGTGCAGCCTGCTGCAGGGAGCCTGCTTTGCAGGGGGGCTGGATGCAATGATCTCTGGAGGTCCCTTCCAACCCCTACAATTCTGTGATCAAAGAAGGAATACAGGCTGCTCCTCTGGAACGTGAACGTTTTCTGCCTAGGAAAAACTCCAAAGTGACTGAAGTGAATCATCTCCATGTGAAGTGCCAGCAAAGGGCAAAGGTGTACAGATGACACCATCTTTCAGTGATGATGAAACAGAACGAGTGCAATTCAATGCTAGGACTTCACGTCCAGTTCTGACAGCCACCATGCAAAGATGCTGAAGTAGCAGCAACTGTTTGAAGAAAGATCTCAGGTAAGAGGCTGCAATACAGACCTCATGATGCCAGGTGAAAAGACCAAAGCCATTCTATTAATGAGAAGATGAGGATGTGACCCAGTTTTTAATAAACGCCTTGTGAATATCACAACAAGCAACGCCTGCAGTTCTCGTAGAGAAAAGTACAGCAAGATACTATGGTAGGAAGCTGAAAAAGAACAGCTTTGAAGTAATTTGTCTTTTTATTTTCCCCGTACCATTGTTAAATACTTAGCATGGAAAAAACAGAAGATTTACCACTGTTTGGTGCATTAGGATTAGACAGCTTTCTTAAAGACACTCCAAGCCTCACTTTCTGGGAAAAACTCTCATTATCATACATTTGAGACCAAATTAATCTACAGGACTGTTACAGAGACACGAATCTGAAACTTCATTGCAAGCTTGATGTGAAATCATAAAGTTATCTTTGAAGTTGTTTCTATGCAATGCTTACTGCTGTGTGCCACCTGAAGATGAACTGTCCCTTCCTGACTTTAGTAGCACTTTAAGGACTAAGGGAACAACTACGTGCAAGAACACAGGTGGCAAAATACCCAATTCATTACTTTTTTCTCTAACTTCAAGAAGTAACATGGAAGCTGAGGTCAAGATAGGAAGGAAAGGAAATAAAGGAGAGAAACAAAAAAATGGAGACTTAAGCTGTGCATTACTAAAATATGATGAAAATTTACATAAGAGGACATCAGCCACAAAACAATTAACAAATGAAAACACGAAGACATGCTTTCTGCTTTCATGATACAAGTCCCTCCTTCTATTCCCCCCATCATTCAAACATTTAATCACCATCCTTTATGACTCTCCAAAACCTGAGGTTTTTTTTCCACTGAAGCTGAGATACTACCAGGAGGAATTAAGTGAACAGTACACAGTTCAATAATCACACATCTCCCAGGCTAGAAAAGACCCTCAAGACCATTGAGTCCAACCATCAACCAGACCAACAGAATTCCGTCACTGAACCACGTCCCTTATTGCCATGTCCACCTCTCTCCTGAACACCTCCAAGGATGGGGGCTCCAGCGCACCCTTGGGCAGCCCTTTCTAGTGTCTGGCCAACAAGATCCATCAAGAAACTCTTCCCAATATTCAATCTAAATTTCCCCTGGTACAACACGAGAGCATTCCCTCACACATTATTAACACGGTAAATAAAGTATCATAGAAGATGCACTTTTAAAAGCACGTACTCTACCTACACAGCTGGCTGTGCCAGTGTGCAAAGAGCCCATCCGTATCACCTGATACGGAGTAAAGTTCAAGAGGCAAAAGGAAAGAACGATCGCAAACATCCTGATAAATGAGCAACAGAAGAAATACTGCAGGAAAGGAAGGTTGTTATTTGACACTAACAAGAAAAATAATGGATGACAACTCTGAAATTAAGAAACAAGAGAATCAGAATCAAAACCAGGCACTGAACTGTATCCTACCCTTGATGTATACTGAAATATTCTAGAAACCGTGCTGTGAGCAGGCTGTCTAGCAGCTCTGACTGAAGATGGAGAAGTTGACTTTCAGTTCCTGAAGAACACGTCCTGCAGGTATTCAAGGTTAAATATTTCTGACTATTTTCTATTTTATACCAGGCCTTACATTTTCAAATTCTGCTCTACAAAAACACCTGCACACAGTTCCATCTTCTCTGATACTCAGACAGTTCAGGAGCGGAGATCATTCCTGTTTTATTCCCCATTACTGCACTGCAATCACTACAGAGACATCTGAACCTACCCACCCCTTTACCTCCCGTAGGAAGAGAATTTACACAGTGCTAGACAAGGCATCAGTTTTGTGTGCTTTCAATTCTGTAATTCAAATAAATTAGACAGAATAAAGCACAACTCACTCATTTTCACTCTTGAGTCATCCTGAATTTCTGGATTCATGTGTCAGACTATCTGCATGCTCTGAGGAAAGCATCAGAATACAGCAATTTCTTACCATATTCAAAATTATGAAATGCTCGTTTTCATTTCTGGAAGTGAAACTTCCAGGCCGGCAGCAGAAACCGGTCATCATTTCCATTTTGTGTTGAAAAAATTAATAAAGCCTCCCCACAGAATATGGTAGTTTTGAATAGTTAGATGGCCACACGAGATAAAAGCAGGCAGAGCCCCTTCTGGCTTGTCTAATTCGTAACTACAGATTTTGAAGAGAACAAAAAACAGTGTTGAGAGATGAGAGCAAGTCCCTTCACACAGGCCTGTGCCATGGGCTACACATACAACACAACAGCTACATCCTGCAGCATGTGCTGAACCTAACAGATGAAATACTTATTAGTTCTGCTCCTGATGCCAGGAGAATTCTTCACCTCTTTCTTGTAATTCCATTTTATTCCACTTCAGTGCTCTGCCAGAACTCAAATGCATTGTTTTTATGTCATAACCATCAGTATCTCATTTAATCTACCAGGTTTGATTTTCACTCTTTCATGATACAATCCTAGTTCTCAGAACACCACATCCCTTCTAGAAGCCCCGAACACCAGTATTTCTGACAAAATTATTTCAGGAGAATTCAGCACGTTACTCAGCCTTGTAATTTCAGGACAAGGTGGGAATTGCTCAGCATTTTTCTTAAAACTCCTGTTAACAGAATTAAGAATTATCAGGCTACATAAGAACCTCAGATTTTTTTAAGTCTCCGAGGCAGCACAGAGATCAGTGAAAACTACCTTTTTCTCCTATAACATAAGAAGGCACACAAAAAGAGCTCAAAATGTTCTTTTAGAAGTCTTACTAATTTAAATCAATTCTCAGAATACTAGCAGACTAATTGTGGTCTAACACTTACAGAACATTTACATTTAGAACTGTTCCATACATTCCTGTCAGGTCTTCTTTAACAAGGAAAAAAAGTGCTGTTTTGCATCAGTTTTCCAGCCTTTTCAAGATTGCAAGCATCTGATGTTATCATTGAAATAACTATCTTTGTTTTTAATACAGTGTATGAATTTAACTAAAACATTTCCATATGAGATCACTGCACCAGCCTCTATCAGATCAGCACGCAGTAAAACCAGCAGGAATACTTTCCTACCCATGAGAGCAACACACAGCACTTTCCATTTACTGCTTCAAGCTCGTCATGAATTCGTCCTGAAATGACCTCATGGAGAAACATAGCTGGGACATGTAATGTTTCTCTTTACCAAACGCCTACAACAAACAAAAAGGAGGCGTCTTAAATATCAGTTCACAGCTAATAAACACAGGCACGGTCCACAACTTTTGGACCACACATGTGAACTTTGAAAGATGAGCATATACATCAAGAAGTCTGAAGTCTACAGATCGATGTGAGCAAACCGTTACATCTGAGAGCTGCCCAGAGCAGCTGGATGTCCAAATCCAGCATCCAAGCTTCCAGAGCTGCTTACAAAAGCTCACCTTTTACTCTCCTTGCTCACTGGGTACCAAACTCTGCACCAGGAACAAAGCCCACAACTGCTCAGGAAAACAACTGGATAAAGCAGTGTTAATACTGTGCATGACCAGCAGTTGCAGTGACCACTCACCAAATACTTTCCCAGGCCAAAAGCCTCCCAACCATCTTGCACTGGCATGTGGTGCAACTAACTTCAGGTCTTCTGTAGAATGAATAAGGGCTCCAAAATGGATCCCTTCACTGAATTCAAATCTCTAACTGCAGTTCTGTTGATGTATATTTTAACACAACCTGCATGCTGGCATTCTACCAGCATATGGTATACCAGCATACCACCTGTGTGTGTTTAATTTGGAAGAGCTTAAAATGAGAGAAGAAATGCCACTAGAAAAAAAAAAATGCTTATACAGAAAAGGGGTGGTTTTTTTTGGTTAAATGGAGCTAGGTCACTCCAGATCAAACACGAAGATCCCTCTGTACAATTATCTTTAGACTGCTTTTCCATGGCAGAACACCAAGGAATTAGAAATGTGAAGGAAGCCAAAATTCTCTGTTTAGAACAACAATCACAAAAAGAAGAGCAAGCCCTGCTACTTGCTGTTTGAAATTACTTCTGCAAGAAGCAATCTTGGAAAAGTCTCCCTTTAGCTCTACGAAAATCAGACATCAGACAAGGCTCATCATGCAAGCCCTTCCTCACAACCCTGGGGATCAGATGGATCTCACCCTTCGCAGTGCTGGTCAGCTGAGAGGAACTCCTGGTGCCCAGAAGAACCAGAGCTCTGCAGAACCTGTATTTGCATTACAAAATCTGAAAAGAAGTTATTGCAAACAAGACATAGGACATACTGCATCACTGGCAACAATACCTGTGCAGAATCTGAAATCCTTCATCAAGCATCCAAAGAGAAAGTACCAGAAATATCTTACTGAAATAACACTGGGATTCTGCTGAAGGTAAAATTGGACAATTTGAAAGAAACTCCAAATAAACAAAAACCCCATTATTTGCTGACAGCTGAGAGGTCCTGAAGACTGTGCAGAGTTAACCTCTTTCTTCTCATGCAGGCCTCAATCACAACAACAAATCCTTACCAGTGATTTCTGTATAAGCAAGGACTATCTGCCCATTTCCTTTAGAACTGTAAGAAATACTCAGCAACAGAGCTGGAAGCTAACATATCCTAAAGAAATCGAAATACTGCCCCACAAATTCCATGTGAATCTTCTTTTCCAAACAGCTAATTCGATCCAAGAACTCTGTATCCTCTCATATGTGGAGCAGACAACTCCTCATGCGAGTATTCTCCAAGACCACAAAAATTTCATCTTAATTTTTCTTAATTCCTGGCAGGCATTCACTGAAAACACCCTTCATCTAATAAGGCCTGACACTATCCCTGAACTCATATCAAATCTACATTTATTTGATGGGAACAAAGTCACAGTGTGGTTGCGGGATCCTTCAGCTCTCCAGAAAGTACCATCCTTCCCCAAATTAAGTTAATGACATGGGACCAGTGAATGCTACCAAAGTGAACAACTGCTTTCAGCCCCATTCCAGACACCCCTCGGTGGGCACGTTCAACCTACATACAAACCAAGACCTGCTTTCATGCAGCTGAAATAAAACCCAGCAGCACGTTATGTAATCTACATAGTTTTTAGACCCGTCTGCATTCTGACAAAGCACAGACCTGAGGAAGCAGCAGACAGAAGAAAAGGGAACAGAAAAAGTTCAAGAACCCCAGCCCAAAAGCTGCTAAGGAGCCTGCATTTGCACACTTACACAGTATTGTCCATTCACCCACACAAATCTGAGCTTCAGCATGTACTCTCCTACTGCTTCAAGCAAAACAGCACGAAATTTCCAGCGACTCAGATCAGTCATTTGGATGAACGATCTCTAACTAATATGCTAAAACACTTTTTGGAAATAACTCAAAAGGTTTTTTTGGGGGGCAGTCTATGAATAACTCCAGAATGACACAAACTCATCTTAGAAACCTCAAGAACAGCTCCACAGCTATATCACTGCTGTCTATACAGAACAACCAGAAAGTGGTAATACAGAAATTAAATCTCACCTTAGAGTGATTCAACTCAATCAATTTCATCAGTTGAAGACATACAGTTCTCATTCATTTATGCATTTTCTACAACTGCAGAACTGCATTGCTGCTACTTCACCCAGACCTCCCTGAGATCTTGCAGCATGAATACAAAACAGGAATTGCATGAAGTACAAGCAGTACCTGACATCTCTAGCATATATACATTTGTACTTGCTCACTTTCAAGTACAACTCTATGAACCATACATCTCACGGCCAAGCTGCCCCACTGTATTTTCAACAGTATTGTAAATGCCATTACAGCGATTTATCAGTTTACAGATCTCTACATTTTACTTTAAGTTCTAACCTTCCTTTTCTCTCTCAGGTCAGCCAGAAAGAGATAGTGTCATTTCACCAAAAGACACCATGAGCCTTCATTGCCCTGTGTCATGGGATAAAGTCAATTATCTTTTTAGAAGTTTGTAAGATGTCCTGTTTTGGATTTTATGAAAATAATAGGGATAACATAGCAATGCTAGGCAGTATTTATACAGAGTCAAGGACTTCTCAGCTTCTCACACAGCCTCACAAGTAAGCAGCTGGGGGTGCATCACAACAGCTGAATCAAACTAGTTAAAAGGATATTTCATACCATGTAGTAACCTGCTTGGCATTAAAAGCTGGGATGAAGGAGGAGGAAAAGGGATGTTCAGAGTGACGGCATTTGTCTTCCTAAGAAATGGCTATTTGTGATGAGCCCTGTTTCTCTGGAAGTAGCTGAACAACTGCCTGCTGGCAGGAAGGGGAGAGTAAATTCCTTATTTCCCTTTGCTCACATTCAGAGTTTGTGCTTCACCCAGTAAACTCAACCCATGAGTTCTCACACTTCTACCTTTCCAATTCGCTCCCCCATCCCTCCTGAGAACAACAGCAAGTGTCTGCATGGTGCTGAGTTTCATGTCCCAGTGTTCAAGATAGCAAAACTTCCTCAATCACCATGACGACTGATGACCACCCTCCAGTTCAAAGGAGCAAAATGGGATCCAATACACCTGATTCCAGATGTCTGCAATGGACTTACATGCATCCTGGGTATTCAGCATCCTGGTACAGCTGCTGTAGAGTGCCTGACCCAGCAGGGTCCAGTCACAACACATCTATCTGACCCCATGGAGATGCCTACAGCAGAATGAGCCAAACTGCTCTCTGAATTTGTGGCTGGAGGCAGGATCCACAGAATCACAGGGGTTGGAATCACAGAATGGCCTGGGTTGAAAAGGATCACAACGATCACCCAGTTTCAACCTCCTGCTATGTGCAGGGTTGCTAACCACCAGACCAGGCTGCCCAGAGCCACATCCAGCCTGGCCCTGAATGCCTTCAGGGATGGGGCATCCACCCCTGGGCAACCTGTTCCAATGAACTTCCAGTTGGAAGGGACTTCTTGGGATCATTCCTTGTTTAAGTTCAGTCTCCTGCTATGCTGGATGGTGTAACATGTGCTAAGAGGGCTAAAGACACAATCCCCCAAACGTCTTTTCAAGAGGTACTGTGTCACATTGACTCACTTGACTATCCCAGCACATGTGAAAGCTCACAAAGCTCAGATACCCTCCTCCTTCCAACACAAGTAAGCACAGTAAGAAAGGGGAGACACATGAGGGAGTCCAGCATGACGGAGGAGCTACATTAAGTCCCAACACACCATTCTTAGCCCAGTGCAGAAGACGAGCCAAGGTCCGTGAAGATAACTGACAGTTACCAGTGACTAATGCTGCTTCTTGAGATTCATGTGGCTTAATTGAAGGATTTCAGAGACATAAATTCCCAGTATTATCAATGTGATGTAAACACTACATTAAGAGACTTAATTACCACTTCTTCAAATAGCTCTTAAAACCCACAACAAAGCAGGACTTGATGCAATCTGCAAGATGCACACAGGATCTTGCTCAAAACACTCTCTGCCAAAGAGTGAACCTACTAGTGATTACAACATACTCAAGCTGCATACTTGGAACAGCAGCATTCTCCACTTTTAGTTATGTAACTAAAAAGGGGAACACTCCAGAAATTTCCAGCATTACAGCCTGCCTTCACAGCACACAAAGAACCAGCATCATCTCAGGTCAGAAGACAACTTACGACAAAATCTAGCAGTAGCAATTAGCCAGGAACATGTGCATTTAACTGAGATATGAGAACTGCCTAGTGATGTGCTGCAACACAGAGAGCACACCTCACACAAATGAAGTCACTTAAAGAAGCTCTGATGAACTGTGTATTGAGACACCACAAAAATTGCCTGCTTTGCTTTAGTACTGATGAAAACAGCCACAGTACAATGAGGAGAACGTTCTCACTAACAGTTAATTAACACGTTAAGAACAACGTCTCTTTCCACACACACACACAGAAGGGACTCCTGTACAGATCTCTACTTAGATCTTTGTCATTTAATATGCAACCATAAATTACACTGAAAATTATTAAATGTGAGAACTCAAGTCTACTGAAGAGAAAACACTGGGCAAGTCAAGGCGTTATTCTCAGTCCTTTTTTTCCAGCTCGTTGTAGCATGACTAGGACAGAAAGCAGAAAATGAAATTCAAGTAGATAAATGCAAGGTCCAATATCTGGGAAAAAAAAAGAAAACAACTAACTACACACAGACAGTGATGGGTTCTAAATTAGTTTATTCTCATTAAGAAAAGCCTTGAAGTCTTTATGAATATGATAGCTTTATGAAAACATGGCTTTCACAAAGGTTGATGATAGCAGAACGCAACAGGATTTCAGGAATAACTAGGCAGAGAACCGAGACAAAGTAAAGCAGCAGCAGTTTGATGCTGACTCATTTGCTCCATGTTTGTACCCTGAGCCCTGCACACTGCTTTGCTTCTCCCATCTTAGATACAGGGTGACAGCAGTATGCCAAGGATGAGAGTCAGCAACAGCTTCCACAAGAGGAAAGGTGATACTAAGGCAAGATTCCTCAGCCTGACAAAGAAATGGCTGAAGGCAAAGCATATGGGGTACGTGGAGATAACTGCCTGAGCGAGAGGCAAGGGCACTGCACAAACTGAAATGAGCTGTACACAAAACCAGTCTTCACAACTCTAAGACCTGAAGGAAGACAAGGGGGATTCACATTAGAGAAACGCATGGAAGCTATGATGATGTTGTCATAGTTCAGGACTCCAGCAGGCTGCTGGACTCTGCCCTTGGAAGCAGGGCTGCATTCCCTCTTTCTGCACACTTCCTGAAGGTACAGCTGCCCACTGATGCTCAGGAAAATGATTTCAGGCTATGTGTCCTATTTTGAGTCATTATGGGCACTCTTGTTTTCCTGTTACTGAAATAAGCAATTGCTCAAAAAAGAAAACAAGAACAACTAATAGTTCTGCTGCTAAGGTAACTTCCTACACTTAAATCACCTAAAACCACCGCACATTCAGTAATGCGAATATTCATTCAATCGCTGAACTTCCCTCCTTCAGCACAATTTTGTATATGCTGCTAACACAGACTGCTGATGATGCTCAGTTACTCAGGGTAGCTGAAACAGTAGCTGAGTAGGAAAAACTAAAAACGAACAAACCACGAAGATGTACCTGACTGGACATTAAAGCACATCAATGAGATTCAGTTGTGAAATTCAAAATATCTGTGAAAACAAGTTTGAAGTAGGCTATGTGGATTAAAAAAAAAAGATAAGTCAACAGACTTTGAACTGAGTCCTAGAGAAGGCTGAGTCTATAAAATTATGATCATCGTGGAGAGAGTAAGCAGGGATCAGTCATTTACCTCCATTTCAGTACAAGAAATGGAATTCAGGTTTGAACAGATATGATCCTTCGTTTACTGTTGTCATGCTCATTAATCTGTTGAACCACAAAGTATTACACGTGCTAAAACTTCTTATGGCTTGAAGATTAAACAAATTCAGTAGTCAAATCCTGTAAGCTAAGCAAGTTACCCAGCTCAGTCAATCCTTGCACCACAAATGTCTGAAGACCAAAGAGTGCGCACAAGGAGAATCACGGGGCTTTGCTCTGTCCTGCATTCTGTATTTACTCAGTTATTTATACCACTGCTGGAAAAAAATGGAGCTCTGGATGGGTGCACGAGAACAGCTGCTCTTTAGTCTCATACTTACTACCTCTCCAAAAATCATTTTACCTTGCACAGGTAAAACATCCCGAACAGCTGGCAGGTTTTCATATCTTCCCATCCCACTGCAAATACACAGATGTTCACAATTTAAAGCTGTGTTCCATCCCCCCACTAAATACATAATTCTGAAGTCTTACACTGCCTTATATTGACGCATCTGGAAAACTTCCTTCATAGTTTTCTCCTCTCATCTCTGAGGAGCCAGAGAGGAAAGATATGGCCCTAAAAATCTTGAGATCCAGGACTTTACGTAGAACCCTGACGACTGACGCTCCCAAAATCACTGCTGAACATCATTTCTACAACATCTTAATGAAATGCTTGATGTACTTGACCAGGCTGACATATCTTAAAATATCCAGTAGAGATGCAGAGATTAGCTGCCCCAGATAAAGCCTAGGCAAGAAGGTCAATTCATTATTGGAGTTCCCATCCCAAGAAATGGAAGGTGTTTGCTGCCTAACCCTCCTTTCTCCCTATCACCTCTATGTTTTTACTGCTGACTTCTCTTGCCAGAAGGGAAAATTCCCTTTGAAAACCCCCAACCCAAAAAATACCTTCATCTCCCAGCAACAACACGAAAATGTTATCTTTCTAGGAAGCAGTACTACTTACATGACAAAAATCACCCTGTATTTTAGTCACCCTTCTAGACAACCTCACTCTAGCAGACTCCTTCAATACAGCTGTACCAACAGCACCAAAACTGAAGGAGAGCTATAATAACCAGACAGATAATTAATAAGAGCTTTACTCTATCACTAATTCCCATTTCTTCTTTCAAAAGGAGCTCAAATTACCCCAACATGGAAACCAACATTTCTCTCCTTACAGAAAGAGTACAAAAAAAGTTGCACTTGTTCTAGCTGCAAACAGCACTAATCCTTAATAGCGTGGGTTGCAGAAATGAACTCTATGTTGCCATCTATAATCGCTTAAAGAAATCAGAACTAGTGAACAAATCAATGCTTTAAGTTTCTACTCCCTTTCCATAACATAATTTATCTCAGAGATAACAATCAGTAAAACAGAAGCTATATTCATAGATAAGAATTCAGTTCTGCCCAGCCACTCCATTTTCTTTAATGCAGTCTAACTGCCTAAAATTTGTTTCTATTAAAATGAAAACGTGCATGCTACACTAACAAACCCTCAAGTACTCTTGGTATTGAACCACCATGCTCAAAGTCTGGAAAAACTGCCAAGGTGAGACATCTCAGTTGGAAATAACTGGGTTGTATCAGTAATCAAGTTCACATCCACCAAATATATTTCTGGATTAGGAATGAAACGTAGAAAAAGAAGTGTGCATACATGAAATTTACATATAAACACACCCAGAAGTATCAAACATCCAGGCTTAGTTACTGGACTAAATCAACACTATGAGGTATGTGCCCCCAGAAGCTGTCATCCTTTCCAAAGGTGTAGGCTGAGCAGCTCCCTGAAGCTCCCTACCTGCTTTCCACCATCAGCTTCAACACCACCTGGAAGTTTCACATTTCACGAGAGTCACCTCACCCACACTATTTGGGGGGAAAAAGAAAAACTGAGGCACTTGAATACGACAAAGATGCTTTCAAAACGTGCCCAGGATGAAGCTCTTCTCCTCTGGGATTGTTGACTCACTTCAATCAGTTGCTACATAACTATCACGTATCAGTCTTACACACATACACCTGGACACTCTTCCACAAGTACACAAGTTACCTTTCAGGGTTACCCATGTTTCTTGGAAAGCAAAGGATTTGGATCCACATGTACATGCATGCACACAAACAATACCTTCCTCTACTGCACTGTATGTCAGCTTTACATTATATTCTCCATGCTTGCTGCAGATAGTTCACCAGCATATTTTTTCATAGGGTAAAAGCAGTAGTTCTTCCTTAAAAAGAAAAGCCTCCCTCAGCTGTATATTGAGAAAACTGAACTGCCTGAAGCAGTATCTCAAAATAAACGATCTAATAGTTAAGCTGTGACAACAGTAAAACTAGAAATAAGTATTAGGGTATGAAATGACAGTCTCACTCAGACTGTACCTACAAACATTAGCTTCTGAGATTCTGTAACAGCTCTAAAAGGTAACAACTGACTAGATTAAATGGCCTTCTACATATATTCCATCAAATCTAAAAGCTGCCATCAAGCAATTTCTATTTCTTCTTGGACCCACCGTATCTAAAAAACAATGATCCTCTTGTGCTGTAAAAGGCATGGAATGTGAAATCCCATCCACATCCGAACAGAATCCCACAAACATTTTGGCAGTAAAAATTTATTATGTAAAGTCCAGATGGTATCCCAAATATTTCTGCTTTAAAATTTAGAATTTTTTTTTCTTAAAATAAACGACACAAAAGCATCACACCCAAAACAAACTACACAAAAGCATTAAACTAGGTAACCAAACTTAACTGAGCAGTTATTTGGACTATGAGAAGAACGTGAAATGTGGCTTTCTCCATTTAACTTCATTGTCAGAAATGAACAATATTTTTCTATTCAAGTACGTCTGAATGACTGGCAGAGAAGGAAGATATAACAAGCAGATAGGTCCAGCAACATGCTATACTTCAATAATGATGTTTCCAGTTCTATCTAGAGCCTAGGAGCTCTCCATAAACTTCTGTAGTAATGTTTTAAACTTTCAGAGCTGAACTCAGCATTTTTGGGTTTTGTTATTCTAATAGAGCTCTTTTCCTTACCTTCTGGTCCACTATGACATTTCATCTCCTAAACCTGTCTTAGAAATGTTTTTAGCTTCACCAGAGCAGAACTGAACCTGATCATCAGTTAAATCAACTTAATCGCTGCACACTCTTTAGTAAGCCATGAGATAAAGAAACAGCCTTGACCCTGCCATTTTGCTGTGAACCCACTCCTTTTATATCCACCACTCCACTGAACGCCAAAGAAATCTCAGTGCACTTGACATGAAGTCTCCACTTCCTATATTTATGCTTCCACTTATGTACACTCCATTTCATGTACACTCTGTTTCAGTCCTTACCAGCTTAAAATCATCTATGAGTAAAGACAGCAAAATCCATAAAACAGTACATGCAAATGTTTTACTTATGTGATGCACTGTTCACCCACATTGCTCTTCCATTACCATTCTCCAATTTTTTTTTTTCTTAATATATTTGAACAGAAAATTTAACACTGAAGGATCTATGACCATTCTAAGTGAGCTCCGACTGGTCATAGAGGGATTGCTGCTCTTAGACAAACTTTCAGTAATTCCAGACAACAAACCAGTATTCTTTAACTGTGCTACCTGAACTGTGCTGGCAGAATCACATTCGAAACAGCTGAAAACGAAGTGCTCTCTCCAGGCAAGAATTCCGTGCATCTGGCACACCAACACTTCATCCTTTTTAATTATTCCACAGGTGGTTGCCTTGGAAACTGCTGAGTAGCTCTTGGATTTGAGGAATCCAGAATGAGAAAACAGCAAGCCTTTATCACCACAGCATTCACATCCATGGTGGTTACAGCAACAGAACAGTCGTGAAAACCTGAAAGAGATGGATAAAATGAGTGGAGTTCAGTTATATTGCTTTATGCTTTAAAAAACACAATTCAGTGAAAGTGAACAGTTAACAGTGGATGTAAACAAGGCTTCAGGGAAATACTGCTTATGTAGCTTTGCAGCACAGCATTTCACCTTTGGGAAGGTAGCACGAAGGAAGGAGCTCATGAGGTCAGCTTTCAAGATCAAGCTATTTGAGACATTCCTCTGCTTCAGTAGAGGTTTCCCTTAGCATCCGCTCAAACTGCCTGAAACTCACTGCTATTGTTTTTCTTCAAATGAAAATAGAGTTAACTATAATAGATCCCACCGTGGATGCTGAACCATCCTACTCTGTATCATTCAGCTAATTGGTCCAAACTTCATTTAGGCTTTAAAAACAGAAAAGTTCTGTTTGCTTGGAACACAGTTAAAACCCAAGCAAAGCATCAAATTCTGGGCACATATACACATGCACACACCACCGTGCAGAATCTAGAAATTGTACTTTCTATCACTGACCACATTTTGAGTTTTCATTATTCAGAATCAGTTTTCAACGTTTCCTAGTTTTCCATTAGCCAACAACAAGTAATTATCTAAAAATAGTTTCAGTAAAATTATCAATCATGCAAATGATCAGCCTTGCACCCACAGACTGTCTCTGTTAATAGATCCATAGTGACAGTGAGGCTATCTCAAGGCCTCAGCTGACATGCAGTATTGCAAATTGCCTGCGGTGACCTCCAGTGACAGAGACATGGATGCGGGCTTGACCCCACCTTTCCCTGAAAAGTCCTAAGAACATGTTTGTTAACTCTAGGCTAGGTAGTTTATACTATGAATTGCCTTCACCTGTGCTCCCAGGGCTGACTGGTTCCTTTCCCCAGGTGCTCAACCAATGGTTCAGGCCGTGACTCAACAATTCCCATATAAAGGCCAAGTGCAAGGTCCTACACGTGGGTTGGGGCACTCCCAAGCACAGATACAGGTTGGGTAGAGAATGGCTGAGAGCAGCCCTGAGGAGAAGGTTTTGGGGTTGCTGGTTGACCAAAGACTGAATATGAGCCAGCAATGTGCACTTCCAGCCCAGAAGGCCAACTGTATCATCCTAGATTGCCTCAAGTGAAGTGTGACCAGCAGAGTGAGGGAGGCGACTCTGCCCCTCTACTCTGCTCTTGTGGAACTCCACCTGGAGTACTGCATCCAGTTCTGGAGCCCCCAAGACAAGGAGAACACAAAGCTGTTGGAGTGGGTCCAGAAGAGAGCCACGAAGATGATCAGAGGGCTGGAGTACCTCCCATACAAGGACAGGCTGTGGGAGCTGGGGCTTTACAGCCTGGACCAGAGAAAGCTCTGGAGGTCCTTATAGTGGCTTTCCAGTACCTGAAGGGGGTCTAGAGGAAAGCTGGGGAGGAACTTTTCATAAGGGCATTTAGCAACAGAGCAAAGGTAAAATGGCTTCAAATTGGAAGAAGGGAGATTCAGACAAGCTATTACAAAGGATGAGAGTTAGTGAGATAGTGGAACAAGTTGCTCAGAGAGGCTGTGGATAACACCTACCTGGAGGTGTAAAAGGCCAGGCTGGATGGGGCTTTGAGCAACCTGGTCTGGTGGGAGGTGTCCCTACCTATAGCAAAGATGTTGGAACTAGATGATCTAAAGGTCTCTTCAACCCAAACCATTCTGTCATTCTGCTGCTTATAGGGAGGACAGACCAACTCCTGCTACAAAGTCAATTCTAAGAGTGCTAATCTGTTTTTCTTCTGAACAAGATCCACTACATGACCAATTCCTCAGTTTTAGTCCTTTTCACCCACTTAGCAAGATGCTCCCACAGAACACAGCATGCAGTTCTCAACAGGTGCTAAACCCTCCCACTTTCATTTGCCTTACACTCAGAGCAGAAGACCAATATCTCAAACTTGCACTGCAAGGCCTGTTTTACCTTGACTTAAATCCTACAGTCTTCTAAAAACAGTTCTCAAAAAGATGAATTCTGAAGGCTTTGCCTGTAGCAGCTGACGGAGCTCATGTATCAACCCATGACATAAATCCATCCCATATAATAATGGTCTTGAAAGCTTTGTCTTTTTTTCCTCTAAAAACACATTTTGGAACCCTCTTCTCTACCCTATCCCCTGACAAGGTGCTCCTTAGAAATATGGAATGCCAGTTTTCCACCTACAGAAGTTTTCCCGTGATGCTGAAGACAGCAGCCAGAGCAGCACAAACAGGGAACCCTGATCCCAGCGTAGTTAGCAACAAGGCTAGCAGCACGGATAAAGGTAATTCAAATGCAATGCTGCATTAGGGTCTTCAAAGAAGAATCGAGGAGGGTCAGACTGCCAGAACCTAATGAACAGGATCCGATTCTCAATTCCCTTTTTCCTCTTTGGAAACTGAGTTTAGGTCATCAAGCAAAGCGTGCTTGAGCTACTATCACATCTACAAAGCAGGCTGTTTTGCTCTTGGTTTTATCCACAGCTCTACACTAAGTCCAGAAAAATCTGACCACCTTTTACTGTGCACTCAACACCCATTTCTCTACTTACAGAACAATTTCAAGTCTGCAAGATTTGAAAAGCACAGAACTGTTAAGAACAGGCACACTGCTTGTACTTTTACCACTTCAAGTACACACAAAGCTTTTACTGAGTACAAGACTTTCTTTTAACTGCACGTTCTGAATGTTTTTAAAACGCACACATCACAGACCATACATTCAGTACAAAGCAACGGCAGTGAGAGGGAGCCTTTCAGGTTTCCTTGAGAAATGAAGTTAAAGCTCCCAATGACTCCAGAAGTAGTTGAGTAAAATCGCAGTAATAATTCATCATTTAAGAGTCCCCAGTAGGAAACAACACAAACTGTTCATTTCAACAATGCCTACTGATTAACTCCTCTTACATCATTTACCCTTACCCTAAACAGAGTCAAATGCTATTTTAGCAAGATGTGTGAAACCTGGATACCTTTGAGAAAGCTTGTCAGTTTCCATGTTCCTATTTGAAACATAATAAGAAACAGCAGCAATCTTCGGGAAAGTTTTATGGCTGCCCAGAAACTCCCTTCTCACATATTTCTGGGAAAAGACCCCACATTGTCATGAGAGTTATCTGCTCTTCAACATGGCATTTTTCAGGGCTTACCTCCAAGTGAAATGAAGTACAAAAGTAAATACAAAGGAATCTCTCCCAATTATACTGAAGTACAACTTCTAAATTAGACTGCAAAGCCTTCTTTAAACTATACCACACTAAATGAGGACCACAACAACACTGCCATTTTACACCAGACAACATGCATCTGCACAATGTATACAGAAATCTAATATGAGCAAGAGTCACCCACTTCTGTCTTCAATAAAAGCCTTAATTGAGAGTTTTAAATGAGAAATACGGGAGTTTCCCCAATGAATTCACAGGTAGCCTGAAATTTCCACCCAAGAAAGTTTTTCTAAAGATTCAACAAGAATCAAAATAGGTACAAAGAGACTGATCAGAACATGAGGCGCCTTGTCTGGAATGCACACCACCACCTACCAGCCAGCAACCACACAACAAGGAACGAGCAGACAGCTAACAAGGCTGAGAGGCTTGTCAAATAGAAGCTAAGAAAGCTGAACAAGTGGAGCAGCAGCAGAACATCCTTCAGACAACTGCATGTGGGCACCCCGGGAAGCTTTATTTAAGACAGAGCAATTCAAATAACAGCAGCCAAAAAGCCTGAGTTGTGGATACACAGGCAAGCAGACTTCAAGTGAAGTGGCTTCCTCAAACTCCAAAGCAGTGGTAGGACCTCCAGTGAACGGGGCTGTTAGGAGCCCCTGCACAAGAAGGAAGGATAAAGAACAAAGTACTCTTGCTTTGTTTCTCAATTGCAATGGATGTGAAAGGCAATCTGTGCCTGCTCGGAGAACCTGTGAAGTCAAATGCAGTAAAGTAACTCACAGGTTATCTAAAACCAAACGAAACACAAAAGGAAAAGTTACTTTTAAGTCAAGCATTTAGAGTTAACTGCACAGAAGGGAGACGGATGGGGCTTTCAGCAACCTGGTCTAAAGGGAGCTGCCCCTGACTACAGCAGGGAGTTGGAACTGGATGATCTTAAGGGTCTCTTCCAACTCAAACTGTACTGTGATTCTGTGATATGGTATCAGCATACTGAACAGAGAGAACGCAAGAAATAGTGCCAGATGCTTCACTCATCAGCACTGTTGCCTAAACAGAGCTGGAACCTCTGGAGAAGAAAACATAGCATGCATTTTTATGCAACAACTTTCATTATAGTGAGAGTCACTGGTAAACATCAATACAAACACAAAACATGTTTAGACAATGCCAGAAGTCCATGCTTTCAGCAGTATCTGCAAGAGATTTTTTCCACATATAGAAACCAACATCACTGTCTGTCACCCTAGAAGACTAGTACACAATGTGACTGTTTTCATTTCCAATAATCATGTGAAATCCATCCCCATTCAACCAGAAGCTGGCAAGATAAGAAATACAACCCTGGTAATTGCAGGCCCATCAGTCTCACTTTACTGACTAGAGAAATTCTGAAGAGCGTTCTGTTGAGTTACTGAAAAATATATGAAAGACAAAGCAGTCGTTGGTCACAGGCCATCAGGGAAGACCTCACTGCAAGCTACAGCTTCACCAAGAGGGTAATTGGGCACTGGATTATACTCTGCAGGCAGTGCTCAAAGCACCAAGCTGTTGGAGTTCAAGGAACATCTGGACAGTGCTCCCAGACACAGGGTTTGGGTTTTGAGTGCTCCTGACTGGAGCCAGGAGCTGAACTCAAAACTTCTTATGGGGCTCTTTCCAATTCAGGATATTCTGTGAATGTCTGTGTAAGGGTGAACTGTACAGTTTTATCCAGTCACAGCGCAAGGCCTGGAGCCATTCCACCATCCACTGAATAATTCTGCATTGCTCCTGGGACCTTGCTCTTCAGAACTTCCTGTGCCAATCAATAAGGTGAGTCTGACTGCCACATCGCTTCCCAGGTCTTTTAGCCATGCTTTAAAAAAAGAGCTGTGCTTCCACTTCTCTACTCAGTGGAACTTTACCAGACAACCACAACTTCTCAAACACAAAGGACAGTGGCTTAATAGATTCTCTCAGCAGCTCCCTCAGGACCCTCAGAGGCATCTCATCAGCTCTCACAGGCTCATTCCTTGGGCCACAGATGAAAACTCAACAATTATCACAACAAATGTCTCTTTCAGATTCATAAAGGTTGGTGATCTTGTATTAGTACGGCGCATGAAGAAATATTTGTGAAGTGAGAGCTGTCAGTGACACTAAGAAGAGATGCGAAGACTCAGCAGAGAGCCTGTAACTCTTTATATCTACTGTGAAGGTTGCCTGGTTCAAACGCAGCTCATCAGCTCCAAGGCCTAGCTCAATACTGTGTCTTACAGCTTCCCATTACCTATTAACTATCCATTTATACCTTTAATACTGAGTTTATTTTTTGGAAGATTTATATGTTCTTTTGTATTTACACAAAAATATGCATTTTTCACATATTAAATACAGTTCTGACATACTGTGAATTTGCTCTTTCAACATGCTGAGATTGAGACCGATTTGCTCCACATGAAGCCCATAGAAAGATTGTCCAAAACCTTTTCTGAGTGTCACCACAACAGACATTAAAACTTATCAAAGCAATACTTGGACAACATTTGCTTCTAAACTGCTTTTGCTACATAAACTGCTTTTTTTTATTTATTTCAGAGTTCTGACATATGCTGAAACAACAGATGTGGTTATTTTATGTATGGTTGAAAAGTCATGATGTTAAAGCCATGAGGACCAAGCCACAGATGCAGAAACAACAGGGGGAGCCACCATTGTAACTATTATTTCTAGCATGAAATGGCCAAGAACCAACAGCTGAAACTAACTGCAGCTTCACCATCTGCTATTGAAACAGCCACCAAAACAGGCAGCTAAACTCACTGGTAATTTTGCTTGCCACTTCTCATCGCTGACCATTCATTCCTGCCCCTTTTCCAGCTGTGTCTGTTCACACAGCTCTGCTCTGAACCAGATCTCGGTACCAGCCCTGCACAAGACTGGCGTTGCTGCAGGTTCTGCAGTTGGTTCCCTGCACAGCTGTACAGAGACCAGGCCAGCACTAGAGGCCAGCACTGCAGCCATGCCAGCTGGCACCAAAGCAGGAAGTGACTGCTTGTTTCAGCAGCTCTGCCATTTTATGCCAGCTTAAAATTGCTGCGAAACTACAGCAAACTAGAAGCCAGACATACCCAGGTTAGAAATGCAAACAGTACAACGAAGAAGAAAGCACAGAAAGCAAACACAAATCATTCAACCTTCATTTTTCAGGAACTTTAAAATAAGACTGCGTGCCTTTCTGAAGAAGTTTTTCAACAAATGCCTGCTCATTTTTTAGTCAATCACAAACTACGAAGCTCAAAGCAGGGGTAGCCGTCACACATAATGACCCACAACACCAGATGTCAGACTGACTGATTCAACAGATCCTTCCTTCCGCCTTACATCTTTGAATGCATGCCTGCCTCAGTTCTCTCCCTGGTTGGCAGATCTGCACGCCTTTAGCAGTTGGAAGCAACCGAGTCAAATTTAATGATATTCCTGTCTGAATACAGTTAGGGGTTGAACCTGATATCTTCATACAGGAGCAAGTTCTAACACTTGATCTTGAATTCATACCTTGTTACAAAGGAAGCAGCAGAGGTCCCACATGTTCCTGTTACTAAGCTAGCAGTGATGAGGGAGAAAGAGCTACATTGTGCCAGAACCGGTTACCAACCTCCTCAAAACTCTCAGCTGTGAACACAGTGAGAGATAATTTTGCTTGCCACAAGCAGACAGCTTCAGTGAGTAAGAATCCTCATGTACAGCAGCAGTAAGTAGGAGGGTCAAATCAGAACTCTTGGCTTTCAGTTCAAGAGAACCTTCCTTCATGTTTTAGAGATACATGCAACTGCTGAGTTACCGAGAAGACCTCATTTAAAACAATTTTGAAATAAGGAAGCTTTACATATCTAAACCTATATACTCTGTAAGGCCAAGAAAGATGGAAGACATGATAGAGGGCATGGCAATAAAGAGTGCTGCCTGCAGCCAAATGCCCATGTAATACTTCAGTCTCTCTCAGTCACAGCTATACACACACACTACCTTGGGGAAAAAAAGAAAACAAAACACTCAGGGTATGTAGGAGTCTATTTCTAGTGCTGCCAACCTCCGCCAAAATTCTATTATTCATTTTAAAATAAAGATTACACTCACTGAAGCACAGGATAGTTACATTACACAGCAATACCTGCCAGGAAAGTAGAAATGGAGCAAGAAGGAACAGAGCAAGACATCAGCATTCTTTTACATTCTCTTCCCCTTGCTTCCTGTACAACCAGCTCCCTGAAGCAAAGTGGAATCAATCAGCACTAGTGACTAATTGTACATTTAAATCCAACGCAGAGACACAACATGGTTGAAGCAGCGAGGTCAGGGCAGGCAGCAGAGAGAAGGACTATCAATATACAGGATGTGAAAGAACTGTTGGAGGACAAAAGGTGGTCACCTATTACACTAAACTCACGTTTGGCATTACGTACTTTGAAAGCCAACAAGAATATACTGTAAATGAAGACGTCACACAAGCACCTCAACCAAGCGTCTTAACCATCAAGAGTCTTTAAAGGCCCTGTGCACACTGTACAAATTCACATCCTTTGCTCTACATTTGCTCTTTCAAGTGGTTCAGTTGTGGGACTTGAGACAAGCAGCTGAGCACAATGCTTGTACCTTACACTGGAGGTAAACCAGGACAGCACCAAAACCCACTGGTGTTCTCCTCCTTCTGTTCTTGGCATTGTTTGACAACAGTAGATCATAAAGCATTGAAAAGTTTCTCCTTTAGAATACAAAATAAGAAAAAACATTTTACTCATATGCAATAATTACCCGGGATTACTAACCTGTAAAGGAAACACTGACACCAGCAACCAAAGGACAATGAGAAGAATTCTTTTACTGTTTAAGTTATGATGCTGACTGCACTTGTTGGGGCCAAGTGGAATTCTTCTCATGTAATAGGCTAATTCATCAAGGGCTGATTTAAACAAGACAACAACATAAACTGAACTATTCACAGCATAGGCTGGTTTGGTTGTGTGATCAACAAAAGCTAAAACTAACTTGGGGATCACAGTGCTGCTGCAACACCGCTGTTATTAGAGAATAAACACATAAGAGATCAGAGGCATACGTTAACCTCAAAGCCAGTATAACACTGTTCAGGTACCAGCCACATAGTGAAAGGATTCCTGTTACATCAGTGCTGATGAATGGCAGTGATGACAGCAGTGCAAGAACTGTAAAGTCAATCAGCCTGTGTACTACCCTGTTCGTTGCCCAAAAACGCAAATGGTCAAGGATGGATGTACCTAAAAAAATAAGACACACATTCTTACGGATTACAGTAATACCCTGACTTCGTTAGTCATAAAGAATTTGCCCTCTCAAATGACTGAAAATATATCAAATTCCTTCAGCCTTCCCTTTGCTGAATGATAATTACAGACCTGAATCAATTCCCTGAGAAAAAAAATAACGTATCACTTCTAACCACAACTAAGGCATAAGAATTGCTAGATCTACTCTTGCAAATCCATGTCTGCTGACAATACAAAGCTGGGAGGAGTGGCTGACACACCTGAGCACTGTGCTGCCATTTAGCAAGACTGAACATACTAGAGAGTTGAGCAGAGAGGAGCCTGATGAACTTCAACAAGAACAAGTGTAGATTCCTACACCTGAGGAGGAATAACAGCACACATCAGTACAGGTCAGGGACTGACCTGCTGGAGAGGAGCTCTGCTGAGAAGGAGCTGGGCATCCTGCCCTTCTCAGGAAGGACAGGATCCTGTCCATGAGCCAGCAGTGCGGCCTTGTTGCCAAGGCCAATGGCACCCTGGGATGTATTCAGAAGAGCATGGCCATCAGGGCGAGGGAGGGAATTCTCCCCCTCTACAAGATGATGAGGGGTCTGGAGCATCTCCCATACGTGGAAAGGCTGAGAGACCTGGGACTGTTCAGTCTGCAGAAGACAGAGAGGAGCCCATCACTGTTTAAACATACCTAAAGCACGGGAGTCAGACGGAAGAGGTCAGGCTCTTTCCAGTGGCATGCAACCACGTTTGAGAAATTCTATGCAAAACCATGTCGTTAAATACTCAAAAAATTGTTTCAAATCAATTCCGTCCTCCTTTATGAGAAAACAGATCTCTTTGCATCCTTCACAATTTCCAGCACAACCTGAAGATTCAGCTTGATGACTATTAATTTAAAAATCAGCAAAGTGAAATCCATGCTGAAAAATGCAGAGATAAAACTATTTTTGAAGGGAAGTACAAAAACTAACAAATTTAAAAACCCACCATAGTAGTCATGACAACCCCATTCCGTTTCCTTCTGCTCGCCCATTTCATCAGGATGATACCGAAAATAATCCACAGTAATTAAACTATTGGCAAAAGAGACCTACTGGTGCAGAAAATAACTCTTAAAGAACCAACATCACCAAGAAGCAACTCAATCCTTGGGTGCAGCCAGAGCACTCCCCTAGCTCAAGCCTCACCAAACCAGAGAAGTGACACCAGTTCTGATGACAAATAGCTAACGAATCACACCTTGCACTGAAGAGCTGCATAGATTTGTTTTTCATTTCATTTGCTTACCATCTCAGATGTCTGAAGCACAAGGAGTAATCTGCTGCATGTTTTAATTAGAGACACAAGGCTTTAACCAAAAGAACAGTTATTCTACAAATCTCATCTGCTATGACTGGCTTAGAACTCTCTTTCAGTATGGCTAATTAAAAAGATTCATCACAAGATCTAATGCCAATCCTTTTGGTATTCTTGTAAGTGTAATTTACTGAAGATCACGCACATTGCACCTCTGCTGCATACACTGTTACTATCACAAGTTACAGGCTTCTCCCAAAAAACTCTGCATCTTGACAGTTGAAAACCACAGTCCTTAACACTTTATTCTGCATGTATCCCACACAAATTGGTCTTGCTTGTTATACACATTTGTATGGAGAATTCTGCTAGCTTTCCTCTCCAGCAAGTATGGTTACATTTACAAAAAAGAAAGTGGGAATAATCCCAATTGCAGAGCATAGACAAGAGTTGTTTCTGAAGCTTTCCGAAGGCCTCCATTTCTCTCTACTCACCCAACATAAAACGCAAGTAACTGAACAGGCAGCTAAAACTTACACCTCGGTGCAAGCATTAAAAGAGCAAGACCCTATCCAGTAACTTCAGCAGACATTTACAAATGTAATAAGAAAGCTTAGCTAGATACACATTCACTTCACTAACGCAATTCAACTCTTCTCTCCATTATTTCAACAGTGGATGGCAGTTCCAGAGACGGCAGAATAATTTGGAAACATCAGGAATGCAGTCCCATAACTCAGCATCTCTTTAATCAATCCATATGAATAGTGTAAGACTAGCAGCTAACTGCATTACAGAATTTGATTACAATAACAGAACAAAACCTGTCAATATTATCATCTTTGAGATTTTAAAAGGTGATGAAGGCAGACACACAGACAGAATGCTGTGTATTTAGAGTTTAATGGAACAGATTTTTCTGGTCCAACACACTCTCCTGTTCAATTCACACAAACTGAGAGAAATCCAAGATGAACACGCAGTAGAAAAACAAGAAGTGTGATAATATTTCTCCATTCTGCCCATTTTCTCTGCAAAAGCCTGTTTTAGCACATATCCATTCTGAAGGACAGAAGACCCTGGATTCTACAGAACTCCACTGAAAAACACCACGACACACTGATAGAAATTGAGATTTCTCATGAAGCATCACAATCAAAGCCCGCTTATCACCCCGGATTGTATTTATCTCACTTCTGAACAATATAGGTGCCCACATGTAAACCAGCTGTCTAGGTTACCCCATAAGTAACGGGGATCAAATGAAAGGCAGGATGGTCATCCTGAAGCATTCTAAAGTTACAAAGCTTAGCTATGCAAGTAGGTAACCATATCGTGGAAGGAGCTCATCCAAAAGTTTACCCCTTCATTCTTTAACATTTTTTTCTTGTAGCTCAAATATATTTATGTGGTTACACACAAAAAGATAACACGTTGGGGAAACACACAATGCTGTGAGAATGCAGTACCCCATACGACTCTTGTAAATATTTTATCACTTATATTCAAGTTCCTTCAATTTTACACAAAGTAACTCCAACTCCAGTGGTTTCTTACACAAAGAATCATAAACAACACGTTGCTGAATATTTGAGCCACAGAGACAAAGAAATCCCACGCTGATCTGATACACACCCTACTAACCTTCATCTGCTATCTAGGAAGGGTCTGACTTCTCAACTGAGCTATCAAGTCTGATCTCAGCACGCCCATTGAAACTTCATAGCCTGTCATTCCTGTTAGTGATATAACAGCTTCAAATATTCCACAGAAAAGAAAAATACCCCGAACTATTCCAGAAATAGCACACTTCTATTCCTGTTTTAGGTATATTTATGTCAGCCACCATCCTCTTCCAAGAAATCTCAAGACATCTTTTGAAACAGAGGCATAATTCCATTAAACTGTTGGCAGTACTGTGATTAAAAGCAAACTGCCAGAGCTTCACCATTAGTGGCCAGCAGTTCTAAAAGACAACTCCTTGGTAAAGCTCTCTGTGGGAAAACAAGCGCTTGACTTTCACACCCAGAAGAGACTCACAGAATGGCTTGGGTTGGAAGGGACCTCAAGGACCATTAAGCTCCAACCCGCCCTGCTGCAGGCAGGGCTGCCTATTTTTACATCAAAACTGTGTTTAAAACTAACAATGACTGTGAAATATAAAGAACATTTTGACCCATAGGCACCCAATTCCCACGCATGCTTTTGTAACACACAGGATGGAGCGCTCTGGTCATCCCTTTGTTCTCCCTCTTTTCCTCTACTGTTCCCACTTAAAACTGAGGAACATGACAGGATTGGTACGACCGCATTCAAGAGACTGGCACCAGCTAAAGCAAGTCAACAGAAACAAGGCCCTAAAAATGGCTTCTGCAGATGCTGCGTACAAAACATCTACAGACACACTCACACGCTTTGCACAAGTTGCTGAAGACAAATCATGTCGATAAAGGAAGACTTTCTACACGTCAGTTCAACCACTTTTCATCTTCAATAAACTACGCTTGGTAACAACATCACTCATTTCTCATAAGACATTTAAAAACTAAGTACACAAATACCCTACTGCAAACCCAAAGACCAATGCATAACCTTTGATCTTCCTATCAGAACTGAACATCAGATTGACTCAAGTAAAGCCGGTGCCTACAGAAGAATATTTATTTCTTTTCTCCAACTCCAACCTGCTTATGACTAGGCTGACAGCACAGACACTGTTTGGTACTGTAATTGGTTTGTTACAACAAACCTCTTTGGTCAAAGCACAACGATGTGCCAACAACTACACAACGCACAGCCTGTTGTCGTTACCCATCTCATCCCAATGCAGTTACCATCTGTAACACACAATACCAGAAACTTCATTTATTCTTAGAACCTTTGAGAAGATAAAATATGCCCTAGAAATTTGATCCGAACTGCACAGAACTGCTCTGCCTAATGGGGTTACACTAACAGACACCAGCAGTAAGAGGGAAGCCACATCAAACCCTGCACCAGTCTGGTACCACAGTCCAATTCAGTTCACCTTCACCACAGACACGATGCTGCTAACTGGCAATCCTCTGATGGAAAGAGTTTCCCAATAATGCTGCAAGCGTTCCCAGACTTCTACACAAAAGTACCAAAACTAACTGATTATTTATGGAAACGATACCATAAAAATCCCTTTATCTCTGAAGACAAAAAAATCCGTTGTTTTTTTTCCCTTGATCTTCTGATTAAAAAAGAATGCTCACTGCACACTCCATCTATTCTCAGAAAAACCTGCAACTATTTCAGAGGAACATTCTGGTTTTGGTGGCCAGCTTGAGAAAAGCCAATACACACTGACCTGCTGTTTCAGCGCCTCTCAGCCTACGCCTCATCTCAATGAAGAACGCTTTTCTCCAGTTCCTAATATTCTTTGGCTCCAACACCGAATGGAGAAGTCTGCTTCATACTTTATTTACTCTTTGCAACACCTCATAGGCTGCAAAGTGCAAGTCTAGCAGATCTGATGTAGTAAGAGTCTAAAAGCTGCAAAAATTAGAATTTCACATCTGACTGCACTCCTAGTGATGAATGCATAGAGTATCCTAATGCGCTGCATTATAAAAACTAATACAGTACTACTGCCATCTGCATTGCTTCATAATAAAGAATGTGCCCACCAGCCTGGTTTCCTGCTTTAACCTCTTGCTCTCTTCTGCCTTCTCTGCTCTGACCCTTCTTCCAAGCCCGCATCAGTTGCCAATCTGTGAGCCTCTCAGCTGAAGTGATGTGACATTCTTCAATTTGATGTTACTCACAAAACAGGATTTCTGTATTGATCTGTTCTGGTAACTCTCTCCAAATCTGAATAATTATCTGAAATGTAAATCCTTGAATGGGTTCCAAAAAACCCACGTTCAGTCAAAGGTTAAAAACTACTACACTGTTAAACAAAAACCTAAACAAACAAAGCCATGTAATTCAGTGTAATGCAGCAAGCTATTTCCTTTCTAATTTGAAGGATGTGGAAAAAAAACAACTTGCTTTGCTACCAACATAATACTGCACTTTGAGAATACACACTGTTATACTATAATTGCTCACTTTGTAAGTACTCTGGGAGAATAAGAACTATACTGAAGAGTTAATTCATTCTAAAAGCAGCTCACCTCATTCAGTTAGCCCAATGCAACTCTTCAGGATACACCATTTTCACTCAACTTTTGGCAAAAAGCAGTACAGAACTTTTGAGCATTTTCAATTCATGAAGTCTTGCGGCCTGGTCCTCACTCTCCCCATTAAGATTAAATGGACCTTAAGTCTTTGCTCTGGTTAGATAAATCCTTAATAGGAGCCTGTAGCAGTTAGATCAATACAATGGGAAAGGCATTACAACAAAGGTGCGACAACAAAAAGACTGGCATGATAGAGAGATGCTACAAAGGAAGGCAAGAAAATTGCTCACCCATATCAGAAGATTCTAGATTTGCTGGGGAAAGCTTCACCAAGAAGGGCTCCAGAAAAAGATCCTTCTTCAGTGGCAGTCAGCCCTTAAATGAGGTCTAAGAGAGGTGAAGCCAGGCTCCACCCCTTCCAGTCACAGCTGAATTGCCTTCACCTGTGCTCCCAGGGCTGACCGGCTCCTTTCCCCAGGTGCTCAATCAGTGGGTCACACTGAACTCAGCAGCTCCCATGCAGGGCCGCATCTCCACCTTCAAGGCCTAACATTTTGTTTCCAAAATTGCAACCAGAACAAAAATGCTACAGATCTCTAATGAGGTAAGTAATATTATGCAGTTTCCACTTTTACTTCACTTGTTATTTATAATATCCTGGATTAGTTTTAGAGCAGGATCTTAAAAACAGAAATCCTACAGACAGCATGAGAAGGCTGGACAGGTAAAACCAGATGTCACCTGATGCGGAAGAGTTGCCTTGATGAACCTGTAATTCAATTCACATTATAAAGATGCACGTGGTCCAGGGGGCAAAAGCCACAGATCTGCACGGTGCCCAGTCCTATCCACAGAGCCAGCACACATAACAAATGGAAGCCAGCTGTGCTCCTGCTTTTTGACCATTAAGAGCCTGAAGCAGCACACCAGGATTTCGTGGTACAAAAGAAGACTGATTCCCACAATAAAATAATGAAGTCAACTAGCTGGGAGAGTAGAAATGGATGGACAAAAATGTTGTTAGCAAGAAAATAGAACAAGCTCTGTTCAGAATCAGAGCAATACTTGAAGAACCACAAATGCATGAAAACAAATTATGATTAACACAGAATGAGCAAGAAGCAAACAGGTTTATTTAAGCACAAGTTTCAGTAAAGCATCCATGCAACAGTCCCAGACCTCAGTGTTCCTGCAGGCAGAGTGCTTGTGTTGCTGAGCCTTACAAAACTCAGCAATAGAAACCAGCTGCAATACTGAGGAAAATGTCTCAAAGCAAATTAAGTACATGAATCCAGAGATGTGAAACTGTATTAATTCCATAAATAACACTTCTTTCTCAAAACTCTGTTCTGTTCTAACCAGACTTAGTGGGTCATAACAATCCAGAACTACCTAAAACTGGGCTGTGCTCCTATTTGCAATACCAGGTATTATTCCAGAAGAGTCGGTTGGCATATTTTCACTTTATGTAACAAAGCAACTCTTACAGAAGTCACAATGAATTTCATGCACTGGCAGCCTGCAAGATTATATTCTGTGTAACTGTAGCACATTGTACTTATTAATAATCTGTCTTACTTTCTTTTTCTCTCCATCTGGTGTTATTTCCATGAATCTTTCACTAATTTTAAGTTTGAAACTATTTTTCATTTTCTCATGCCATTTTATTTAAAGCATATGCTTCAGTTATCATCTTTGTCTGCATGTGTGATATCAATAACGATCCTATACGGAAAGAGTCAGATTCTGAAATCCTTATTAGGTAACAGCTTGCCTCAGCAACACGGGCACTCTACAGACTATTACATCAGTGAGCCTCATTTCCATGTTCCTTATCCCAGCACTGTACATCAGAATCTAAGTAAACATGCACAGACAACTAAAAGAAAAGCTATTTGCAAACACCGTGCGAGAGCACAAACAGGTTAAACATTAGCCGAGACGACGAGAAACGCTGCGCCAATTCCCAGCCAGTGCTCCATCTTACACAGCACCCTGCCCAGCAGAAGCACCCGTAACATAAAGAGGTGTTAGAAATTACTGCATAGACAACTGGACAATAACCAATAAAAAAAGCTCACTTCCACCTACATGTCATCAATTACTGCCTGGCATATGTGCACACGAAGCAGCATTGTGCTGATTCAATGACAAAGCACCGAGAGATTTCCAAATGTTCTCATACTCCTTTCTCTTCTGTTACACAACTCCCTACTCTGAGTAAAACAATACCTGAAGCCACAAATTACAAGTTATTCAGCCACCTTTCCCCATGTACTTTTCTGGATTTTATAAACTAGCATCAAACCAGTTAATACGAGGAGGTAAACAAGCAGCTCCTTGATGTCGTGGTCTGTGTGTCCTCCTAGTGATAGCTATCTGAAACTGCAGTGATGTGCTCTTCAGAGCCTTTCTGTTTAACTCTCAGTTTACTTCATTTTTTTCTTTATTGTTACGATTATTACAGCTCAGCATGACTGCAGCTCTTAATCCATATTATTACTCTTACCTAAGCAAAATCTCCACAAGTTCTACAAGTGCCTACGCAGTTAGGAACTCAGTGAAGTATTCCTAAGTAAAGATGTTAGTAAAGATGGTTAGTAATTATTCCACACCAAATTTAAAACTGAGAAAATTTCAGAGAAGCATACAGATACTGAAGATCACTTTGCAAAGTACTTCAGGCCTTCTTCCTATGTTTTAAGCAACACAGAAAACAAAGAATTTGATTCCAACCCAATTTTCAGTTAATTCTATGTGCCCAACTATCATCCCCAAAACTATGCATTTTAAGTATCAAAAAAACAGGGTGTTCTCTCCAATCCAGAAATCACTTAAGATTCTGGAATTCCAACTCCATTTCTACAAAGCAGATGTACACATGCTGGTGTGTATCACAACTTGAAGATTTAGGTCGCTTACACCAAACCCTCTTCTATCACAGGTCACTGCAGCTCATCCTCGTGGTCCTGAGCTTTTTCCCCAGTTGAGTGACTAGATCATATGCTGGACAGAGAATTGGTAGAACTCATTCAATTAAACACTCCCAGATTCCCCTTACAGGTGAATGACAACAAAGAGGAATGCAACAAATCCTGAAGAGGTCCACCTGGAGCTGTTATCTAACAATCAGGCACGTCGTTTCAGTCTAACCACACTGGTAACTCCTATCTGTTATTTATTTCTCAGAACTGATCAAAATCATGCACAAATCTGACAGTGCAGTGATTGCATTGTGATACCAGGACAGTAAATCAGCATCTCACATTAAGAGACACAAACTGAAACAAGTAAGGTGAAGTTAAGAGTCTAATATAAACCAAAAGCACGCTCCCACAGTTCTCATAACATCAGCACCTTCACATTAGGAGAGAAGTTTTTCAGTAATCAATCCCAAGATAAAGAACATACTGACACAGGCATTGCTTCCACTTCTCCACATCCATGAGAAAAGAGTGGGGAAAAGCATCAGCAGACACCAAACACGGTTATCTCAAGTCAACTTTAGTTCTTCATCCAACAGCAACTGAAGCCACACGAAGCTGAGGTCTGAAGGGTATTTTTAGAAATCTGCAAACTGATTCTGGTGAGCAGACAGCGTTTGGGAGATGTGAGATTTATGGTGGACAAGCTATTGACAAGTGCTAATAACCGATGAAATTACCATGAAATGGACAGGAATATCGCCAACAGGCAGCAAGGCCTGATGGAGACGTGGAGAATGACTTTATTGCTGCGATAAAACTGTGTGCTGATTGGCAAAAAAAATAAAAATAAAAATTATTGCAACCGTTCGTTTATTTTAGAAGCATTTGTATTTTAAGGCTCTCCCAATGCTATTACTTCTGTCAAGTTTAGCAAGTCTCAGTATTATCTCTGATGGTCATTAAACAAAATACCTCATCTGAATTGAACAAGTATATAATTAGCCACAAAACCAACTGCTGTTTTTCTTGCACCTTCAAACTGACATGAGGTTCTCCTTTCCACAGCAGAAGCTCTGTATGTTCATACATTTTAAAACTTCAGATCACTTACAGACCAAAGCACTTGTTCACAGAGCTGTTCTAGGTTCTCTTTACTCGGCTAGTATAGCTATTAGCCTTGCTTAGCAAAGTGAAGAAAGTTAAACAGGTGACCCATACACTGTATTTTGTATTCCCTTTAAAAATTATACATGTTTTCAGTAACTTGGTTTGTTGGTTGAAAAACAATTCTTCTAAACTACCCTGGAATTCTAATTCTTCCTAGAGCTCTTCATCTTCACACACACACTTACCTGCCACAGCTCATTTTATATTGCTCTCTTTTGACTGTACTTCAACATTTTGAAATGCATGGACTTCATTGAATTTTTTTTTTTTAAATCATAGAACATTATTGATTGTATCATCACAGAATAATAAAGCTTGGCTGCTCGCTTCCTTTCTCACACACACACATACATACATATATGCTTATCTCCTTTTATTGCCAAACCCTTGAAGTCTGATGAAATTTGGTTTCTTTTAAAAACTAAGCATTCAGAAATTCACTGACTGTATGAGAACCCTAAAAGAAAAACTGCAAGTAATTTCAACCACAGCACTGCACAGAAGTAACTGCCCCTTAGACAATCAGAACTGAACATGAAGATAATGTGCTGAATAGTTCTGCTAGTTCAGGTTTAGCTTAAGTTAGATGTAATCTGATTATTTGCCTGTGTGTGACTCACAACTCTACTAACGTTTGAGACTGTCAATACTGCTGCATGTCAGACTGCTTTAAGCTGTTCCTACTCTATCAGTGGTGATGGCTTTTTGCAACTATCTTTCTCTGCAGCACTCCAACACAGCTCGTGCCCTCCATCACAATGCACCCCATTCTGCAATAAGCAATGGAGCAGAAGCAAAAGTAAGGAGACAGGAGACAGTCAGAAGGAGAAGAGAAAACAAAACACAGCTGAGTTTTTCGAAGAAATACATTTTTAGATTTACCATGTAAAACAAAAGCTTTCAGGAAGTGGCTCATACAGGAAGCCAATGACCTCACAGCTTCTTATAAATAACACACTATCACAAAATGAAAGAGAGCAGTATTACTTGCTCCCTTTAACATTCACATTAATAGTTCAGTCAGTGCTTATCAGCTGTCAACAGCAAACTCCAGACAGAAGGAATCAGAATTTAGGAAGTTCAGAAAACACATCAATGCAATGTTTGTGTCACTTCAAGTAGTGAAGTGACCGTTAAATCTCTAGACTTCCTGATTTATTCTTTAATTCTGAATATTAAATGTCCATCGTTCAAAGCCCTAGCAGGAACAGGCACCCTTGATACCTAAACTAAACATGAAAGGTGTGTTCTCTAAAACCTGCCCTCATTCCTCCCCTTCCATTTCCTAAACTACCAGTCACCACTTCTTGGCCACCTTGTCAACGACATTGCAGCTCTTTTGATAAAAGTGCTGCTTCAATAGCATTTTTCTATATGGGTTCCCATCAAGGACCTTACATAAAGTGAGTCTTGCCAGAGAAGATATCAGAAGGTATTTCAGCATGAACTACATTTGATAAGCTGACTGTATTTTATTTTCTGTGTTGAACACTCAGTGTGAGCTTTTTTTCCCCAAGTCTTCTGAAGCCACCAGTACACACAGCTGTCCAGTTCTAAGCTGTCCAAGTTTTGTTACTGTTTAAAAAAGAAAACAGCAATCTGGATTAAGTGCAGTAGTTCAGCTATTTCGATATATACATTTCTTTATGAAAAACATTAACACCACAACTCTGGTACAGCTTAAAAAAAAGAACTCTTGAAAGCTTTTGGAGCACACCACGTGATCTGTACTTCAGTGCTTTAGCACCTTTCACTTTTATAACTACCTCAGTTTCTAAACCCTTACATTCACCAGCCATCCAGCCTTCTCTCCCCATTTTATAAAATGAATGAACTTAAGTGCTACCACCTTTAAGGAGAGCTTTGCTTCCCCTTTCTATTTCACTGTTTGAATGACCGAAGAACCTTTTGGTATTTAACCCTTGTCTTAGCAGGGCTTACTGGTTCCACTTCAGTCACCTCCCCACTCCTTATGTTCTTCTTTAACACATTTGTCCACACAACTGGATCAAAAGTACTCTCACTCAATTAGTACAGAAAGCAAAACAATATTACATCAACTACTTTACCACTGATTTAAGGAAATGAGCAGATTTTCTGTCTGGTTTCCTTCACTGAGTTCAGTAACTCAGAATGAGCTGAAATGCCTTCAGAAAAACTGGATCACACTGATTTTTATAAATCCACCAAGATGCTCTGAACATGTTTTAAATCCTGATCATTTTTTTTTTCCTCCTCCAAAACACCACTTTTCTGAAGACTTCTACACGTAACTGTTCTCTACTGATGGAAAGGTACAGACACTTAGAATTAAATACTAATCAGATCAGTTTAGGAATTAGAGTCTTGTTATGTTTTTTTCCTATTAGCAATCCTGGCATAAGATGAAGGAACATGGTGATGTCTGTCGATAAAACCACGTTACAGAAGGACAATCAGGATGCTGCCCAGAAAGAGCTGGATAACCTTAAGAACTTGAATAAAAGAAGAAATTCTATCACAGAAGATTCAACCATACTTCTGCCATAAACAGCTCTTCAATTCAGGAACCAGGAGGAAAAAGCTCAGCCCATTACAAAGTGACCATGGGTCATGAGACTGACCTACTGTGAGAGAAAGCAGGTGAGACCCAACTTAGAGCAGCCACTCATAGCGGGCTGGAGACTACACCTGATTACTGTGTGTGCCCTGTCTAACAAGAATGAAGACTCAAGCACCAACACAGAAGAACTTTTTGGTAGCAGAGATGGCAACAGAATGGTAACTATCGACCCCTCAAATGACAGCACAGCACTTACAGAACAGAAGAGATCCATCGGAAGGCTTTGTGGGTTGTTTATTTTTTAATAAGAGACAGAGCTGTGTGATCCCCAGCAGCGGTCTTAAGACTACAAACTACAATTTCTCAGCCAAGATCAGTAACAGCAGCCAAAGGATTCAATCTAGACCACAAGGAGAAAAGAGCAAAGAAGAGCACCAGCATAAATGACAGATGGAGAGAATGTGGTCGCTTGTTCCTGCTGCTTCCCAGCAACAACGGAAGACTGCCTGCATGAGCTTTCACTGTTATTCTCTGCTCCATCGGTGGTTTGTGTTCAACTGTTCAACAGCAGCAATCAGCTGAACGAAGCACAGAAGCACCTGCAGACTCCACGCTGGCCTCAGCTGGGAAATGACACAACAGCAGCAGCTCCAAAATGAACGACAGGACCACGAAGTTTCTGAGGCAGGAAATGGAGGACGATTCACGCAGCGTCAGCTGTAGAGCAGCAGCTAACAATTGCACGATGATTAAGAATAGTTTCTTAACCCGTGCTTCTGCTTTGATGAGCTATTCCAAGTGCACTGCACATCAAAGCCCAGCACAGCAAGCTAACTCACCACAGACTTCAGGCGTTCTGGAGGATATTAAGAGATGCCAAGGGACACTGTGTCCCATGCTGCTGTAAGTGAGGCAGTAGGCAAACTAAGGTGCAAATCTTTCCCAGATCTGAGCCAAATATGCAGATCAGACACAGTTTAGGATGATCAAAAGAAAGGGGAAGGGGCAGGGCTGGAAATCAGTGCTTAGAGCATAGAGTAGAAGCTATGTTTGCTTACCTGACCGAATAAGCAATATAGCTCCTAATCATAAAAGCACTGCAGGAATAAACATGAAGAATGAGGGCTGTGTAAAGCAAAAGCTGCTATTACTTAAAAAAGAGGAAAAAAAAGGGTACGATGACAGCCTTAAAAACTTACGTCAGTAATTGGAAAAAAAGGTTCTACCCATCACAGCAACTTGGGTTTGAAGTCTTCCAGTTTAATCAAAGAATTAAAAAACTGCACTTACAGAAAAGTTTCATTAGTTTAAAATTATAGCCATTAAAGTGCACCAGGCCTCATACACCAACTGACAAGGGTGAAAGCCTAGGAAGCCTTTTATTTTTTTGGCACCAACATGCTTGCTACAAATTCCCAGTGATTCTGCAGTTACATCACAAATGCTGTCAGCATTACGTATCTTAGACCAGAAATTCAATATTTCAAAGCAATAATAATTATCAAGTACTGAAGAAGCAATAAATAAAATCGACCCAATTGAAAATTCTGTAATCTGAAGTGACCCCTCCAGCAATAAAAGCAGAACGGATAAAACTGAACCATGATCATTCATTAAAAGTCTTTTTGCTCCACCTTCTCCTAAGCAGGTATTTCCTGACTGTGACAAGAAACGTCTTTGAGAAAACAGAAAACTACATTCAGTGGTGTACAAAAGAAAGGAAATGATCACCAGCTATTAACGTAGTACGTAAATAAGAGCAAGCATGCACTGACAACACTGCTTTTTTCTTTTAAATATACAGAATCCCAACTATCAGTAATATCATTGCTATGGTACTGCGCTCGTTTCCTCATTAAGGTCCACACCACTGCTCCTGAGTAAGTGAAGGCACCTCTAGAAGCCAACTGCCTACCATGTTATGTGCAGCTCTGAAGCCTAAATGTTAACATTCACACATGCTGTAGGGAAAAATAACCCCACTGTGGCCCTGACTTAAAGAAGTAATAGTAAGACTGGTAGTTTTACAGGCACATAGCATAGAAAGATGTATTTGGAAACAAGCAGTCCTAGGGGGAATTTCTACACTGGTATTTGAGTCAAACTTGTATACTCCAAATCACGATCATTCAAGGGCAGAAGAAACCCTGCAAGAAGCATATTAACCATAAGAGCCATTAACCAATTAACTATAGTTACAAATGAACAGAAATGACTCACGTAAAAAGAAACAAATCATTTCCAGCATTTGAACCAGAGGAGTGCTGGACCACATCACTTCATGGTAAAACACAAGAATGGATTTTTAAATATTTGAAGATATGCTCATCAAAAGCCAGTGTTATCCCAGGCCAACAAATTAATCTTGTGATAGCACAGTGACATACCTTCTCATGAAATCTATATTTAAGATTCCAGATTTATTCCTGCACTAACTTCTGTACCGAAACCTCAAGCACTTGACATCTCTCAAATTAATCCCTACATCAATTCAATGGAATTCAGCAAGAGGCTGTATGCCTGCTGCTTCATTTAAACAGTCAATTCAAATACCAGCACTTGTAAGAAGGAGAAGTAAATGAACACGTAACGTGACCAAATGTGAGAATCATGGAAGCTCCGAGCAAAACCTGAATGCAGAGGAATACAGGCTGGCAAAGTCAAGTGAAGTGGTTCAGGCACCACCATCCTCTCACACAGCTGAGCAAGGGATGGGATGCTTTCCTGAGCTGATGTACTGCTCTCTTCCCAACCCTAAAAATGGATAATATATTACAATACAGTGACAGCGGGCTTCATCCCAAGAAGGAAGCTTCCACCCTGGAAGCATTCAAGGCCAGGCTGGATGGGGCTGTGAGCACCCTGCTCCACTGAGAGGTGCCCCTGCCTACAGCAGGAGATGGAGAAAGGTCCCTTCCAACCCAAACCATTCTATAAGAAAGCTGTCTATGCTACAGTACAAGACATGGAAAATGAATTAATGAAACAGCTTATAAAATTCTTATTATACATCCCTTAAGTTAGCTAAGTGCATGATAGTATGTACAAGGCACATGAATTAATAACCATCAGATCAGATACAGAAGAATTACATGAAAGGTTCAAATATGATTTTTATGTACAGAGTAAACACTTTTGTTTAACAACTCATATTGAAGTTCACTAAAAATAGAACCTCACCTGTTCTGGCCTCCCTGCACTGGTCATCCCTCTGCTCACAGCCTCTGATTTCTAATCACAGCCTGTGATTTCTAATCTTATCTAGTCTGGATTTTTGTGCCTCTATGCCTGAACATCTCTTTTCAGGAACAGCTGAGTTCAGGCAGTGCTCACTTGATGACTCCCTCACTGTGCCCTCCTTGCTGCCAACTCGATTTTACTGTATCAAACAAGCCCTACCAGCCACAGCCAACTTCCTCACTGGGACATCTCAAGCTAGTTCAAGCTGATCCCTTTTCCAGCAGTGCTGGCAGTCAACACTGGAACGACTCCTCTGCAGCCCCAACTTCTTATTTACAATGCTTACAGGAGATGAAGAACATAGCAGCAGAACTGCAAAATATAAGCAACTTGAATCCTGAGCTATCCACAGAGCTGGTTAACATAATGTAATACTTAAATATGCTCTTATAAACCACAGGAGAGCACAGATGATACTATTAATACAAATACTACTTAACAGAATTCTTTAGAGTCCCAGAGCACAGAAGTAGAGGGGTCAGCTGAATACCAATTAGTTGAGAAAACGTCTTTATATCTTTACTCATTTTAAAGTGAGATAACGATGGTAGGAAAACAAGTTCTGAATTCAGTTCTATAAGAGACGTTACTGGAAAGTCTGTCTTAAAAGCAAGCACTCCACAAAGTTCCATTCATCTACTGCAAGCAGTGCAGATGAAGCCACTCATTTACAGAGAAGTCAAGTTAAGTGAGAAATGGGATATTCATTTATTTTTAAAAAAATTTAACGTTAAGAATCAAAAGAGTTGCCAGCCATAGGAGGATCTCCTTAAGCATCACTAAGAAGGTAAGATGAGTTTGCGTTCATCTTCATGTCTTCTGCCTCCTGACAGCAACAGACAAGAGCAGAAAACAGACACTACTGAAAGCATACATCACTGAATGCAGCTGAATGCTGTTGTAAGGCAAACTGAAGTGAGCACCATGGGGCCTCACATCACAGCAAGGACGGGGCAGGAGAATCCCAATGATGCCCTTCCTTGCTCAGTTTCCTACTCTTCTCTTTAAACTTCCAGAACCACAAAGGTAATGCAACACTCAGGAAACAGGCAAAGTCCGCTTTTGCTGCAAGAAAGGCAGAGAAACAACTGAAATAAAAAAAAAAAAAAGAATAGAATCATAAATACCACCTGCAGGAAGAAGATAGACTTATTCACCTTTCTTTTTTTTGTTTTGTTTGCTTTCTGCCAGGCAGTAGCAGAATGAAGGCAGACACCAGCAGCAGCTACAAAGGAACAGACAGAATAAACCTGAAGGGAATGGGAATCACCACAACTTCTTCTGAAATCCTCACGCGTTTCTGCCCTTGTTATTAAAAAGAACAATGAACTGTTAACAATATTGGCTAAGGTCTTTGCAAAGATTTATGATCACAAGTTAAAATGAAATAAACCATGCATAATCTACCCAAATAAACTGTGCAGAGAAGCCAGTAACATCAGACGTATACAAATAATTAGACACAGCTACAGAAGAGGATGTATCTGCAAGTCTCAGGGAGGGCTTCCAGTTTAAACAGGTTGGAAAATATTCTCTGAAGTAGCAGAGTAAGAAAAAAAGCTACAGTCCCTGTCTATTAGAAATGTTACGTGCATCACAAACCTGTTCTTTGAAAATAGACCTCGTACACTGCAGGTAAATACATTATTTTTGTGGTAATGGATTTTGTTACAAACTGCCAGAAGATGCAATCACTGCTTTAATCAGCCAACAGCGTGGGGAACAAAATTAAACCTGCTCATGATAATAGGAGTACTTTGTCATTTCTAAGGAAAACATGAACGGAAGGTACAAATACAGCGAGGTACATCCCACAGAGACTGTGACTAAACTGATACCAGAGGTGGCAAAATTGCATTCATATTATTTATCTGACCTAGGAACTATGAGAATAACACTACATGAACATTCTCAGAAGTAACTTTACCCACGGGAACACAAAGTTACAGGAAAAGACTAAAAAAAAAGTTTGGTTTTGAAACCAGTGGTCTTCAAACTACAGAGGCATGCAATACATCCTGAAGAGGGGAGAGGGCATGAAAAAAAATTAATTGCTGGTCCAGAACAAAATAAAGGCCATGAAAGCAGTTAACTGCTATCCACAGATGCAGCATATGCAAAACACAAGGGAGAGACAGAGGTATTGACATTAACGGCCACTATTTGCACAACAAAAAAGAAAATGGATGCATGCCGATTGCCACTTACAAACTTGCATTTACTGGGGAATTGAGTCTTATATTTCTAAGCACCAGTGATATCAAACACAGCCTTTTGAGAGGACCAGGGACAGTTTCAATTCGGAGCCTGAAAACTGAGTCGTAACACATGCCCATGTGCAATATGGGACTGAACCCAGTCATCCAGGCTGCTCCTCTTTTTCATGTATGTCCTTAGAGAGATCCTTCTGCCACCATAATGTTAAGGGCCCAGGCAAAGCAATCAAACACCCCTACCAACATTTTTTTTCTTCTGTATCACACAGTTTTGATTTCCAGTATCACTGCTTATAGGTGCCACTTGTTACCAAAACAATACTTCTTTAAAATGACTGGAATTGGATCGGTTCAATTTACAATCCATGGTTAATCCTCCCTGATCATCATCTCTGACTTTTTCTTTCCAATGCTCTGCAAAGACTTCCTCATGAATGTCAGTAATTCTGTTAGAGAACAGAGGCTCTCACTGACGTAGGATAGCTGAACTCTGTCTTCATTATGTCCCTTTAACCTCAACACCACTCGCACATGAAAACTCCAGTTTCTGGAGGAGAACAAAGCAAGAATTTTCCTAAGCTGCAAAATAATAAAAAAAAAAAATGTACTATGCTATCCTATAGGCTTATCAAAACCAGCAGATACATTCCGTGCTAGTGAAACCACACATTAAGTCAGTCAGATCTCACTTCTGAAACATGCTGTACAAATGCTATTCAAAGCTAGGTGTCTTTTAAATTCAAAGCATTGATTTATTTGTCAGAGCTGTTCCATAGGTACCTCTGGATTAGCAAAACCTAACAGGGCTAACCACCTACACATTAAAACCACAGTATTTTTTTTTTTTTTTTTTCCTTCTCTGGGAAGGGCACACGACTTTTTTAAGCTAACAGAGTTAGCTGTGGTTGTAGATGACAGTTTTTAGAGAACTAGCAGGTCCCATGACACTGGATCTGCCGTTCTGGCTTCTGTTTATACAGACAACTACAGGCTTCACTGAACAGATGCCCATGGACATAGGTAAGAAGGAAAGAATACCAACTAGCCGATCTGGCTAGAACCTGAACTGACAAGGAAGCCGGAACGCCAAGTGAGGCGGGGAGCGTTGACCCAGAGCCCCGCGGGCAGCTCGGGCCCACCAGGCAGCGCTGTGCTTCTGCTCTCCTCCGGCAGAGGGCAATGACACTCAAACAGCCCTGAGCTGCACTCAGAGGCTGCTCTGAAACGACGGGAACAGTTCCGAACATCACTGACACCTGCCTTAAAACACAAGCATTATTTAACACAGCAGGATTTCAAAAGTTTCTGTTCGGTTTAGACATGGCTTACGTGTGTCTCTGCTACTCGAACGTCTTGTTGAGAAAAAAATACCAACTGCTTTTCACAGACTTGGAATCCTGTCCTCTATCAGCAGGATAAACAGAATCCGGATAGCTCCAGGAGCCTGGGCCACTGCCCTGAAGTCACGGAAGCCAGAATATGAAAGATACCCCAAGAGTTATGTACACTGATACATAGCAGACATTAACAGACTAACATATAAAGACAGGTCAAATAAATAGGAGGATTGAGGGGGAAAGACACTCCTAAAATAACACTGAGGACTCAGGACAGTACAACAGCTAAATCTAAAAGCAAACAGTGCTTTCAGTTTACAAAACACATGCAGATAGCAGCTAGCAATCTCCTTTTCTCCCCTCCTGCCAGAAGTAAACACCGTTGCTAGATGCAACTTCTCTGTCCCAAGAGACTTCACGGCTCCTTATGCTAGCTGGTAGCAAGAACTCTCCCACTGAATTCCCGTAATCAAGCAAAGATATGTTCAGCTTCAGACATCTGGATTAACTACCACCAAGCATCCAGCATCCCGTCAGGCAGAAACACCTGACAACACTGATATAAATGGCAACCAAGAAAATATTTGCCTCCCAAACAGGTGAAAATTTCATCTCCCCTTCAGTTCTACTTTTTCTTGGCACAGTGCAGTTGATGAAGTCGGTATCTGCCTTCATTTTACAACTCTGCCGTGCTTGCAGAAGCTCCGACAATAGCTGCCATGGATCTATTAAAGCTCTGTAAAGTGAGCATAATACAGTTATCATACAAATTAGCACACATTCTGGGCATTCCATACACAACATTAACACAGAAATACAATGATCTTTTCTGAAAATGTATATGGCACCAAAATTGTACCAGAGCATAATTCAGAGGAAGAATTACCTCAGATTGAGGATATGCTTTTTAAAATAAACACCCAATCTTAGAGGACTTAGTCTACATCTCCCGAAAAAAAGCCCTGTAGACAACATTCAACCCAAGCTAATAAGCACTATGAAGGAATGAGGATTCCTTCAGCCACAGCACTGCACGGGCTGCTCACAGCTTGCTTGGTGTCGGTGGGACACACAGGCAGAGCAGCACAGGCAGAGCAGCACGCTGCTGCATGCAAAGCACCACCAGGAGGGGGGCAGAACCACGGACATTTTGTGACAGTGGAGCAGGATGCTTTCCACGCTTCCCTCTCCCCATTTCTCCTTAGCTTTCCATCCAGGCAATTAACTGCTGTCTTGGACAGTCCATGACACCAAGAAAATACGAAAACCTGCCAGTATTATTAGCACACTGACTTCTGACTTCACAAGCTTGCTGTTGAGACCCCTGTACGGTACTCCTGACATGTTAGTACCTTCTCAGTTTGGTGCCAAGGAGTAATAATTTGGAAGACAGAAGAAATACTACGCCTGCTTTAGCATCTTTTAATATACCAGCTCTGCCTGCGTACTAAATAATCACATGGTTTTTGCTCTTCAGTAGGACCTTCTGTCTAACCAAGACTTACATTCGGAGAAGCACTAATAAAAATCATGGCTTACAGTGCTATAAATGCTCCTGAAACTATTTACTCCTCTATTTCTTTTGTTTATGTTTTAATAACAGATTTACAGCCCAGAAATTATTTCAAAAAGAAAAAAAACAAAAAAAACCAACAACATCAGCAGAAACCATTAACGCTTCCTAACAGAATAATACCAAAAAATAAAGCTCTCACATAAACTGTACAGTGGGAATCAGCTCACTGCAACACGGGGCTCAAGAGCAGCACCCTCTCCTCCTTCTCCTCCCCTCCCTCCCCCCCCCCCCCCAATTATCCCACATGTTCAGACTGAAGCACTCAAACTACTGACAATGGCAAAACTTCTGCATCCAGATTGATTTCAACTAATCACAACCAGCATATACTACAACCATCCTTTTTTCTTGTCCTGCTAAATACATCACTTTCTGTCAGGAACTGAGGAAACTTTCAGCTCCAATGTTTTACTGCCACAATTCATATTTTTTCTGTGTTGCCGTCAGTCTTTCGGGGATTTTCAGGGATCTCCTGTTACCTCTGTGGAGAAGCAAATTCCTGGGGACATTTAACACGTTCACAAATACCCACAAACGAGGGCCATCTGCAAGTGTTAAGTTGCCAGATCAGGAAACTAAGGAAGGATGAAATCTCTGACCTTGATAAGGGCGAAACTCAGAACACAAACAACTCCAGTTTGCAGCCCGGCTGTTAGGTAACCACGCAGCGCCTGCCGGCTGAGGTGCAGCACCCTGAAGGGCTCACGAAGGATGGTAAACCTTACGCTGTATTTAGCAAAGTCCAAAGCCAATAAAAAAAATACTACCTATGCATAAATTCACTGCAAACAGTCGCAACTCTGTTAATTCTTTCTCCAGAAAGTCCTGAGTCGGGACACAGAATTATCACGAAACTGACTTGGAAGAACTATCAGGGAAAGGTTTCGTCATTTTATTTTTTAATTTCTATTTCAGCATTCATGTTTGCAACTACTTTTATCCTTTACGTTGCAGTCTTTTTGAGCTTTTATTCTGGTGCCGCCATATAACTCGAGAAGCAGGATATTTATGAAATAGCACCATGTAAATACTGCATGATAGCTACAGCCAGTGATACTATAGACAGGGCAGCAAAAACATAATTCCATGCTTTTGTTGTTAATAAGGGGGGGGAGGGGGAGTAAACGCGTGGTTACAGCAATGGAAAAAAAAAAAAACAGCCCAGATTAAGGAGCTCCTCTCAATTTTAACCATGTAATAGGCAACAAGTAACATAAACAAACACTTGCTTTTAAAATAAGTTCCCAATTTCCCTTTTTATTAAAGCAGGAAAAAAAAAGACTTTCACTACTTCCTGTAGCAACATCAACGCGAACACTCATTTAGATAAATACTTCTCGAAGCCTTTTCTAAGCACACGCAAACAACAAAACACATCTTTTTGCTACTGAAATCTGGCACGAGATCCCACCGTGAAATACTGAGTACATGAAAGATAAATTGGTACTGTTTACACAGAAGTGAGAAGAACTGGCACAACACCTATTTTTCATAGGCTTTTTTTTCATATACATTATACTCGTCACCAAAACAGCTCAGTAGAACACCGTGTACAGCACACATTGTTCCCTGTCATGAACTGACAGCAATTGAAGAGAAGGTGAACTAAGTTACAAAATGAAATATTTTTTCTCCCAGCCGTCTGAGAAGATAAACGATCTTAGTTATATTAAAGAGAAATGGGATACGGGATCCAAAGCGCTCATTTTATGTTAACTGCGTGTCACCAACAAAAATAGAGAAAGCAATTTCCTGGGGCATCAATTCCACCAGCAATTCCACGTACACAAAAATCAGACACTGACGTGCTCTGCTCCTGTGCACCCTCAGATCCGTAACAAATCAACTGCTCCCTATCCACTTTCTATTTAAGGTAGATTTTTCCCCCCCCCTGAAGTAGGAAGATATAAAGACATGCAGATGTGCCAGCACAAATAAAGCTGATACTGCTTGGGCAAATAGAAGTATTTCTGTGCCCAGCACCGTTTCATTTGACTCCCATAACCAATACAGAACACCAGCACTCCACAGCAAGCACCAAATATGGCTGATTACCATCCTTTCACCATTCCGCACAACCACCCTTTCTTGATATTTTAAGGTGAGATCCCCTCCTCTCTGAGGCAAGTTAATACCTGGAAAATCTCACTATTTCATATGCAGAAGATAGTGCTGGTAATGTTATGACAGAATGAAAGCATCATACTGAAGCATCATAAATCCCCAACACATTTAATGAGCTAGACCTGCATATACTGTGAAAAACTTTATCCTTCTATCCTCCTTCTCACATTCTGTTCCAGAGCATTAAAGCCCCAACACCAATACTACTAACACAAGATTCAAGCACAACTCTGCTGCAGTTTTAAATGCCCAGGCACGCTCGTCAACATTGGTTATAAAATCATCTCTCCCCAACCTATTCTTCCTCGTTCGTCTGCTGTTATTTAACTTTTTAAGGCTATTTAAGAATCGCCACGCTGTGCTTATGTAACTCTTCAAAATACATTAAATTCAACATTTTTTTAAGCTCTATAGTAGCAAAACAGACAGCAGAACACCCAGCTACAGTTCGCTTTCCCACTCCTCCTCCGCTTACTCTAAACTAAAATATCTCCGTCATCTAGAAATAGTGGTCTTCCATTTTTTTCCAGGATTTTGAGATGCAGAAGCCTGATCTCCAAGCATTTGCCTACAGGCACAGATGCTTCTTACAGACCCCGTGCAAGCTGCCAGCAGACTCCTGGGGTCCTCTGCCTGCGAGCTGAAAGCCTCCGATCTAGAACTGCGTATCCTCTTACTTGCTGTTTCTTCTGCTATTTGAGAAGTTGCATTAAGACAGCATTACGTTCCTCAATGCCAACTCGCCTTTCCCTACGCAGCTTACCAGCGTTCTTCCAGAGCTTTCCATAAAATCCTAACTCCGGAACACCAGAACATCACTAACACACCTCGCTCGGCCCCAGAACCAAAGGCACTCTGCAGTAAAGTCTGTCCAACCTATAAATAGCGTTTATGCTCTAGAGGACGGCAGCAACCTCCGTTCCCCTGCTCACCAACCAGCGTGCCATAACAACACGGCCCGGGCAGACACACAGGATGGCACCGGGAGAGAGAAACCCACACAAAGCATAAACACGTCGAGTCCACAGGGCACGGCCGGTTCTAAAAGCCCTCCTGTCGGGAACCTCGCGCCGGGCTCTGTCACGGGGCCGGCAGACAGAGCCACTCACCGGGAAAAGGGCCCTCAGGAGGCGCGGCCCCAACGCCCGCTCCCCTCAGCTCCCGGCCGCCTCTCTTCGACCCGGCCGCCCCACCGGCCCCGCTTCCCGCCTCAGGCCCCGCTCCTGTCACAGGCCCCGAGCCCGCCCTCCCCCGCCGCCGCCACGAACTCCCCGCGGCCGCCGTCGCCCCCGGAGCGGCTGGGGGCGGCGCGAGGCCGGGCCGCGTGACTGCCTGAGCCGGCGGCACGTGGCCCCGACCATAACAAACAGGCGGGTGGGCGGGGGCGGGCCGCGCTCGAGCCCTGCCAAGGGCGGGCGGGCTGAGCGAGGTGAGGGGGCGGGGGGGCGGAGAGGGAGGAGAAGGGAGGGGGGTGAAGAGCGGGAAGGGAGAAGAGACCGAGCGGCGGGGGGGGGGGGGGGGGGACGCGGCGCGGTGATTGGCCTGCGGGGAGCGGTGGGCGTGGCCAGCCGGCCCGCCGCCGTGGTGCAGTGCTGAGGAGGCGCCAGGCGGGGGCTGCTGCCGCGCGTCGAGGGGTCGCGCGCGCTTCCCGCCCTCAGCGACGCCGCTCGCCCGCCCCGACGATGACCCCCCGAGCGCGGCCCGCCGGTACCGCGCCGCCTCGCAGCCCCTTCCCCGCTGCTCGACCCACCCCGTCATGCCCTCCAACCGACCCCCTCGTACTCCCAGGCGGCCCTGGGCCCCCAGGCTCTCATCCCGGAGAGGCGATTGCCTCACAGCCACCTGCCCTCCCTCCACAAGCCAGTTGCGCCACGCAGGAAAAAACCGCTGCGGCTCTGCCCACAGCCCTCGTCCCCTCCCTCCGTCCCCTCCCAGCACAGCTGCTGCCTCGGGCACCCCCCGATCCCCTCCCTATATAACCATTCCTTCAGGTACCCCAAAACATCGCTCTTCGTCACCTCAGGATCTCTTCAAACACCCCAAAACTCACTCGTCGCCTCAGAGCATAACTGTTCCCTCAGGCACCCCGACACGCCGCTCCTCATCACCTCCGCGTCCCCTCCCAACGCGGCCATTTCCTCGGGCACCCCAAACCCGTTTCCTCGACGCCTCAGGGTGTTCCCATCTCAGTGTAACCATTCTCTGTGGCACCCCTAAACGTGGCTCCTTCCAGTCACTGCTGTTCCCTCCGGCACCCCAAACCCATCTCCTCAGCACAGCAGGGATTTCTCCGTCGCCTTTCAGCGTGACGATTCCCTCGGGCACCCCAATGCCACAATCTGCAATGCCACAGTGTCCCCTCTCAGCAAGGCTATCCGCTCAGGCACCCCAAACATGGCTCCTCCATAGCAGCATCCCCCTCAATCGCTGCTGCCCTCCTCAGGCACCCCAAAAATTACCCCCCTTTCAGCACTACAGGGCTTTCCCCATCCCCTTACGTTGCAGTGATGCCTTCTGGCACCCCAAAACCTCACAACATCACCTTCCAGGTGCAGCCATTCCCCTCCAAGCACCCCAAAAGCCAGCTCTGCACTGCCACAGGGCTCCCTCCATCCCCCTTCAGCACGATCCCCAAAAACTCCACTCCTCAACCCCACACCATCCTTCTCTCCAGTACCCCCAAACCCTCGCTCCTCAAACAGTGCAGGCTTCCCTCCATCCCCTTTCAGCACAGTGGTCCCCCTGGCCACCCCAAAATCTCACTTCTCAACACCACAATATCACCTCCTGGCACGGCCATTCCCCTCGGGCACCCCAGAACTCCTCACCACCGCACTGCACTCTTCCAGCACCACCATTCCCTCAGACACCCCAAAAATCTCACTCCCTGACACCACAACGTCATCTCCCAGCACAGCCATTCCCCTCAGGCACCGCAAGCCCTCGCTCCTCAAACACCACAGGGCTTCCTCCATTCCCTTTCAGCTCGACGATCCCCTCGGGCACCCCAAAACTTTGCTCCCCGACATCACAGCATCATCTCCCACCATCAGCCATTCCCCTCAGATATTCCAAAACTCCTCAGCATCGCCGTGCCCCCATTCCAGCACCTCAACCCCTCGCTCCACAACACAACGTCACCTCCCAGCACGGCCACGCACCCCACAAACGCACTTTCACCCCCTCAATCCCCCCCCACGGAGCCCCACGCACCCACCTGTAGGGCCGTGCCCTCGGCCGCCCACCGTCCCCGTCATGTGGCACCGCGGGGCGAGAGCTGCGTCAATTAATTAAGCGAGCGCTCCGCACCGGGGCTGGAGCATGCGAAGGGCTCGGGGAAGTGCTAAATATACTCGCTGCCAGCGAAACCGCCTGTGTCACAGGCCCGGGGCTGGCGAGGCAGCGGCGCTTTCCTCCCCG